>NC_044005.1:44929801-45232831 GCF_900496995.4 Aquila chrysaetos chrysaetos | reverse complement strand
TACTAGTGTATTCCATTCAAAATGGTAGATACCCTGACCAAGCCAAAACAGGGTTATTTATGGGTGCATTTACTCAGAATTCTATGTCAAAACATACAATACATCAGTTTGCATCAGAGCATTTTTTTCCAGGTATTTTACACGTAACATTATTTTCTCTAGACAGTCTCTCCTTCCAGCATCCTAAGAGCTTTCCGGACAAGCGCAGTACAGTTCAAGAACAAAAACAGGATGCAAAAAACATTCATAATGGGCCTACTTAAAAATAAGGAACATCATGGATAGTTTTAACTGTGTGAGTTTCATTATCCATTAACACCGTATTTGCAAGATTCCTTGATATACAGGTACAGATTGAAAAAAAGCAATGGCTTAAAAAATTTGGAGACAGCATAATCCTTTGGGCTTCTGAACGTGTTCTGCAGATTGCTGTAGAAATATCTTGTGTATAGTTACAAGCCCAAAAAGACATGGGTCTGCTGTGTGCTTCTGCCAATAATGTTTCCAAGTTTTAAATTTCCTTATTCATTTTCTAATCCCTGTGATTAACTGCTTTAGGTAGTGCTTATATGCATCTGTTAACTCTACTGCTGGGATATCTACAAATGTTAACCTAAACTCCCATTTGAAAATCCATACAATCCATGAGGTGTCAGGGTTTTTCACAATATACTGCCTTCAGAGTTTCTCTCGCCACTTCTTTTCCCACTTGAGAAGCAGTCATCTCCACAGATGGACCAATTTAATAGCCAAACTTCAGTTGTCACATAACATTTTAAGACTATGGTAGCTAAATTGTTCATCTCTACCAAAAGGGTCTGAAGAACTATGCGACAAGAACTCCACATTCGTGGGTAAAAATGAACAACACAGAAGGAAAACAATAAAAACACTACATTTAAACAACATGCAGGACCAGACTGCTTCCACTGTGTACATACCAGAGAATCTGAAAGCAGAAGCCTGCAGTTGTAAAGTGATTCATCTGTAACAAGTACCACTAGAAACAAAAAAACCCCCGAACTCAAGCTGTTAGTCATCTTAAGAAAAATGGAATTCCAAAGGGATGGCCAGAGTAGGTCACTCACAGCTCGATGCTGATGCTCAGAACTGTCTGCTTAACAGCTCATATCAAAACTCCATTAAGGATGGATTCAGAAAGAGACTGAGCAGTGAAGTCTTAGGTTTTTCTATGGGGAAAGACTTGCAGGGTCATACATAAATAATCAAGTTCTCATAGAATACAGTAAAGTGAGCTCCAGTAACTGCAGTAAAAATGGGAGTACTGCATGTTAACGTGCCAAAGGGTAGGTATTTCCCAATATTGTGATCAACTGGAAACTGGTCGAGGTGGTTTGCTTTTGTTTTCTGCCTCTTTTCCACGAATGGCAGCCACATAAGAGAAGAGACACAGCACGGAGTAGCAGATCTCATGAGCCTACAAAATTTAGAAAAGGAGATAATGAAATTCAGATGCCTTAGTGTTTTACAAAATCTACTGCACATTTTGTATTTTGCTGCATGTCTTCCTTCATGGGACAACTACTGTGGTGACAGACAAAATCAGGAAAAAGTGTCCCATACTACCTTCTAACTGAGATGGATAAAGAAGAAAAGCCTTGTAACAAATATAACAAATATATTTGCTTTTGGTCTGTTGTATGAAGTTACAAGAAGTGTTCTGGGAGGGGTTGAAAGTGCTAACTAAAAAGGCTAAAACTAAACATCCAATACTGTACCATGACTCATGAGATGGTGGGATTCTTCCTTATTCACAACTGTCTTTTTATGCTTAAAGGTACAAGGACTGGTAATCCTTGTAATTTTTAACCAAAGCTAGTGAATCCATTAATAATAAAAGCTTTTTTTTCTTTCTTTCTTTTTTTTTTTTAATTAAAAACCCCCACAACCCAACATTGCATATTTCATATGAAGAATACCAAGCAATTTTGTCACCTTAAAGCAGAGGGTTTCACATAACATTAGGAAGATTTAGAATTACTGTTTTTAACTCAAGTGTGCTGTTATTTAACAGCAAGTCCTCTTTTCGCATGCAACTGGCAGCACAATTCAGTGAAGGTAAGACTTATACTTAGTTTATGTCCTAGTTCTAATACTGGCTGTTCTGGTGATCTTAAAGGTTCTTGTCCTGTAAGTTGATGTTTATAACCTTTGTAGAGGTAATAAGCATAACAACGTGTTTTGTTGTATTATAGCACAAGCTAAAACACTTGTGTAAAATACAATTAATTTTCATTAAACTGGCTTTTCTTATTAAAAGATACAGCTATCTGCTTCTTAAATTATAAATATTCTAAGCATTTTGTTTCTAAAATATTTCTGGCTTCTTAAAGTAATTTTTCTCTCTCTCCTCTTGAAGGACTGTGAGTTTCCATGCAATCACCAAATATACGCACTGCACTTCAGACATAAAATAACTGAGGAAATTTCAGTTCTGATGACAATCATTGGCTTCTATTTCTTCCTCATAAGTGCATATAAGCCTGATCATTGGAACTATTATGTGTAAAAGTGCTAAGTATCATTATCAACTAACTGCTGGTGTTCAAAAAATGTTATAAAAACTGAACACTAAACCACAGCAATAACTCACCTATATGGCACGAATCGATACTTACACTATTCTCTTGCATCTCACTGCTCATTTTTATGAAGAAATGGGAATTTTTCATATACTCAGTTAGCAATCATTTTATGCCCAGGAACTAGTTTCCCTTTCCATCTGTTCTGTGGATTAAGGATTGTGTTCTGCACTGTCTTAAATTCAACAGTTCCACTAGCTCTTATTGTCCTGAAGTTCATGCCAAACCAGCTACCTTACATCTTTATCTATCTTAACTAAAGAGACCAAGCTTTCTGCACTACCTGTGAGTTCCTCTAGTTGCATAGAAACAACAATCACCAAGTTTTGTTGTCTTCCCTTAAGGAACACTATCATAAAAGAGCAGCTGGTGTTCCACTGCAGTACTGTATTGCAAATCCTGCAATCTCAATGTAATTCTTTTCACCACATGAAAATGAAAAGATACATCCTTTAAAGAACTACCAGAAGGCATCACAGTTGACTCACCATTGGCGTCTTGTACTTGTGGCTCACCACTTCTTTAGTTTCAGGAACTAAAACCGGACGGGCAAGAGACAAAACAAAAAGTTCAAAAAACGAGAGGAAAAGGGGAAAGAAATAGCACAATGTTCCCATAGGAAAGGGAAGGGATGCACACAGACAGCAGGTGCAGGTACAGGGCACCTCACTATCCCTCACTTCTAGATACTCTTCCTTCTCTTCATTTACATTACATATGTCCTTGAAGATACTGGTAATGTCATAATAAATTATTCAGGTTGGCCAAAATATTTCGCTGCCTCTGTTTGGAAAACGATAGTAGGTATTTGATGGTTCTTAGAGACTGGCTTTTCTCATACTACTTATTCCTGCTAGACAGCAAAATTAATAACAAAATATGCTTAATGACAAAATATGCCTAATGTCTACTACAATAAAACATAAACCAGCAATTCCATAGGAATTTTTCAGTATGCAATTCCCAAAGATTTTATCCTTTAGATGTTTGAATCCTCCTCTGCTGAATAACACATCTCAAAAGAACTGTTGGACACTCTGTAGTTAGTGAAATCCAGGGGAGAAAAAAAAAAAAAAAAAAAAAAAAAAAAAAAAGCTGAGGAAGAAAATTTTCTAAACTGGAAGACTGTTTCCCAGCTCTATTTCAAGTTTCTCAAGAGATTATTTCTCCTGTCTAGGATGTGTGTGATGGTATTTACTTGACATACTGAAAACGCTCATTGCTTTTGAACAAGCTGCCTTAACATAAAATACTGATTTCAGTTACACGTGTTCTTAACATACCAGGCTTGTCGATTTCTAGAAGAATTTATATATAACAAAGATTAGGGCACTGGTGAAAAAAAATCTATTATCCAGAAAATATCATCTTGCTCCCTTGCACTGCCTCAAACTAACAGAAAGGAAACAGGCATAGTATAGCTAAAGAAAATTTGCCTTTTGTTCTCATTGTGGAATGCATAAAAAAGCAAGTGTGCATTGCATCTGAACTGGTGCCTTTGACCCACACTTGGTCTACAAATATTGTTGTGAACAGATACCATGGGAAACCACCAGGAGAGAACAAAGACCACACTAAGAACATACAGATGGAAAATTTAAAATGTTAAGATCAGTGGAATATCAAGACCAACTTTGAATACTTCCCTTTCCAGAATAGCTGAAATTTGCCATGGAATTTCTGTGTCACAACAAAAAAATTTAGAAGCAGCAATACAGAAATTATGCAAAACCAAATCATACCAGGTTCACAGAGGAAGGGTAATTGTTTTATTACACATATTACTAGTGACAAGAAAAGAAACAGAAGCAGATGAGTTCAGTATGAATTAACTAGGAAAAGTCCACAACAAAACCTATCCGTGCAGATGTCATCTTTTCAACTATGGTATGACACAGCTAAACGCTGGAGAGGGAGACGGATCACACTCTAAGGGGCCAAAAGTAGGCAGTGCAGACTGGGTTTGAGAAAGTACTCTAAATATAAACCAGTGCCTACTAGTTCTCATATGTCATGGTATTGTCATTCTTGAAAAAAAATCTAGTGAAAAGTACAGAATACAATTGTAAAAACTAACATAATATTTTTGTTTAGTTTTTCAATTCTCTCTTTTCTTGGAGTTGGCAGTTATATTAAGGACTGAGAAACAGGGGAAGTGCACACCCAGGCTGCACTGCCCCAGTGATACCAGTGACTAGAGTTGGGGAGATAAGGAGGTGCACATCCAAGCTACCTTACCCGTTGGCACCAGATGTTCCAAATTAACTCCATGTCACCAGGGGATAAAGGTGGGAGTGAGGCTGGTGCACAGCCAAATAGGGTAGGACTTTTACAGCAGTGTAAGTCTCACTGCCCACTGGATAACATACAACTGTTCATATACTCTTCAAAAAGCAGGAAGGAAAAGCTGTAAGGACCTTGTGCCACAAGGGAAGGAGAGAAGGGAAGCTGTAAAGACCTGTATCATCATTGAGAATAGGAAGAGAGGGAACAGGAGAGCACCTAGGCAAGGTACTGTCTCCCCACTTCACAGTAAGTTGCCTTGTCTTTAAGTAAAGTACTCCTTCACAGTCCTTCCAATGGGGAAAATTCTCCCGAGAGGACTGAGTTAGGAAGAGTAAAAAGAATGGGACTGGATTTACAGTCAGAGAAGTCAAAGCACTACCTCTGCAGAATACAAAGAAAAAAGAAGAAGGAAAAAAGAAAAAAAGAGAGACCCGAGCCTCAAATTAAGAGATTAGCAGAAGCACTTTTCTTCTAACATTAAAAGTTATTCCTGATGCTGTTGAACTAAGTGGATGAAGGGAGTAAATTATTAAGCACCATCCTGCAGCCTTTGGTCCTGTGAATGAAAATATGGCGCTAGCATAGCATGAGTTTAGGGGACATCACTTTACCTGCTGGAGAATGAAGGTTTTCATAGCAGCGGCGGTGAAGGGGCCACAAGAAAAGTAAAGCACAAGTACGCAGCAGTAACTCAAATTCCAGAGGGAAGAGCCTTACATTTCTCCTCACTTACTTAAATCTCCACTTCCATTTGTGGGCAACAATTCCTGAACTTCTGCTTGCATCCTGCTTTGAAATCACAATTCCAACTTTCATGCTGCCATCTAAACCCAGCGTTAACACAAACAGACCTTTAATTTCCTGTTGCAATATCACTAAACTTGGAGCGCCCACGCTTGGCAAAATCAAATAAACAAATCTTGCATTGAACTATTTCCCATCACACTGGAATACACATGCTTACCACTCTCTACCTTTCTAAAAGGAGATAGTACTTCAGTATACTCCTACTATAATGAATCTGATTACAAGGTTCACAACATTTAACACAGCTAAATAACTTCATTCTTAAGGAGCCCGTGCAAGTTTTTGCTGAATGCTGTTAGTATACTATTAACAAATTAACATGTTAATCTCTCTTGAACAGGACAGATTGGCGTATCTTCTTATCTTTATAACAATTAAAAAAGCAGCTCTGAGGTAGTCTCATCTCTGCACAAGAAGAAAGGCTAGCTCCCCTGCAACATCGTTCTTCCTTTCTTCTTTTTCTTTATTAGCTGGATGGGCAAATTGTAAATCTCACTTGGTACATTTAAATTGGTTCTTGTCTGTGACCCCTATTTTGAGAGGAGGGTATTTTTAATTTAATTGATTTAATTTCTCAGTAGTGTCCAAGTCCCAGTTTATTTTTAATTGCTTCTTAAAATTACCCTTTTATAAGTTCCATATCACAATTCTAGCTTTTGCAATAGGCCCTTGATTACAAAATTTTCTGTAAAAAAAGAAGTTCTTTTTCTCCAGTTATTACAGTCCTTATTTAGGGGCTAAATGCTGTATTACAGAGTCATCAATAGAAGTTGACTGGAAATAACTAAGTCAAACACTGTCTTTCTTCTTGTGCAATATAAACAAACTATTAAAAGAAATACTTTGAGTTGAAACCTCTCAAAAAAATGATCCAAAATTCATTTCTGATCCAAGTAATTTCTTTTAAGTTAATTTCAGAAGCTGAAGCCATTCTTTAAGCTAATTTTATGGCTTCTGAACTCTCATCTTTGTAAAACTCGTCAATAATCTTTTACAGCCTTAAGCAATTTCTGGAAGTAGTAAAATGAATCATGCCCGTCAGGGTGAAAACATGGTATCAAAGGAATATGCAACCATAAAGCGCAGACAACTTCTGAACATCTAAACTATTAGAAATTTTTTAGGGTTTAAATACACTCATCATCTGAACCATGAACAACATTTTCAGAAAATGAGAAAAAATTGTTCACAAATTCATATCCCAGACTTCTGGGAGATTAATTTATGGCAAACAACAAGCAAACTGTAATAGTCAGAAAGGCTTTATCATCTGAATACGTTATAACTTTGAATCACCGAAAAGAGACAACACGTTATTATGGACAAAGACATTAATTTCAGCAATCTCATATTAAGAGAGAATCCCTCAGCCAGCACATTCTATTCACAGCACCAAAGAACAATGAGAGTCTTGGTAAAGGGAGCTGCTGATTTTGATTTTGATTAACAGCCAAAGTATGGATGCTGATCTACTATGGAAAGAACGTTGTAAATTTTATCTTTTTTTTTTTAAATGTTTCATACATACACTAAAGACCTAGACAAACGTCTCACAGATGGGTGGAAGAATAAACCAATACGGGTTTGGGCACTACTTCAAGAGAAGTATGTTGATTACTTTTCTGGAGAGCTGCATCTGAAGTCACTCTTTTTTCAGACACTAGTTAAGTATCATGTGACTGACACTAACACTGAATAGTAACCCAGAATGTTCCCCAAACTAGACTGTAGGCAGATTATATGTAATAGTAATAACTGACCAAAATAGCACAAATTCTCTATTCTCCTTAACCTTTACTTTTCCACTCTTTACCAGTCATGCTCTGAAACAAAAACCACAGGATAAAGTGCAACCTGACAAAACATCTCCTGCTCCATACAACAAAAATGAAATTCCACATACAGCAAAGAAGAAACTTTGCAAGTAACAGTAATTCTTTGTAATGAAACCATAATGTGTTGAGAAAGATCAGCTATAAGCCCTGCTTAAAAATGTGGTTTCTCAGAAGAAGGAACATACCGAAGAAAATTCCTGCACACATCCAATTTTAACTGTTGTTTTGTTTGCTTCAGAAGACTCAGAACATCACCTCTGTCTATTAACAAAAAACACCTAGGCCACAAATCTTATTATGATAAAAATTAACGTGTAAATTTTTATGTTAAGTCACCCATCTCTCAGTTAGGCAACATCTCACGTGCAGTCTACATTTCTCTGCCATCTTTGAAGCTGCAGTGCAACTCTGAATCTGAGGACTGGAAATTTGAGTTACTGCCATGTGAGTACAGACCTAATATCAAAATAATGTAATTACCAAATTCCTCCAGGACAAAGACTCCTCGCACAGTATTGCACTTTTTAATGTGATTCAGCTCTATGAAAACCTACAAAAACAGGAGGAAAAGTAACATAAAATTAGTCAGGTTTGTTTTTTTTTTTAAAGTAAAAACCAAAATTAAACAAAAACATCATCACAGCAGATACAACCTGAAGTAATATAGCATACACTACCAGTTCATTTACAGTTTAATATAAAAATAAAGGGTGAAATAAATATTCAAAAGACAAACTTGCCACAATGCTAGAAATCAACAAATAACTTAAAAGTGCTAAGAAGCGAAGACAGCAGAAGATGAAGTACCTTCCGCTCCTTGCAGGAGGAGAAAGCATGGAAGAGAAACGAAGGAGTTAGTAACTCTGACATATCCAACATTGCTACCCCTTCAGGCACTCAAATGAGTTATTGCAAAAAGAATACCAACACACCTGAAATACAACAGAAGAGGGGGACGAGAAAAAAAGCTGGCTCCCAAATTTGGCACGATTTGTAGCCTCTGATCCATCCCAGTTATTTTCTGCCCCTCCATGCATCCTCCTCCAGCACAGAGGGCAGGTAAGGGGCACTATACTTCCCACCCTGACACTGATCCTCCTAACCTATTCAGCAGTTGAATTTAATCCAATGAGGAACCACTGATCTTCCTTCTCCCTGACAGCCTTGCCGTTTATTACTACAGTTTGTGATACATAATCTGCATACTTACTCTTGGAACTGTCTCCTTTAACAGTCAGTACCAGTTTTCTGCTTTAAACAGGATGGGAGAGTTTGGATCCTTCTCTATTGTTTGCTCACTTCACATACAGCTGCTACCAGCTGAGCAGTCACTTAGAAAACAAACCTGCTTTAAACTTAGATTTTACATACGTGAACCCCAAAAGACAAAACAGTTGAACTACACAACAAGGTTTTTCAGTCCAGAACCTAGATGCCAAGAGTGCACGAATAAACAAGTTCTCTGAGCACAATGCGTTTGTTCAATCTATTTCAAGATACAAAACAGTCCCTTCTTATATGCACATCTCCTAAAGGGTCAGTCAGAACACAGACATAAGAAGCTGTAAGAAAATGCTATAAGGATCAATTTCATATTCCAGTTTCTAATATACTTGCTTTTTCAAGGCAAGAGAAACACTTAAGAGCTACATTGCCCTACCATTCAGAGTAAGTGTATGCCCCAATACCTCAGAGAGACCCTTGCAAGACTATATTACAGTAGTCTGGATTGATACTTTCAGTACCTATACACTTATGACACCAATCTCAGGATCCTTTTTTAAAATCTTACTAGAGAAACTTCATTGTCTTGGAAAGAAGGGAAATGAAAACCTGCAACCCTCTTGAATCCAATAATAGCAACACCCATGTAATCATATATGATATGCTACCCAAGAAAAGCAAAGGAAGTCAACATCAGAAATTGTTGTGTTTTTTTTTTAAGAAACAGGCTTATCTGTATCAATAGAGATCAGTAAATGCACCATACGTCTGAAGGAAATCAGGTTGATTTTCAAGTCAAAGGTGTTTTATTATTATTTTTATTAGCAGAGAACTAACAGACACATATATTTTTTGCTCAATATAAAAAACTAAACTTCCACTTACTTAATCAGAAAACATGAAGCTTGCTTTCTGCTTACACTCAAGGGAAAGGAGACTTAATCCCATCTTTTTTGTTTGCCTGTTTTCACCCACGTCCTTTATCAGTTTAGTTGGTCAAAAATGTTTTATTTTTTGAGGAATAGTTTCAGAGTAAACAAGTCAATAAGAGAACACTTTCTTTATTGCACTTGGTTGCCTTTTTCTGTAATATTTTCTGTGAAAAGTTTTTGCTAGTAGTCTAAAGTACAAAATTCAGAAACTCAACAGCAAGGCTCAGGCAAAACATTGGTTGTTTTATCTGGTAACAGTAAAGCTGCCTAAAAGATTTGACTGCCCCAGGTGCTATGATCTGAGTATAATGTTAAGGAGAGCTGCATTTCCACAAGAGTTATGAGCAGGATGAGAATTTACCGAGTTTGTCACAATTACAGTTTAAGTTATCCATTTTCAGAAGACATAGGAGTTGATGGGCAATTTCTTGCTATATTGTTTAAGGGACAGATGCTCTCCTCTCACTCAATCAGAAAACAAGCATAAAGGAAATAACAGTTACTTACCCTAGGGAAACTGTGGTTCTTCAAGACAGAGCATTCAGTGTGGATCCTACTGTAGATGGGCATGTGCCTGCTGCATTTTATTAAACTTCCATCTATTTTTGACACAGATGAATTCGTAACGGGGACAGAGTTACTGAGTCCCAATATTATAATGTAATTTGTAGATGTAAACTCAGAATAATCTGCCAATGCCACAGGTACATTTGATTCCTCCCTATTCCAAAGGACCTCCTCTGACCTGCTAGGCACAGATAGACTTGAAGATTTTTTTCTTCTTAAACTTATGTGCGCTGCTGGCATGGTGAGAGAATTTGTGAACACTAAAGACAACTACTACATGTCAATAATGGGTTGGCCCACCATGCATCTAAGACATTTCCTGAGGAATTCACAAGGCAGTAAGAAAGTACACACGCTGCAAATCAAGAGCCTTCAAAAACAGTTTCATGAAAGCAAGCACCATTCTAACACTGAAGCAGTATATTCAGTCTTTTCAGGTAGGACAGAATAGACTCCGTTTATCTTTTTTTTTTTTTTTTTAAAGTGGAAAGCCCTCTTCCTGTGTTCTAAATGAATTATTTCTTTGATGTCCAACCAAAAAGAGCAATAGAAATTCCTTCTTTTAGTAAGTTGCTTTGCTGAAAAGAGTACTTGGAAAGGGCCAAAAACAGTGCCTCTATATGGAGTAAGGAGAGGAAGATGAAGAGAAAGCTGTGCCTGAGGAGGTCCTGTAGGCATTTGTTGGTCAGTATCCCCATCCAAACTCAACAGAAATGGAAAAAGGCATTTTCAAACACAGAAAAATGGCTGTACAATCCTGGTTTTGATCATGCTCATATACATATTCTGAAGTCAGCTGCCTTAGGGAGCAATTCGTATAATTTAAATGAAAATTGGAAAGACCAATTCATCTAGAATAGCAGACCTTTTATTAAGAAAGCAGACTGGTTGATGAGTGTTAGAATAAGAATGCAAACATCCTTTAGGTCCACAGATTACGAAATTGGAGGGGATTTTTTTTTTGTGCATGGTGCAACTTGTAGGAGTCCTTTACATAACTGCTACAGTAGTCCATTCCATACAGACCCTCAAATGGCAGACTTTTGATATCTGTCTAGACACTTTGTTTTGAGAAGGAAAACAAGGATATGTCTTAGGTCCACTAAATGGTACTGAATGTCCTTGCCAGCTGGCAATGTAAATCTAACAAGCCAGGAATTAAACATACTGAATAAATGAAGTGTATTTTCCAGAACTGTACTTGTTACAATATCCATCTTAAGTAATGGAAACTCATCTGGCTACAGCCTCATTGGAAAGGTGATGAAGAGGAGGAATAATCTTTCGGCTGGGGGAGACAGCCAGCATACTTCCTGGGTCTGACCTGCACAGACTGTCTTCCAGAAAAGATGTAGTAATTTTCATCAGAGACAACAAATTAGAACACCATTCTCTGTGAGGAAGGGTATAATAAAGCTACTACTCTAGGAGTGCTGGTGGTAGCACAGGACTCAGTATCTGTGGTACGAAATTCAACTGGTAATGGTCCTGACAATCATATAATAACAAGCAGTACTAGGTTTCCCTAAGGTTTCTTTCAGAATGTCATTCCAGTCTTTCAGGAAAAAAAAAGGCTTTAAATTTAAGAACAAGGGTATGTTCTAGGATTTGGAGTTTTTCTTTTGGACAGATGCATGTCTGCTCACTGTGTGCTTAACACTGAGAGTCTTCATCTTGTGAAGATGCCTGTTACACTTAAGAAACCATGATGATGATGAGGCTACCTTCTTATATATCTCTTCTCACTGCAAATGCATATATGCCTGGCTGTTTATGACATAGAGTCATCTCCATAGACTGTTCAAGTCATGAGCAGTTTGAGCTCAACATTGTTTTTGACTTCTAGCAGAAGAAGAAAAAGGAGAAGCAAAAAGAACATGCCCTATGGTGCGTTCTTACCTTAGGACAAAGTAATTTTTATTATGTCCATCTATAATGATATCAAACTGTTGCTTCGACACCAGGGTTTAATTTTCAAAGGCTTTAGACCTGCCATTTCCAATAACTATGAAAATTCATTCTGTACTACCAATGAGTTCCTCTTGCAGTTCTTTGTATTTTGGCATATCCAATAAAAAGTTAAAATCTATAACTAAGTTAGGTAGACTGTTCCAACACAGGGTAGGTTTGAAATACTACAGCAGGTCAGCTGTAGTCCAGGTTGCACCCTGATAATAGACAGGAAGAAAACTGAAGGAGGTTCACCACTCTCCACTCCTTATACTGGCATATATGATATATGGCACACATGGTGCTGCTGTGACCTTGGGAGAAGTATTAAAGATTCTGAGCATGTGTGTTTGAGATGCACATGCACTTCCAGTGGGATCTACACTGATGTATCCTCAAAGAAGGACAAAGCTTGTGTGGGGAGAAAAAGTCTAGTCAGGAGGAAAGGAAAAAACACTCCACAGAGGACTGACAGAAGCTTTTCTCTCTCTCTCCCCCTTTCTCTCACACACACAAACTCTCTCTCTCCCCTAAAAATTGATTCTACTGTCTAGCATAGCATGCATTTAATATCATATGCAAAACAAAAAAACACAAAGCAAAATAAAAAACAAGGATTAAAGGAAGCAACAGAAAAAACATCCAGAGAAAGGAAGAAACGACAATTCTAGTTGTGTTTCCTCTAAGCCCACAAGATCTGCTATTTGGAAGGAAAAAAGAACCAGTAATTTTTTCTCATTTTTGTGAATTACTGCAAGAGCCACTTTCCCATTTTATTTTCACACTAAATTCTACAGATTATTTCTCAAATTTTAAAACAAGACAGATTAAATATGATGCAGAACATTGCCCTCTGTACCTGCAATATTCAAACACTGTATCTTTAAGGTTGACTGCTTATGCCATCAGGATATGTTCACAGTCTGATGCATTATGGCAGTTTAGATTACTATTGATTGCTTTTTCTGTCCCTTAATATATTGGCTACCATTTATTTTGTGCTTAGACAATTCAGAACACCAGAAACAAGAAGTTGAAACCTGTATCAATGTTCTTCTTCAGTTGATTATATTTTTCCTGAGGATATTTAATTTCAGTTTATTTTTACATGTATGTGTGTTTGCATGTAAATATACATAAGCTTTTTTACCCCCATCATGCTATCCCTTGTCCTTGTTGATACTCTGGGAAGAGGAAACACATATACAGGCATGCTGCAAAAAGCTTCATGCTCACAGTCTTCTCATAGATTTCCCTCATACCTGACTGTGCATAAACTTCAGGTTAATTCCTTCCAGTGTGACCTGAAGAAGACCTCCTTCACCGGTTTTCATATCCTGCACGGGGAACTCGCCACCCAACTCAGGCCCTGTGATATGTAAATTAAAAAAAAAAAAAAAAAAAAAAAAAAACAAAACCAAAACCCAAAAATATCCAGAGAGAGAATGAACAGAAAGCAGTCAGCCAAGCCGTGATATGTGGAAGGCAAATATAAAACAATAAAAACATAATTTCAATTTGATGTGCCTAGCAAGAGGACACTACTAACAATAGTAAGGAGCATTTCAGTAGAGTCCACTCACTAATAACAGCCTTCTGAGAACCACTAGATTGTTAAGTATCGTAATAAATTTCATCCTGATTACATGAAGAGATATCGGTGTTAGCTCAGTCTGCATTTATTGTAGTTCATATTGGGGTTTTGTTTGTTTTAAATGCCACATTTAATTTCTGCATGGTAAGACACTGCAATCACATAATACTACAGACAGCATAGTCTTAAGTACAAACACATAAGCAAGCACAAACTAGGCTTGCATTTGTGAGCTTGATGACTTTGTATGGCATTGTTTTATGCTTTCAGCAATGAAAAGGTCAACATGGTTACAACAATGACAATTTAATAGAGCACATTAATAGATGACAGTCTAGGCATTTTCATCTAGTTTCTTTTGCATCATTCAGTTCAGCTAGAAAATGCTTTCTTATAATGATTTTTTAAAAATTATCATTTGTGCAGAACCACTGAACTCTGGAGAATGGCTTTCAAACATATTTTTTAATACTGCATTGTTGCCTAATTCTTAAAATAGCTTTCAAAGAACCTTTTGTCTCCTCTACCCTAGTGGAAGTCCAGTCCTTCCTCCCCCTCCTCAAATTAAACTGGACTAATGGTAGGAGGAAGAAAATGGTGGTTCTTCCAAGCTCCAACAGCTAGCTGAGGGTTGAACACTTAGAATGCTTTTTAAACATGATTTAAACACAAGTAATTTTCTCAGTCATGCTGATGACAGTTATGAGTATAAAATGTAGATCCCTTAGATTTGGCATTCAGACACACCTAAAATATAGGCTTGCACCTCAAAGCATGGCTCCCAGAGTCCTAGCATCCACTTGAAAAAAAAAGAAATAGTTGCAACAAAAATCAAACTTGAAAACACAAAACCACAGCGATGTTACCCTGAACCTGCAAACAGACTCCAGCAAGGGAGAAACAACCATTTTGTGAAGGTATAAAATAAGTCACCTTCATGTTTGTTACCCAGGTACATACAGCACCTTGCTGCTCTCTGGGACTAAGAAAAATGGAAAATTGCCTTCCCAAGAACAAAATCTCCCAAAACTGCAAATCTACTTTTCTAGGGTTTTTTTTACTCAACGGGAAAAGGAAAGGGGTGTTTGCCAAGAAACGTTTCACCAATATAATTATTCTATCCTGTCCCAGATGATGATGCAAAACTAAGAAGAATGTCTACAGTGGAGAAGTTATACTGATGTAAGGACATTGGCTTAACTGCACCTTTGGACTTGCACCAGTATGAGACTTTCCAATACAGAAAACGTTTGTGCATTGAAAGTCTGCAGAAAGCTGCAGATTCATCACTGTAGATTCACTAACGCAAACAAGCATATTTATTAGCCTCCATTCTCAACACAAAGTGGACAACATTGTTCTACGTCTCAATCAGGAATATAAGGAGTAGCTAGCCAAACATGAAGAGAAAGTGAAGCTGAAGTTTCATAGTCTTTTCTAGTTATCATTTTACTGGCAGCTAGTCCTCCTTACATGTAACTCTTCTTTATGCAAGTGTTTTGGTTTTGTTTGTACTTAGAGTGAGGTATATGGGGGCAAGCTAATGATAACACTAAGTCTGCTACATACGCACAGATGTACAAAGCTACCCTCAGATTTCCAAGTAAAAGGAGATTATGTTCAAAGAAGTTATTAATAAAAAAGTTTTGTTGATTGCAGATTAAACAACAAATGTTCCCAACAAGCAAAATCCTGTACCTGGTTTAATGCTTTGCTGCCTTGCTGCTGCTCGCTCCATACTGTCTTTTACACAGTAGTATAATTCCCGACACTAATATATAAGAGAAGAGTAATACGATGTTATTTTTCCAAATTACTAAGGGAAAAGAACAGCAAGATTCTATGATTCCACAAAAAGAACTAGCCTCATGTGGTGCATAATGACAAAAAGCCTATAAAAGTTCAACCACAGCTAATTACTGGATGGTATTTTTCAAGTTGACAGAGAAACTATTTCATATCATTTCATAGCACAAGCTAGTGAAAAGTTCATGGCTTGACACATGCTCGTGAGCAATCTAACCAAGTTTACTCGGTTTCCTAGTGTAGAAAAAGTCTCAAAACAATGTCACAATCCCCGCCCTTTCTTTCAGCTTCCAGCAATCAATATTACTGGTCATGCTCATATGATCTATCTTTTTGTTATTCATATCAATTTCCTTATGCCATATTCTTCTCTTCATCGTCCTCCAACACCCCTCTTTAGTATCAAATAATAGTTAAGCCATAATCTCAGAGTACAATTTAAGAAAATTTTCTATCTGAAGCCCAAGATACATGCAATTAATTTTCCAAGTAACTTCTGTAGCACACTGCTTTTGTCCTCCTTCCCTTTGTATTCACACCTGCATTATGATGATCTAGTCTATATAAAATTAATTTTTTGAAGCAGAAGTCTAATCCTTTTATATATCTCAAAGATAATAACCTTTTGATATATTACTTACATTTACAAATCTTTACCTTTTGTTTGCTGGTCATTGTGTAGGAGTTACTGGAGTTTTCCTAGTAGGTTTAAGCTATTTCTTTATATTTGCAATTAATCATAAGGAGAAAAAAAGGGCTTTCATATTAGTGGAGAATGTAGGCATATATGAAATAAAAATCAAACACAGGCCCATGGAGAAAATTTTTTATCTATTTTGTCAGTTTGGGTTTGTCATTAAAAATGACACAATTAACTCAATTCCTAAGCCATAGTTGTATTTAGCTTTTTCCCCATGAATCTACCACAATATTTTTACTACCTTTATAAACCTGCAAGCTCACGCAATATTTATTAATACTGATGCTTTCCTCCTTCTAACCAACTGTCTTCAGGTAAATGACAACGCATAATGCCAGCGCTGTTAAACAGCCATTACAGTTCAGTAACTGGTGCTGGAGAGAGGATGCTATTTTTTGATTAAACGTGGAATATGACGCATGAAGGATTTGTTTGTTCTATGCAGTTTTCCCTCACTATTCTGTGTATTAAACACGATGTGTACCTTCTTTGTGTAGAACTTGTTCAGTTGTGTCTCCTGACCATTCCTCCGCCAGAGGCACAGCACTTTTGTTTTGGGACAGTAAGTCATGTTGATGAGCTTCTCATACCACCAACGTTCATACACAGTTCCAATGTTGCTTCTCAGCACAATGCAATCATCACATACCTGGGCGCACAAAATATTAAATAAGATTTCTAATATTATCTATTGAATGCTACTACTTGCGTTAATATTATTCTTTTCTCTACCTCCATGAAAAATATGTCTCCTGTTGTGTCTGTCCCTGCATGTACTACAAAAGTCTGCTTCTTGATGTGACGGCTGCCACTGGGTCTCACAGGGAGTTCCCGTCCATTCTAGAGAAAAAAACCACGCAATTATTAATGAACTTTGAAACCAATCTCTCCTGATCTTTTGCAAAAAAGTCCATCAGGTGACACTAGAAGAATTTGCAACAAATGAAAGAAAAAAGTATTTTTAACACAGCTGATTGGAGGCAATTTTGGACAAAGCTGTAAGCAACATACTCTAGTAAGTTTAGTTTCAACAAGTGTGACTGTAAGAGTTATCACAGCATACAATAACATTCATGCTGGTACTGTACTCAGTATGGGATAGTGAGGTGTCTGGGTTCCAGTAACATTGCAGTAAACTGGTCTGCTTTTTCCCAATCAATTGGAAGATACTCTTCTGTCCTTTCTGTGCATAAAACTAAGTTCCAAATGTAAAAATGCTTTGAAAAAGTAGCTTTCAAAAGGGCCTAAACTTGCATCCACCCTGGTGATGGTTGTGCTAAAAGCTGGCTAGTTTTATTAACTTCAGTGTTAGCCTATATTCTTAACAAGCATTACAGGACTTAAGGTTTATTCTGCATGGCAGCTGATAGTGGAAACAGTTTTGTATAGAAACTGATTGCTACAAGTCTTATAATGACCTGGAAACTGATGGAAAACTAAACACTTGTTACAGTCATAGTAAGAATGAAGGTTCCACCCACAAAAGTGATATTAAGAAAACATTAGGGTTGCATAGAACTGTGGTACTGAAGTGTCATGTTTATACATATTTTTATTACAGTTCTAACTGGTAACTGCATAACATAATATTATAAACAGTCATACAATCACTGTCTTTATTCTATACATGTGAAGGCAGTATTTAATAATTCAGTTTCATTATTTTTAATATTTTTAAATTAGTGTTGCAGAGCATTTGTAGAAGAATTTTCAGATATTTTTTTTCCTCCACTGTAGCTTCCACAGATACATCACTCATCACTGTTCTACTTACCAGATTGGCAAGTTTGTCTAGAGTATCATTTATTTGCTGGCTGTGTACCAATCCAATATGTGATTTTCCCATTAGACGACGGACCTTTTTCCTAATATCATTCTTGTTCACCTAGAAGGCAGATACAAAGGCAGTTACGTACTCTCCTCTATTCACAGGTGGCATCTTCTATCTCCCATCTCCCAAAATCAACGTATCTTGGTTTTCATTGCTAAGACAGCAAAACAACTGATCTCCAGCTCAGTCATGCTAGGGCCTCTTCAGCCCAGCAGTACAAGCAGAAGCTGCACGTACACCACTCTTCCCAGCTACTGGGCAAGTGATAGCGTGCACAACAGATTTCCTGCCCACTCTTGCACAAGAGCAGCAATTCCACTACCACCCACTTCCAACTACTGACATCAAAAGCCTCAGTTCTCCATGTTGCCACTTATGTGATGAGTCTCATCTGCCAGGCTAGCTTCTCCACCTCTTCCTCTGCAAAAAGTTGATTTAGTCAACTGTGGAGCCCTCAGCACAAGAAATATTAACACAAAGGCATGCTATCTTTCAGAATTTTCACTCTTTCATGATCTGTTTCCTGGTCACTAGGCCACGGCTCTAACATTTCCAGATAGTCCTCAAACAGCAGCAGGTTCCTCCTGAAGACAAGCTGCAGGAAGGCTCAGAAGCAACACATTTCTGCCTCAGGTTCATTTCAAAAGGCTATTATGAATGCCAGCCTTTGACACTTAAGGCTTCAAGACAGTACACTCAAGCTTGAGCACTGACTTCAAGCTAGATTGGACATTCTTTTTAATCATATGGTGATTATGACCTTAATGCTACAGAGCATACAAAACAAACTCAACCTGCGTCCTTCCTTTGGCAAGAATTCTTCGCACTTAAAAGAAAGCATTGTGATTTTCAAGAATTTTTTAGGTAAAAACTACTGGACTCTGCTATCCCAAAGCAAGAACATAAATTAAAATACCAAGGTGTTGGGTTTGGAGGATTATGTGTCCCTTGATAGCTCAGAAGAATTTGCCTCTCTAGCAACAGAAGGCCTTCCAACTTTGCAGTTTCTACTAGAAGCTGCCCTAAGATGAAATACCTCTGTACAGTCTTTAGTCTCTTAAAGCCTTCACTCTAATTGCTTGAAAAAAATCCTATAAACAAATAATATATACCAAATTCTAGATCCACCACCTTTTATCCCAAAACTGATTATCAGGGGGAAAAAAATGATGAAAAAAAACCCAACACCCCACAACCCTTCTTTTGCCCAGTCCTTCATCCCATCCTGACTGTTGAGCATCTCTGAAGATGCACTGAAAGAAACAGTATTTTTATCACAACTCTTAGATCCCATATATTGCCTTTTCATCTATAAGTGATAGGCCCAGAGTGATACCATTTTCAAAGGCATAATATTCTGTTTGCCTCCTTATCCCTTTCCCCCAGGAAACTTTTCTTGGGGATCTGATTATTTTCACCACACCAAGACACTATTCCTCTCTGGGACTAACTCTGTCAACATCTCTCATTAAACAACCTTTTGAAACCAATATTACTTGCTCTCCTTTTGCATCCTTTGATGAAAGTAGCTGCAGTGGTTATTAATTCTACTTTAAGTATTGCAGCAATGCAAGTCCTAATGGCCAAATCCCACAGTCATCTTCTGAAATAAACTCATTCCAAATATACTCAAATCCCGTCTTAAAACTTACCTTCACATTCCATTTATGTCAGGAAAAAATCAATACCTTCTTCCTCTCTCCTCACTGCCGCCCCCCCCCCCCCCCCCCCCCCCCCCAAAAAAAAAATTCCATACAATAACTTCTTCTACTGGTTGGGTTTCACACATTCTTTATCTATGGAACGATGTCTCACCTCCTCATTTAAACACTGAAATTTATCAAACTATCATCTGCGTACAGCTATTCTTACTGCCAAGCTGTTGCACTGGACAGCACAGTGCATCAAATCTGTTACAGGTAAAACCACGCACATAAGCTGGTTCTAAACATGACAAAAATTTTAGAAGATTGATTTTCCAGTGACTTTGAGGGAGGATTTGGACCATCTAAGAAATTATTCAGACTAAAAGAAAGATATTGCTAGTAGCTACCTGCAGCATTAAGGTGCATACAGACAATGCTGAGGAAAAAAGGGTTGCTTACTAGCAACGGCAAATTTCATGTTAAGTTATTGGTATGCACATTCACAATCTGCTCACATTTGGAATTTGCAGCTGTGAGGAAATCAGATTAGAAGATGCTCTCTACTTAATTTATCACCCACACTTAAAAATAACAATGTCCTCTAAAGTTATTAGTAGAAATAGTAAATTTCTATTTTAAATGGCAATGTATATGCATACCCATGGCATAGAACTGTGTAAATTCAGACAATATATCTCAAAGAATCTCCAGGTACTGAAGTAATTTTTTCATTAAGATTAGGGAATGTTTTATAACATTCTTTTATACTTCACTGTTCTGGGCTCTGTGAACAGACATGTATGGTTTCAAGACAACACCAACAAAATATACTGCTGAAATCTGAGCAGTGATCTATTAAAAAGAGTCACCTTTATCATAAGCATATAAGCAATCATATTATGCAGCAGTGTAGCCAACAAGCGGTCCTCATCATCCTCCAAACGCTTTCGATCATGTTCTCCCAGGGAAAGGTACCTGCAAGAAGAGCTAGATCTGAAGCAGACTCACAGACATTGTTCATCCAATTCATTAAAGCACTGGCAGAGGACAGAGCACTATTTGTAAAGTGCAGGGCAAATAAAACCTCCAAAACCACTAAGCCAAATGGGCATTTTCCAGGAAAACACTATGATCACTAATTAAAAATTTCCATTAATTATCAACTAGTTGAAGTAAATAACATCTGCTCAGTGGGAAAGTTCTCAGTGGTCTGCTGGGCTTACCCATTTCCTCTTTTCTGCAGTCGCAGCTCCATGACAATTACAACTGCCAGAAGAACATGTAACTCTGTACAAGAGCTACCTGCCTTTAGAGCTTAAATGCAGCTGAAAGGCAGAAGCAAACTGATGAAGGAAACACACAAGGCACTCTCTTTTTCCAATAAGGTAAGTAGTTTGTGGAAAAAGAAACAGTTTTCAAACTAGCACCCCATAAACTAGTTCTTATTTTGGCTACCAGATCCCATGTTACATGATAGCATGGGTGTAGGTGGTACAGTGGTAGACAGAGCAGAGAATGATCAGATATTAACAGAGCTGAGGCGGGGGCGAGAGGGGAACCAAAAAACAAGCAGGTAGTAAAGAATGACATCTTGGAAATAGTCTAGCTTTAAGTGACCACACAGATATTTCTAGAGAATGGTTCCCTTGTGGTTGTTTTGTTTGTTTCTTTTAACTACAAACTGTAAAGTAGAAACCCCTATAAGTTACTTTGCGTTTTGAGAAGGCTCAAGATGCAGTTTCTGAAGACATTTAATTCTTTCACTTTATGTCAACAAACTGATATCTTCCTTTATTCCAGAATATAGTCATCTTGCCACAGAAACCTCTTGCTTTACTACTAATCTGGTCTATTCCACCTATTCATACTGTGATTATGCTTATATTATCCATTTCTCTAGAAATATCACCTCTCCACAAGAGTTAAAAGATATATTTCACAACTGAAGATAGTATTTCAGTATCAGGAGATACTGGCCAGCACAGAGACAAAAGGCTCACTTTCGAACAGTCAAGTATAGTAACAAGGTTTACAAAGTGACAATAGCATGTTCAGCAGAATTAAAAGAACTTTTTTTTTTTTAACTATTTCAGCCCAAGGTGAAACAATGAGGAGCAAAGAGGTCTGCTAAAGAACTTTACCTGTCAATCATCTCCTGAGGTCCCTGGTCCATCCCCATTCCTTCTCTCTCTAACATCACAGCATCCAAAAAAGCATCTTCCCAGAACTGCATCTGGTCCCACAAGGTTGAACGCTCTTTGCCTATGCAATGTATACAAAAATTAAGCATTTATTCCATTTACTCCAGTCAAATACTTTAGTTCCTGTTCCTTCCCACTCCTTGAAAATACCATAAGCCAACACACAATTAATCCATATTAAAAAAAAAAAAAAGTTACTTTTAAACCACAAGCAATATCACAACTGAAGAAAAGTGTAAAAGAGAAGAAGAGACACACTTCTCATTCTAATTCATGGCATAATCTTTTTAATCTTTTCAAACCCTTACACAAAAGTACCTCTCATCTCTATTCTTTAAGGAGTATATGTTCTTCCATATACTTTTAACACTGCCCGAAAGACAGAAATATCTTACACAAACACAGATCATGGCAAACACACAGAGAAGTGGAAAGATTATTACTCATAGAGAAGGTTTCCATTGCAGCATCCTCTAACTGGTCCCAGACAGATCCTTTATCCCTACCTGCACCATTCCAAGCAGGTAGCAATGATAAATGGAAAGGATGAAAAACACAGGAAAAGAGAGCTCTTGATTAACAGCAAGTCCAGATGAAATACATTTCAAAAAAGCCAATATACTCCTAATTCAAGGATACACTTGAAGGCCATTAGTATTCTGAGTTTAGTAGCCCTCTGTTCAATAACTTAAACTGAAGGATCTTTTTTCAAAATCAGTAATACATTTTAGCCGTTCGTGCATAGCTAAGTAAGTTCCTTCTCCCCTTTTTCCAACAGCTTAAAGAATTCACGTTCAAGAGCAGCAAGAGACTTGGACAAACTACATTTTATGCAAACTACACCACTCACACCCATCTACTTTTATTCAATCTCCCCTCATTCAACCCCCCGCCCCCGGCAAATCTTTGGCTTTACTCTGAATGGCCTGATGCGGCCTCCTATTCTACCAGTATGGACAACCGTAAGTGGTTAAAAACAGTCTCTGGGAATGTAAAAATTCCAGTCTGCTCCAGACATGACTCCACCTGAACTTCAGTCTAAAAGATCCCCTCCCCACAAAAAAAAAATAGTTTACCCAGAAGTCCTTCGTAGAGATAGACACGTTGGTTCCCATCCTCTGGACCTCTCCCTGGAGTACCACCTTTGCTATCCTTCACACTCTGCTTCAGGTTGTGAGACTTCGCCTGAAAATAATACAAGGAGCTGTCAGACAATTTAACTCTGCACCTTGCAGGGCTGTTTCTTGCAGCCCACTGTTGTGCTCAACAGATGCAGTTTGCAATCAATACTTCATAGACACTTCTCCCACAAATGTTCACAAAACAAATAAATTACTCTGTTCAAAGAGCAAGGTAATACACTTAAAAGTCCGGAGTCTGACAAAGGAAAACCAAAGAGAGACAGATAGAGAAATCAAAACGCAGAGGAAGCAAAATGCTTCCCTGAAGGAAAACTGAGACAAAACAAAACATGCAAATCCCAGACTAAAGGAAAGAACAGTTAAACCTCTTCTGTCATCCCCCATATTTCAAGCTTATGCAGTAAGTTTGCCCAAATTTTAATAGTAAATCTTTCCCCCTGTTTAGGAAATAGCTGAGTATCACTGTCATTGTGCAGATTGTGAGGAATAAAGGAAGAAATACGCAGCTTGCTCAGGACTACACAGAAAATGGATATTCACAAGCAGAATAAGATTACCCAAGCTGTATTTCACATTCAGACTTTACAGGTTTCATTTACCATTCATAAAGGTATGACATTAAGCAAACGATTACATATCATCTTGTCTGAAGAACTGTGTGCTCAGACTATCAGCCAGCAGGAACTGCGATAATAAAGCTGGCCCATCTATTTCTCTCCCACCAGCTAAATTATGGTGCAATACTTGACATTCATCATACATCATATATACCCATTATCTTTGTTATAAATCTGTTGCAAGGGTTCTTAAAATTCCATTTAATTTCATTAATCAAGTAGAAAAACTAAGTGTTTAAAAAAAAGTCTAGCTCTTTAGTAACTGAGAAGACACCCTCTTGCAGTTAAATAAGCGGACATGGTTACATCATTTTCATGCTTTTAGAAGAAATCTGCAATGAAGCACAATGATTTTGTTTGTTGCTTAAAATTAGAAGTAGAAGCCCTGTAAAGGCTTTTACAGTCTTATGAGGATTATTAAATAATGAACACAGTGAGACCAAATCTTAAGGCATTGCAAGTTGTTTTCATATCTGGCTGACAGCTTGACTTCGCCAAATCAAGCACATAATTATTTTCTTTGTAAGATATATGTTAGAGGTTATACCCGATAATCAAGGACTTTAAAAAAAAAAAAAAAAAAAAGAACAAGAAGTGCTCTCAGATCATTTGAATTTTACTGCATACAGATCTTCCAACTAGGAAAATATATTTAAAAGTTATGATTACACTTCAAATAGGATTAAAGTAATGTTTTAAAGAAACGGAATAGCTGATAAACCTACAATGGGTCATCACTTTCCTGTATCAAACAGCTGCTTCTAAGAAACAGGAAATCTGTTCCTCTTAGGTAAGGTTGAACAATGCCCATTGATGTTGTTTTGCCTCTGAAGGGCAATTACATGTCCATTTTGTTGAGAGAAATATTGAATGGGGGGGAATCAAATATTGCTAGAGCCTGTAACATGCTGGGAGATGTGAATCTACTATTCTCACAGAACCATGTATTGCACAGGAAATGAAGAAAGGTACATGGATCCATACAAAATTACATCTTTAATATTTTAATATTGTAAGTCATTGCTGATTAACCCTTAGAACAGAATCAGAGATCTTCTTCCACACATGCACACACATTGAAATTATTACTAGACAAGATTTAATTTAAAAAAAAGGAAAAGAAAAATAAAAGAGTGAAGTCTGCAATGCCCTTACAAAGATAGAGCTAGTAGCAGAGTTTGTCTCAATTTCACTGTCTGACACAGTGCCTCTGGATCCTGTCAAATTGCCACCATTTTCCACACTCGGGCCATCACCAGCATTGCTACTCAAGTCACTGTCTGCTCCTAACGTCTCTCCAGAACTGTTACTAACCTGTGGAGAAAAATAAAGAAGTTACCTTCAAAAGACAAAGACACGGTGGAGAGAAAAGTTGTAAAATGTTTCTTCTTAAGGCACAAAATACGAAGCTGTACAAATGAAGGCCACATTTGCCTTTTCTCCTTCAGTAACATTATCTTTTAATCAAATCCTACTCTGCAGAAAAAGAAAGACTCAAAAAGCCCTTCAGAAAAATCACAAAACTGTTTAGGTTGGAAGGGATCTGTCAAGATCATCTATAGACAAGCCCCCCTACTCAAGCAGGGTCAGCTAGAGTACGTTGCTGAGGACCATGTCCAGTGAGGTTTTTAAAATCTCCACAGATGGAGAATCCACAGATTTCCTGTGCTTGAATTTTTGTGTTGACTGCCTCCGGTCCTGCCAGTGGGTACTACTGAGAAGAGTCTGGCTCCCTTGCCTTCATTCCCTCTCATCAGGTATTTATACCCATTGATAAGATCCCCCCAAGCCTTCTCTTCTCCAGGCTGAAGAGTCCCAGCTCTCTCAGCCTCTCCTCTCATGAAAGATGCTCCAGCCCCTTAATTGTCTTTGTGGCCCTGAGCTGGACTCACTCCAGTAAGGCCTTATCTTTCTTGTACTGGAGAGCCCAGAACTGGACATAATACTCTACTCAGCACCGGTGAGGCTGCATCTCAAGTGGAAGGATCACCTTGCTCGACCTGCTGACAATGCTTTTCCTAATACAGCCCAGAATACCATTGGCCTTTTCTGCCACGAGGGTGCGTTGCTGGCTCACGGTCAGCTTGTTATCCACCAGGAACCCAACGTTCTTCCTAGCAAAGCTGCCTTCCAGCCGGTCAGTCCCCAGTGTGTACTGGTGCCTGGGGTTATTCCTCCCTAGATGTAGAACTTGGAATTTTCACCTTGTTGAACTCCATAGATTCCTCTCTGCCCAGTTCTCCAGCCTGTTGAGGCCCCTCTGAATGGTGGCACAATCATCTTGTGTGTCAGTCACTCCTTCCAGTTTTGTATCATCTGTGAACTTGCCCTGTACCATCATTTAGGTCATCAGTGAAGATGTTGAACAGTACTGGCCCCAGTACTGACCCCAGGGGTACACCACTAGTAACTTGTCTCCAGCTGGACTTTGTGCCACTGATGACAACCCTCTGGGCTATTGTTCAGCCAGTTTTCAGTCCACCTCACCGTCCACTTACCTAACCCATACTCTGTCAGCTTGTCTATGTTACAGGAGACAGTGTCATAAGCTTTACAGAAGTTGAGGTAAACAACAACTGCTGCTCTCCCCTCATCCACCAAGCTAGCCATCTCATTGTGGAAGGCTATCATGTTGGTTAACCATGCCTACCCCTTTGTAAATCCATGATGACTAGTCCCATTCACCTTCTTGTCCTTCATGTGTTTGGAAACATTTTCTAGGAAGACTTTCTCCATCACCTTTCCCAAGGACTGAGGAGAGGCTGGCCAGCCTGTAGCTCCCCAGATCTTTCTTGTTGCCCTTCTTGAAGATAAAAGTGGTATTGGCTGTCTTCTAGTCTTCAGGAACCTCTCCTAATCACCATGACTGTTCAGAGACAATCGAGAGTGGCCTCACAATGTCATCAGCCAGCTCCCTCAGCACTTGTGGCTGCAACCCCTCAGGAACCATGGGTTTATGTATATCCAAGTTTGTTGAAGTGCTCCCTAGCCTGGTCATCCTCCACCAATGGTAAGTCTTTCTCATTCCAAACTTTTCCTCTGGTTTCAGGGGCCTGGAATTCCTGAAGGCCAGTTTTACTGGTAAAGACTGAAGCAAAGAATGCCCCAAGTACCTCAGTCTTTTCTACCTGTCACCAGTTCCCCTGCCCCATTCAGCAGCAGGCCCACGTTTTCCCTAGTCCTTTCACTTGCTGCTTATGTACTTGTAGAACCCTTTTTCCTGTTTCCATTCACGCTCCTTGCCAGATTCAACTCTAGGTCCATATTGGCTTTCCTAACCCTATCCCTGCAAGATAAGACAGCAAATGTTTACTCCTCCTGGGTCACCTGCCCCTGCTTCCACCTCTTGTATACTTCTTTTTTATGTCTGAGTTCAGTTAGGACCTCTTTGCTTATCCATGCAGGCCTCCTGCTGCCTTTGCTTCATTTCCTACTTGTTGGGATAGACCCTTCTTGAGCTTGGAGGAAGACAACCTGAATATCAACTAGCTCTTCTAGATCCCTCTTCTATGTGGGGCAGTATCCCATAGAATACAATTACTGGGTCCATTAGAGAAAGATAATCAGAGTATTATGCTTGTTACAGGCTGGGAAAAGATCATGGAAAGCCAGATATTCACAGGTATGCAGCAGTTTAGAGAAAAGAAAAACTAACAACAACAATAAAAAGCAAAGTTCCTTGGGTTTTATCCCTGGAATATGCCATATCAGATAACATGTGGTAGGGAGAAGGCCAATTTTTTTTTTACTGAATGCTTTCCTGCTACTTTTTCCCTCTAGGCCCTATAGTTGATTGGAAAGCAAGCAGACATATTTTGATACGATTCAAGTGCTTTAAGGTAATACATCAGAAAGTTTGTTCTTGTTTTTAATGCATCAAGCAATCTGCCTTTTTTGCTCTCAGGTTACATTTTTAAATTTCTATTCTTTATAGATGGTTTATACACAACTAAGGCATATTTATCAAATTATTGCAATCCACCAGTTCCATAAATACACCAATATGTAGGAATATGTAACAGCAACGAGCACCATATATGAAGGATGGAATCTGCTAATAAAGCACTATGTATGTTCTGTCAGACACACATGCTTGCCACCCACTTGGACACTCTGGAGAGAGAACTCATAGACATACATTATGCATGTGTGACAGTATGCAGCCATACCACACAAAATGTAGGCACAAAATGCCCTCCCCCACTTTAGCAAGCCATGAATCACATCAAGATTTCACTTTGGGTATATCCTACCACTGTGCTAACTTCAGAATCCTGGCTTGTACTTCGGACCATAACTGCTGGTCCTCCACTGGGAATAGAGTCGAAATCACTCTTCTGCAATCCAAACATATAAAGGACAGGAAGAAAAGTCACATTAGTTTTTATCATAAGGAGAGAACATCATTTCCCGACCCTTTGGGGTCTTGAATCGCACGCCTTACACTTCCTTAGTTTATTTAGCCAGCCAAATACAAACTACGGCCTGCATGTCAAAAAGATCATGGGGTCATACAACTGAGAAGTTCGCAAACATCAGTCTCCTACAGGAAGGGGAG
This sequence comes from Aquila chrysaetos chrysaetos, assembly GCF_900496995.4. Classification (NCBI taxonomy): domain Eukaryota; kingdom Metazoa; phylum Chordata; class Aves; order Accipitriformes; family Accipitridae; genus Aquila; species Aquila chrysaetos. The sequence goes on along the minus strand of NC_044005.1, from coordinate 45,204,532 downwards.
AAGAAATTTTACTGAATGAGCCTTTCAAGTATGCTCCAAGCCTAGAAGTCTTCCCACAATTAAGTAGTGAATAGCAGAATAGCAAGTATAGGAGCCACTGACCTGAGAACCTGAGGCCAAACTGAGGCCACTGTCTGCACTGATTTGGGATTTTTTCTCATCCGTTTCTCCCAAATCAAAGTGTTTCACACCTTCTGGCCCTGAACAAAGGAAAAAGTAAATCATTACTGTACCAAGAAAAAACAGCATGGCAGAGAGTAGATGACGGACTGAAAGCAGGAACAGTACCAAGAAAACAAAATTGCTTTCTCATTCCTTTGATTTTTTTTTATTCCTTGGTACTGTAAACAACAAGGCCAGCAGGACACATCTGCCATTCTTCAAACGTTAGTTTGAATTTCAAATACTCCAAAGTCATAGTCCAGGAGTGACTATCACTAAACAGTACCTTTGTTAGCCATTCAAGAGAGAAAAGAGGACAGACACAGGTCAAGTAGCTTCCAGTTACAATAACACATGCAGACCAGTTGCCATTCAACTCTAGGAAGCCACTTCCTTTATTCTTGGTAAAATAAAAGAAACCTATTTACTTAAAGTCAGAATCCTTTTTTGAACAGTTAATTTGCTCGAAGTCTTGGACTGAGTTTGTTTGGTTGCCCGCAGCAACTATCTAGGCAAAAAATCAGGCAATGGGCAACAAGAACATAAACAGCGACAACTGGTGTTACACCAGTAAGAATTTCAAGGAAGAAGCTTGTATCATGCTGTACTTCGCAACATTCCCCAATTACATTAACAAATGGCTCTCCAGAGTTGGCAATCACGTAGGTCAGTAGTGAAAGAGGGAATCAGCAAGCTTTAAGTCATGCATTCATTAATCCGCCAATCCAAAAACAAAAAAGGGGGAAAAAAGATAAGGAACTTTATGTTCAATTTCCCATGCAGTTCTAGAATCATATAATCTGTTGTCCTCTGATGGGATGGCAGAAGGAAAAGAGAATGATGGAGAGGTAGAGCCTGAAAAGAAATCTGGATAAGCACTGAACGAGATAAATAACGAGGCAAGAAAAGAATGTGTTATTCTGTACACAGAATGTCACTACTCTCAGAAAGGGGAAGAGACTGAATGCAACACTTCTGCCATATCCATATCTGCCAACTATTCAGTAACAGGAAGACATGATCAGCAGCTGGAATATTTGTATTATGTACCCATGACTATATCCAGTATCTAAGTAAACAATGACACTATTCTCTTGGAACCACTGATCACAATAACCTGGGAATTATGAACATGTTTGTATTATATGTAATATTAGAGAGGGTAAGACAGCGAAAAGGAAAGAAAAAGGGAAGGGAGGAGAGAGAGAGAGAAGGATAATATACAAAGATTTGTGGGAGTGAGTTTGAGATGGTATGTAAACTCATGAATAGCAAAGCCATAAGCGGGCTGTGCAGACCATATTAGCTTACTACTCAACCACCAATTCTCCATGTGAAAGGTTTTACAGAAAGTGTTCTTCATTTGTATAGCATTCTGCCTAAATCCATATGCCTTAGTTACCGTAAATCAAATCATCAAAGATTCTAACAAAGAGAAAGTATAAACAAAAATTACAAAAATAAAAATAACTAAAAATATCCTTTCTAAGAATTTGGAATCTTATTTTCCACTGAAATATACATTGCTCACTTCTAGAGGTCTATTTCCACTCCTTCAAATGGCCACCATTTCTAGTTCTGAATAATGATGCAGCAAAAAGTTTTATATCTCATTACTACAGCAAGAATACTAAACTTCAGCTGTGTGTACTTTAAGCAGTTTAAGAGTTCCCTGTCCCAACACATAATTCAGATATATTTCTGGCAATTTGACTTTTAAAGCAAGTGAAACTGACTGAAGCAGTTCAGGTATTTGACAGCTTTGGGCAATACTGGTAACTGAGTTTGAGGAGCACAACAGCCACAATCACATTGTTGTCACTATCAATTTACAGGCACTTACAAACCTCCCCTTCCCTTCTTTATGGAGTTGTATGTCTAATACACATAAAACACTAAAACCTCAATTTATCCCTCCCAATGTAGGCGCCTACCTGAAAGGCCCAGTTTGGGAGAGTAGGTGTGTTCATGTGCTATGTGTGTGTCACACACACTCCTACCTCAGCAGAAAGCAATTCAGATCTTACAGCAGAGGTGCCCCATTTGCCCGATTCTCTCTGAACTAACTCCAGATGCTCACTTGTGCTTAACTGAAGTATTTAACTGAGGACCCTAAAACTAATGTAGCAAATCCAGGCCTAGTCAGAATGTCAGGAATTTTCACCCATTCACCTTAGCTATTAATCCTCCCCAACCTTCAGCCTTTAAAAGGGCATCAGCTCTGCAAAGTACAAACTACACTTATGGTTAGGAAACACCTACCACATTATGGTTATTATAAACTAGCTATTGTCCTTACGTCATGTGTTCCTATTTACAACAGCGATAACCAAAAGAGCAAAACCTTGTACTACACCTGCAGATAATATATATTCAATATTATATTTCAATAGATGTTAAGATTTGTGTAGATTTAGACTACTATTTAGACTCTGCAACAGCCTCAGACTATTTAATCACTCCTCCTTTAACATGGGATATAAAAACCAAAATCAAGTTGATTCCTTATTACGAGGCTATTCTCTAACAGCCATTACTAAATACAATTCTTCACATACACCTTCTCTCTCCCCCTCAAAAGTATGTCTTGTTGCAGACTGACTGTGGTCATAAACTGTTCATGGTTGATGCCAGGTAACAAAATCTGCCATTCCATGGCTTGAAAGAACAGAGACTTCTTCATTCCAGTAACATTCAATCAATCAATCAATATATTCACATCAAAGACTTGTTAAGCAAAACTGGTCTTTAACTTTTAAGAAAGGAGATGGAATATCTTAAAATCCTTCCACATATGTCTGATATGGTGAGGATGCAGAATATCTGCTTCCCCTTCTTTGAAGAAGGCAACATTCAGGGGAGGAAAAAAGAAAGGGGGGGAAAAAAAAAAAAAAAAAAAAAAAAAAGAAAAGACATTTGAACACAGTTTCCCCAGGACAAACTGATCTGTTTGGCCTCCTCAATTATGCAGGCTTTCTTGATAGACCTTTGTTCTTGTGGTATAAAAACCGTATGCCATAGATGCAAGCTCACCCTGCACCTGGGGAGTTGGCAGTTATGGGGAGGCTGGAGGAGTCAGTTTCTACGTTTTTTAATTTCCTTACTCGTTTTTTCCAAAGATTTTTGCTTTTTCACTTCCTGGTGCTTGTTCCACAATTCTACCCAAGATGCATTGAAAGCAGGAGAGAAAGAGAAAGAGTCAGCGGCTGGTCAAGACAGGTGAAAATGGGGAAAAAAAATTTGAAACAAAAAACCCACTCCTTCATCTCAAAAAAAAAAAAAAAAAAAAAGCAGAAATTTACAACAACTACTGAGCGAAGGGTTAATTAACACCATTTTACAAGAAATCAATGTTAGGAGTCGAGCACTGCATCATCTCTCATCTATAGAGAATTCAAATGTTTGAGATGACTTCATACAGTGAATCAACTAAGGAAAAACAGCTATTATGAACACATATAATGCAATTAATCACCTTCCCTGAGAAAGCCCTTTAAGACTGTCAGATACTTATTCCTCCAAAACGTAGGCATCACAGAAGCTCTAATTAACAGAAACATTTTAATGTCTCTAGTTTATATCATTGAAAGGAAAAGGCAGAAAAACCAGCAGCAGCAATTCCAAGAAAATTAAAACTGTAGGTTAACACAACATTTAACCAATATTATATCTTAAAAATTATCACAAAGTTTACAAGTACAAGTTACTTTTGACTTGAGAGCATTCTCAATAAATGCTTGGCTCTGCCTATCAACCAGTCCTACATGCAAAAGTTGAACTTCTCTGCAGCCACTTGTTCCTATCAGGGTATAAAGAATGGAAAATAGGGAAGAAGAAGAAAAATGAGCAAGATATCATGCTTAATGCCAACTTCCAAAATTCAAAATAGGTCACACCACTCCAATCAAGTCAAGCAATTCCATAAGAAGATACAATGCAGAGAAAAGGAAAAAAGCCTGAAGTCTGCATGTACTCTTTTCATTTGAAGCTTAGCCCTGAGACGAACTAGTCATGAGGCACTTGCACTTTTCTATCACTCACATTCCTCAACCCTCTGAAATGCAGTCATCTTTTCTGCTCAGAAACATCAGATCATTCCAGGTGCTGGCCCTGTTGGCCAAAGGAAACATCACAAGGTGACATGCTGAACTGACTGAATGCTGGGCACTGTTCTTTCTCACTAGCACGGTTAAAGCTGGGAATGCTACAGAGGAAGATACTCTTAGAAAAGCAGAAAAGGCAAAGGGAAGGAAAAAGAAGTACAATGTTCTTCTGCTGTTCCTCAAGGAAACTTGCTGAGCAACTAAAAGGTCACTTGAAGTGTGTCAGAAACCCATCCCACCCTGCAAATGGCAGAAATTAGGGCAAGACAGACTCTAAAAAAGTTCTATTTAGCAAAATGTCTACTGAAAAAAAAAAAAAAAAAAAAAAAGATAGTATTACGATTGTGGAAGAAGGCTCCAAAGTATTATCATTAAAACGTATCAGGAGCAAGGCAAATGTAGCAAGGGAGAAAAAGCTCGAAAGACAGTTGCTAGCCAACCGATTTCTCTATCTGCTTCATGATTGATGGATGTTCCTTCAACTTTCATAAGTACACAGATGGATAGGATAAAATTGCTTATGGATCCAAACAGCATCCTATAGGCTTATCTAGCTGAGCATTCACTGACAAAGATAACAATCTCTTTAAGATGTACTGAATTTGTTTGTTAAAGGGCTTTGAAGACATCTGGCCTCTTAAGTGCTCAGTCTATATGGCTTTACTTTAAAAACCACCAGGCAGAAAGCTGTAATACCTGCGATTAAATTACTTTTAGCTGACTTGCCTGTTAATTCAGGGTAGACTATATCCTAGCACATTAAAAACAGCCTAGATTTTACTGTCAACTACTTTGTCAAAGAAGAAAAGGAAAACTTCAAATAAACTCAAGGGGCGTGAAATATTATGCCTATGACTTTGTTACGTGAGCCTGAGCTAAACAGGACAGCAGGTCCAGAAAGAATCTGATGCAGACGAAGTAGGTAGCACAATCTTTTCAGTTTCAAAACCCTGTCAAAATAAAGTGACCTGCCAGCATTAAACAATTATTTAAAAAGTAGTAATGGAAACTTCAGTAAGTACTGACATTTTCATTAACAGTTACTGCAAGTATGCAATAAAACCAAACTAATCAGTAACGTAAAGGGGGAAACTATTAACTATCAACTTTAAAGCCACCGGTGTCCTAACAAAAAGGCCAACACTACAGGTGATGACCATGGACCCTGGAAGATAAGAACCCCAGAAGTAAGCAAATAATTGGTGATCTTTTAAGAAATAAAGTATCAGAAGCATCATCTTCACAATTAATTTCCTAGCTAAGCAATTAGGTATTAAAGCACAACAAAGATCAATCCTCAACTGCTAAAAATCCATCACTCTTCACCTCAGAAATAAGAACTTTGAATACCAACAGCCTTCCCTGTTACCAGGGAGCATCCTACATACTTCAGAGGTACACAAGAAACCAGAAACTTTCCGAGAAGTGAACAAGAAAAAGGGGGTCAAGCAGGAACACACCCACCCTGAACTTTGGAAAACTCTGTGAACCTCCTGACCGTTGTTCCTGTAGTACAAGAAAACTGCACACATTCAGCTACCATACCTCTAGGTCTCAGAGACGCAGTTTAATTGCCACACTAACATACACTTTATGTGTGGCTATTGCAAACAGTGCTGTAACATGATTTTACTCCATCATGCTGATGACTTACTTTCATTCTAGTATTTCCTCTTGTAGCTAGATCAAAAGATTAGCAGCCCAATTTGTATTTTGTCCAGACAATACCAATAGATTCATTGAGAGTTTTATTTACATAACTGCAAGCTGAGGCTGTAAACACCTTCCAAACTTCATAGGATCAAGGAACTCCTGAGGTTCAAAGGAACCTCTGGAGATCATCTAGTCAAACCTCCCTGCTCAAAGTAAGGTCAACTAGAGCAGGCTGCCACAGGACCATGTCCAGTCAGGTGTTCACTATCTCCACAGCTGGAGAATCCACAACCTTTCCAGTGTTGGATCATCTTCACATAAAATATTTTTTCTCATGTTTAAATGGAATTACTTATAAATACTTTGTTATTTCAGCAACATGTAAATGTTTACCAAATGCTTCTTCCCTACAGAAGTTAGTTTGAATGAGAAAGTCTGCATTTCACTACAGAAGGAATTTCAGCCTAGCCATGACTAACTCTGGCCCTGTATACCCAAAATACTGTCTTGTACTGAAGCTTCCATAACAGAACATAAGGAAGTATAATAGCCAAGCAGCTTTAAATTATCTTCCTGCAACACAAGAGAAGTTTCCTTTACTTCTAGATCTCAAGAGTCAGATGAACATGGACACTACATTGTTTTTACAGCAATTTCTTGAAGACTGACTTGCATACAAGTTCATGGTTCTTGGTGACAGACAAAACCAGTTAGAAAAAAAGGCTTCAGAGAAAACATTAGTGTCTTTCGAACTTTGATCATTTTTGGTGAAATCATATCCTTCTTGTAACTTAATTCCATAGAAGACAAGTGGAGATCATTAGAGCATCAGAACCACCAATAAGAATTTACCTGTTGCCTGTCCTTGAAGATTGCGAATTGTTTACGGCTAATATTCTGGCAACAGTAGTTAACATATTAAGTAGTACTTCTTTTGAAAAGCACTTCTTATGATGCTTCACAAACATGGAATGTCTGATCTCTATGATTCCCATTTCTATGAGGCTTTGATTTCATCTGAGGGAAAGAGCAGTCTCAGCAATCCAATCAAAAGATCTCTCTTCATTCTTTAAAAGAACGCTGGCCTAGCATCTGTTTTATTCTTAGTTGTGTCAGAAGCATACTTTCCTTTTTCTCTTTTCTACAGAAAAGAAATCAAGTACCCAGAGTGAACCAAACCACTACAGTGAAATGCTAGAAATCTGAATCTCTTTTAGCTCCCTGATAGATTTTCAAATAGAATGCAAGACTAGCTTCTGAGCAACTGCCTCCATAGATTACCTCTTGAAACAAGAAAGCAAATCAAGTCACAAGGGGTTCAGTGTCAGTTCAGAAGGACTCAACACCACTCAGCCTGCAGCTATTACGTGGGTATAAGAATGAATGTCTGCACTCCTGCCACATAACTGCCCAATACACACATTCCCTTGTCTTATGCCACATACTGCAGGTACAGCTTCACAGTAGCACGCTGCTTTCAGAAGATTAATCTTTCATACAATGATTCCATTAAAAAGTTATTTTAAACACGCTGTAAGAAGTGATGGCTAAAATTTAACATGACATTTTTGGAGCTGACAAACAATTTCTCTCATATGCTGATGGTACTTTTCTCTTGTTTACAATCCACAGCACACTGGATCCAACTAAAAGGTTTTTCTTCTCTTTTTTTCTTACCACCCCCGCACCAAAGAAATCTGTAAAGCCCTTTTTAGGTAAAACAGTTTAAAGCCTACCTCTAACTTTTTCCCAGACATAGGGAAAAGCTATACCAGCTACGAAATTAGGCTGGGAAAATTTCCAGTGACCAGCCTAGCAGATGCTGTTTAGAAGGACACACATTCTATTTACTATCGCATAGAAGGAAGATCCATCAGTCCTGCTCATTGTAATACAACAACTAAAATCTTCCTGGCAGTTTTTATTATTAACAATCAGCAGATCCTGGGTCCCACTTCTATCAGGATGCAATCTAGATAATCCACAGGTAGTCAGCAATGATTGGAAAACTTTTGTTTCATATAGTCCCTTCTGCAGTTGCCCTTTCCAAAGTCCTGCTGGCCCTGTTTCCCTTTTGCCATTTCCTGTTGCTTGAAAACATCAATCACAGAGCAAAAAAATAAAGTTGTCTAAAGTGTAATGAAATTCATAAGCAATTAAGATTAGAAAGCTTCTGGGAGAAAACTGCCTTGGATAGTTTATCCAAGAGTAGAGTGAAAACACCTATGATTGTTCCTTGTGATCCAAGGTGTAAAATGAAGCATGTTACAGCAGCAATGTAGTGTGTTAAGATGGAGAGAATGCAAATAGAACCTAATGCCAGAATAGAAGTCCCTCCTGCACTTCACAGGCACCTCAATACACACCAATGGAAGCAATAAAATTTTCTTCCTTTAGACTCCTTGTGTCAAATTCCCTTGGCCCTTTGCCTGCAGGGCTCGGTGCCTTTGGCATTAGCTGAGGTACCGGCAGCTGCATCGCAGGTTTTGGCTCCACTCTTGGGGATGATGCAGGATCCTTGCCAACTGGAGTGATAGATCCATCCGTTGGACTTCGTTTTCTCTTTTCTGGTTCTTTAAAGAAAAAAAAAAAACAAAGTGTTGGGAAAAAAACCCAAAAACAAACATAAGGAAAAAGGAAATGAGAGCAGGAAGATGAGACAGATGGTCTCACCTAAATCATTAAGCCTGGCACTGAAACAGCTCAGTCCCACATTTGTTCCCACAGGTCACCATGGCTTGCAGATAGTCTGACACACTGGTGGAAATAGTAGAGGAGAAAGCCAGAGTGCTGTTTTGGGGATACTCAAATTATCTCCTTCCTGTGTATTTGAAACCTAGGAATCTTCTTTGACACAGTAACTGTAGTATCTCCTCTGCTGAAATGTCCAAAATTAACCAACTCTGCCTAAACTACCAAGAAGATCACTTCTAGAATATAAGCAAGCTCCTCCCGCAGTGAAAAGATGACAAATACAATCATCTTTGATGGGTAACACTAAATGAAACTTCAGTTAGGAAAAAACCAAAAAACTATCAGCTATAGCTCTCATCATTCTCCGAGACTTCCTATAATGATATGTCCCCAAAGGCAGTTTGGATTATTTCTCTGTATCAAGCTCCACAGCTTGAATTACAGCAAAACTTTCAGAATAGAATAATTAAAATTAGATTTTCCATAAAGAATCTCCTGCAATCCTGCACAAACTGTTCCAATAGCTGACGAGGCCAATAGTCAAAATTTCATATCCTAATACCTAAATTTGTCATACCACTAGACCTTGTGATATCTTTGTCCAGTAGATTAAAGATTCTGCTATCAGCAACACCTTTCCATTTATCTAATAATTGAAAACAATCAACACCTATCCTTCAATAGACTGAACACCTCCATCTTTCAGAAAAAAAGTGTTTTCCCAATTCCTTGTAGGTCTTTTCAGAAACCTCCTCAATTTTTCAAGATGTGATGATCAGAACTGGAAGCACTAAGTCAGCTGTGGGTCTTGTTAGTGACATATCCACAGGCAATAGCTACATCCCAAATCTATATTCCCAGGTTTACACAGTGCCCCCCTCTCCAGGTTTTACAGACACAGTAAATAGTGGGAAGTTCACACATAGCTGCCATTTTCAGAGACGTTGCTTCCTAGAAGATAGTTCCCAATCCTACTCTTGTTGCCAACTGTCCTTATTCCTAAACAAGTCCTTAGTTTGACCATATTAAAATAACCATCACCATGCTTTATTAAGATTCAGCTTCCTCCAGACCAATAACCTATATCCATCATGTCCTGTTCAAACAGTATGCATCATATGCAAACTGAACAATTTTAGGATTACTAGATCACTACTCTATGTTAAATAACATTAAGATAAGCACTAATCTCTATAAAACATTTCTAGAAATATCTGGATCAACTCATGTAAAACATACTAAACAGCTAAAATAAATCAAGATGTCGTGCAATAATGAGAGAAGTCCTTCAAAGATGTATCAAGGCTTTAAAAGTTTATATCAAATTTTGTCTATTTTGACCACAATTAATCTACTAGGTAAGCTCTACTTACCATCAAATTATGCTATCTGGCATCTACATTATCAAGACTTCATCTAAAACCATTGAGTTTTAGATCAGCCACTCTATAATTTTGCTTAGGATCAGTGTCAGACTAAAAGGCTTATAATTACCAAGATCAGCCTATAACCCACATTCGGGGCTGTTAAACTAGCACAGCCTTCCTTACCTTCCTCAGCATTCTAACAACGACTGGAAATGAACACCTGTAACCCACAGGGCATCTAAGCCAACTCATAAAACCCCTGATGCAAGCCACGCAGAACACCAACTATAAACTGTTTAGTAGATTTTACTCCTCTGCTACAATGAAATAAATAGCTTTTCATCATTTGAGATTACAGCTGAGTCAGATATTAAGCAGAGAGGTAGCTTTTTGTCATCTTTTGCTCTTTTTCCTTACATGTGCATTTTATTATTTTGCATTAAGAATCAGATTTTAAGAAAAAGCTGAAAAATAAAGAGGTAATTTCAGACTTTCCTCTCCAAGAGTACTTAGTGATATAAGAATCATTGTGTAATGCAAGGTAGTTGGTGAGATAAGTCTCATATGGTTCCACATTAGAAATATCTCCGTCCCTATTCATGTTGTCTGCAATAACTTTCCAAGACTGTGGTTGGGACAGTATTAGTTGAAGGTCCCCACGCTCAGAATTTCCACTTCATCTGTAAAAGTCCCAGGTTTTGTAATTTTTGTAATTGCTGCATAATTCCCATTTTCAATCAAATACCCAGTATGACCATTATTTTGTTATGGTCCAGTCACATGTGTGCAAGAGAATGGTTTCAAGCTTTGTGAGGTTTCAGTAACAATGGTACAGTTCTCACGTATTTTGAAAGTGTCGTAAAACCCCTGAAATATCTGAAGCCACAAAACAGCTACCTTCACAATAAGGATCTCGTTTCATTCATAAACATTGTATTCTCATAAACACTTTTCTCACCTTTGTTGTAATAGTGAGTATGTGCTATCTCTAGCAGGCCAAAAACACTGGCCATGCCTCCCAGGCCAGCATTTGCATATGACTGCTCCAGGCTCAACACAGTGCACTTCAGCAAGTCCAGCATGCCTTTATAAACCTTGCGACTGATCTCCTGCAACGAAAATCCCATTAGTGTCGCTATTTCAGAAGTGAGAAAGTAATTCAAGAACATAAATTCCAAAACTGCTGTAACATCAGCTTTTAGGAGGCAATTTAACAATAACTTTCTATGAATTGAGCCTCAGCGGACACTAGGTATGAGGACCCTGATGAGTTCAGCACTGACCACATCCTGTATGACATCCTGCCGAGCATCTTCTTCTGACTGGATTGTGCGATTCAGCTTGCTTAGTACAAAGACACGGAGCTGCTCACTCTCCAGCAGACGTCGGACTCTTTTCATATTCAGCCAGCCAACACCTTGCCCATCAAGAACATTGTGTACCACCTCCTTCAGGAACTGCTGGTTCTCACTGATGGATTTAAGAGGAAGCAGGCAAAAAGTTAGCCCTCTGCTTACCTCGGCCAGGACACACACAGAAATGCATTTCCTATCAAAGCTAAGTTTACAAGAAAAAAAGTTCAAATCTAGCTATGCTTGCTGCTAACATAACTGCACACAGCCCAACCTCTGTTCTATAGGTGTAGCATCAAATATTTTATCTGTTATTTCCTATATAATAAGCCGTAATCGGATTTTCCTCTATTCCTTCTAGCTACCACTCTACTCCTCATCTTCACAGCACTCCTCAGAATCTATAGGAGCCCTCTATGCCACAACCTTCTCCCACAGCCGTCTTGTCTGACCTGTAGGCTTTCCTTGAAAGAGGAAGCACAGCACTACTAATAGCACTACTGCAGCAGCCTTGGCACATGTACTGCTTCAGCTTGTTTTGCCACAGGGGAGGGAATGGTAAGAAGGGAACTCCTGTGCAACCTGCTGCATTCCCCAGTCTGAACTGCAGTTATTGTTCTTGCTTGTCTCCCAACCCAGTAGCTCAAAGCAAATTTCACTCTACCCACGACTACTACATAAGAAAGGGAGGAGAAAGCACAGGCACAGGTCAGGTAACATTCACTTGCACCATTCTGAGTCCCCTTCCCAAGGCTGAGAAAAGTGTTTCACATGAATTCATGGAATCAAACTGCTTCATATGACTCAGCTGATCCCCTGCATGGTGCAGTAAAACTCCACTGGCTAGACTACCTTGTTCAGAACAGACTCAGCTACGAAGAATGAATACTCAGCTAAAGTAGGGACCTAGAATTTTTGGATCTCAGACAGAAAGAGGATACATTTCGGAGCATAGAAAAATATGTATGTGTGCTATTAACTGTAAGACCATCCATACCAAATCTTCTCAGACAATAATATGTGCAAGCTTAGGGCCATAGAAAAGCACTATTTAGTTTTCAACAGCTAGACTTCTGAGGAAACATTGGCCAAGTACGAGACCACTCTAACAACACTTCATACTCAAAAAAAGCAATGAAAGATTACCTGGAATTGCTAGTTCGTCCCTGAGGCGACGGAGATTCTCTCTTCACTGTCGGGCTGTGCTTAATGACTGAAGACTTTTGATCCACAAGGGCTCGTCTGTTTCCTAAACAGGAGAGGAAACAGCATGAGAGGAAGAGGTAGGAAGAAAAAAAACTTCCCAGGACAGTAACAAGCAACACTAAGGTTGGCTAACATACCTATTCGGATTACAGGTAACAGACTTCAAACAAAATGGAAACTCCAAAAAAGCAGCAGCGTATATCATATTCTAGCATCACACATCGGCAGAAAACAGTAATGGGAGTAATGCAGAGAGAAAAAGAGAAGATGGTAATGGGAGCAGGAGGTGAAAAGCAGGAAAAGTTTGGCTGCTCTGCATGCAGTTCTACAACAAGAACCATCTTCAAATTAGTCACTATATGTAAAAGCATAATGCATCGGGGGTGACTAGTATAGATCATGTGGTACTGGTTACCCAGTGAGAAAGGTAGCCCAAAGTCAGGCATAGGGAATGCTGGAAATTGTTATATCATGCACAGCTCATGCTGTAGGGAACCCACCTTCATTGCTTACTGGGCCAGCTTCAGTAATAATCTCCATTATAGTATTTAACCCAAATACTGGGACACAAAATATACAATTAGTAGTGTACTACAATTCTACAGTCCCCACCATCAGCAGCAAAAGAATCCAACTACCAGCTTCTTCCCAGCCCTCCCTCAAAACAAAACCCAAATGACACTAGAGCAGGAAGGATGCTTGAAAGCCCAAGACAACAAGGGCCAGTGTAATTAATCTTAGAGATAGTGCTTGACTTGAAATTTGGCATCATGGAACCAATGTATTGCATCTTCAAGAACATTATTGCATATATTGTATTTCAAGGGCACTATCAAAAACATCTGCATCACTGAGGAAAAAATATCAATGGATGTGCATGAAATAAAAATTAAAAAGGAAGATGGAAAGTGGTCAGACAGCAGCAATGAGATGGAGTCCCAGCATCATTTCCCATTACAGTTAGAAAGACAAGGTACCACACACACTTGCTAAGAACAAGTTAATGCAGTGATTTTATACCTGTACAACAGAGACAAAACCATTTAAGAAACAGTGAAGTGCCCAGTGGGAGTCCCAGTGAGGCAGCATGCACACGTAAATGAACACAAACACACACACACACACACTTGCACATGCATAAAAGACTGAGCTACTCCACGGAAATCCCATCCTCATATCTGCATAGTAACATTAAAGACCCTACAGGATTACAGTAGTCAAGAACAAACACCAAAGTGCAGAAGATGAGGTGCAAAGCATGAACGTGGAATGGCAAACCCCATCACTGTTTTCTTCCAATGCATGGAATCAGTCATTAAGTTTACCCATGGAAATAATCCTGACATGAAGCATGTTTCTTATCCAGTACAATTGGACATAAAAACATAACCAACTGGTAAAAGGTTGTCAAAAACAGCTGTGCAGAGTTTCTGCTAGTGTTTTCACCCTACCAGTCCTGTTCCTCCTCATTTTACACACAGGGAATGATTACTTGTCTCAAAAACAAAGTCCAAAGCAGAAACACAAAAACCAGCTTTTGGCCTTTGTTTCTACAAGGTCTAAGGTCAGCAAAACATCATACCAACCTTCATCCACATCCCTTCCCACTTCCAGATTAAAGTAATCTTTACCGATGAAAATGATGAGGAGGAAAAAAATAAATGAAAAAAAATCAACATATTAAAACAAAAGCAATAAGTTCTAATCAGATAGAATAACTCAAAAGGTAAAATAAAACCTTTCCCCAGTTTAGCAACTGAAAAGGTCTCAACACTAAAACACCAACATGTGCTCAGTCACCCCTTCTGTTATTACATCTGGTACAAGGACAACCAGGCTGACTAACTCCTCACAGTAAGAGGGTCATTTCTCTAGTGCCCATCCACACGTTATCTAATGATACTGCAGACAAACACAAGATGTTCCAATGAAAAGATTGTGCACATAAGTTAGGGATTGATCTTCACTCTGAATGAGCTGAAGAATGGTTATAATTTGATTTTGATCAAAATTTTTTATTTAGTGAACTGAAGAGACTATAAGCACTTTTGAAACCCACGTAAACTGCAGTCTCCATGGGAAACTGGCATTAACCCCACTTACAAATGCAGCATCATTGCTCCAACAAGTTACCTAAGGCTAATCATGAAGATAGTGGCAGTGCAAAAGTAGGACCTACCTCTTGGTTCCCATTCTTTACACTAAGTACTTAAAAATAAACCAAAACAAAATACAAAACAAAACCAACATTCACAGTGTATCCATTAACACAGGCTAGACGAGCCAGTCTCCCATCCCAACACAGCCCGATTGTCGGGAAGAAGTCTGACTGAGAACTATCAAGACAATTTACTGTCTTGATACTCAAGACAGGTACTACCCAAACTGCCAAAATGCATCACCCCCAGGATTCCTGTTAGGGGTAAGACCTCAGACTGCCAAGCCACAAGAACTGTAAAGGCTGTAGAAGTCAAAGGGAAAAACGGTTACCTTTCAGGCTAGGAAAGGGAGTATTCTTGTCTCTCCCAACTTTGGTTGGCAGGGCTAAGTTGGACAGACTGAAGCTTGTGCTGTGGTTTCTGTACAGGCTGCCTATGACAGAAGAAGAAAACAGTTAAATGCCTAATGCTTGCTGCACACACCCAAACTTCCTAAACCTCCTGTAATTCACCTTCTTATTCCAGATCCTTGATGATTAAGTTGTTCTTTATTACCCAAAAGTCTCACAAGCATAACGTCATCTCATTTACACTGCAACCACATCTGAAATTAGATTATTCTAAACTGTACAAAAACTTAACTCTTAGCTTTCATATTACAATCACTGCTGTTGTATCTTGGAGTCTTAAATGTAACAGCAATATCCACCTGTCTTCCTGCACTTAAACAGCTAACCTCACGTCAGCTGTGTCTTCTTGTTTGATCCTCTTTTTGGGAGCAAATGAATAGTAGGGGCCACATGAGAAAACAGGATGATGGAAGATCTCCAAAACATGCAATTCTGAAGTGAGGATTGTGCAGTGTGCCTTGTGAAACGCTGTAAATCTGCCACAGAAGTGTGCTTTAAAATAGAAGCTTTAATTTATTAGGACAAAGCAGAAGTTCTTCCTAATACAGACAGATCTTAAGAACACAATAATGCATCATCATCTGGTTAAGCCTGTAGGCAGCCTGAAAGCATCTCCCGTAGATCAATGAGCTGATTAACACTTCAAGATGTTAATTTAAAATGTCAGTGTACTATTTCAGTTTGCTTTGGTTCTTTTTTTGCAGCCTTATTTTAGTAACAATCATTTTACCAGGAACATCCAATATACTTTCACCACTGCTGCAAACTTCTTGCAGAGCTCCCCACTATAGTGCAAGACTCAACTGGCCATATCTTCTTTCACTCATTAAAAAACTCTAGATTAGTCTACCACACCTGTGGATTTTATTATTAAAATATAACTGAAAGTAGGTGAGCACAGTCAAGAAATTTAATTTAGCACCTAAACACACAACATGGTAGCATGGAAGGCATACTACTGGTAAGATTTTTGTATCAACTTCAGGAAATTGCACAAGTTTCTGTTTAAATGAAACTGAAAGGATTTCTGAGCTGTGCCCTAAATTGCCATATAACTCAAAGGCCTAACCACATAACCAAAGTCCTTCTTACTGAAAAACACATAAAGCAGTAGTTATCAGCAGTGTAAGTTAAATAGGTCCTGTGGCTCCCAACATGACTTCTGGAGAGCTGGTAACAATTTGACAACCAAGTTGTTCTCTTGACTAGCCATGCCTCTATTCCATTTCTCTGTAAACTTTATTATAATAAATAAAACCAGCTTAATGAATTCATTAGTACATACTTGCAAAAGACATGATGCCCCCAAAACCTTCACTGCTGTTGTTGGAGACAGTAGAGTTTGGGGAGCTGGCCCTGGAATCTGAGTCTGCATCAGAATCATTGGCCAGTTTTAAACTGTTTGGACGGAGTAATTTCTGAGACCTTTAAAGAAATTAAGTACAACTGTTATTAGCTTTCCCCCTTCCCACCCCAAATCAACATGTATGATTGTGGGAGATCCATGCTGGTCTCATTCCTCATTAGTTTTCACCACACTACCCTTACCTTGTGGGATATACAAAAAAAAACCCAAAACAAAACAAAAATCCAACCCAAGAGAATTGAAGCATCTTTGCATTGAGGCTTCTATTACCTTTCAGGGCATGCTGAAAATTTGTCTACAAAAGGGCATTGGTGGATTTGGGGGTGAAAGGGTTCTGCTTTGAGAGCAGTAACAAGAAAACCCAATGTCATCAATCACTATAGTATCTTTCCCCCAAAAGACAAAGCTTCACCACAAAAAAAAAAAAAAAAAAAAAAAAAAAAAAAAAAAAATCGCTCAAAGGTTTCCAGAAATCAGTAGGTGATATACTAGAATGTTTCTAGGAAGAACTGATAATTCTATTAGCCTCTACAGCTTACATAAAAGCAAGGAACTGAGGGAACTGAGCAAGTGCCTTTACTCAAACCAGAAGGGTTTACAGAATTTCAGTATTAAATGAAAGTGATCAACAATACATTTCAGGTGCAAAAGGCATTTGAATGAATAAACAATAAACTACTAGAAGCAGATGGAAATCCCAATAGTGCTGTACAGAAGGGCAGGAGACAAGGAGGACTCGCCTGCTTCCATTGAGATTCTGGTTAAATCTTGGGGTGTAGCTCTCTTCCTGCTCATCATCTTCATCCTCCGTAGGAAAACCATACTGTGGTTCAAAGTACGGATTATCATACTCTCGCTTCCTCACCACCCCTTCTGAGGAGCTCATGCTGCCAGCTGTGCTGTCGCTCTCATGGCGGTCCAAGCTTATCTTGGGAAAGCTTGGTTGCAGTGGCAAGGAAGGGAGATGGTTTGAAAATCCAGCAACCAACTTATCTTCCATTTCTGCTGAATCTGCTGACTCCTGTGGACCAGTCAAATCATTGATCTGTTCGCTAATTTGTGTTACATACAACTGAAGGGCAGGACAAGAACAATTATTTCAAACTGGGAAGTCTCCACAGTCCTTGCTGTTTGTTACTTGCTTAACAAACTTGCTGTTTGTTGCCCCCACCCCATTCCCACTATCCATGGCTAATCTAGAATTTTACATACGCTGCAGTGTTTGTGCATTGTTCTAGGGACTTACTCCCCTGCAAAACAGATCTTACTGGTAAGTGTTAGCTCAGGATAACAGCTCTCCATTACCCTGTTTTGTGGTTATGCAAGCAACTCCCATTCTTCCTAAATGACCACAGATTCATGAGTTTCCCCACCGCGCTCCCTGTTCCTCTAACGCATCAGGTCTTTCCAGACTCTGTAAAAGCAATTCCTGCAGTCACAACCTGGACCGCTGCTCTCTGTTAATGCTGCATTTTTCAATGCATGGGACCTTTTAGGTACAGGAATGCTCTGTCCCAGCATAAGAGGGTACCAGTGAACTCCACCTTGCTCAGGAAGTCCAGAAAGAGCATGCAATTTAATCTGCATGGTTTCACAGTCCTATTAGCTTTTGCCCTTCTCAGAAAGAACCACGTGCATTCTCCCATTCTTTATATCCTAATATGCTGATCTTGGGGCTGAACTCATCTCAGTACACACATGATTCACTCCATGGATGACAGTGCTGGGGCTGCTACTGGCTGTAGTACTGGAACTTGAACGAGGCTGGTTGTTCTCTTGGGAGTTTTCACTGTCCATGGCCTGTTCATCCAGATCCCCTGAGTATTCTTGAAAATCATCAAATTCCACTTCACTAGCATCACCAAGAGCTGCGTGAGTCAGGGGGTCAACATCTGCAAACACATCATTTTGCATTAAAGAAGACTGCCTTCCTCAGCCTTTTGCCCATCTAACTAAAGACCCCTAGCAGTTGAGGGCTGCTCAGTAGAATAAACCTGCATGAAAATTTAGGTTGTAAAGGGCTTTTGGAGGTCATCTATTCCAACTCTCTGCTCAAAGCAGGGGTAACTTCAAAGTTAAAGCAGATTGCTCAGGGCCTTGTCCCACTGAGTTTTGAAAGTCTCCAAGGCTTGACATTCTACCTTGATCCTGGGAACCTGTTTAACTACACTAACCATGAAGAACTTTTCCTTATGTCCAAGCAAGTTTCTTTTGTTGCAACTTAGGATTATTACCTCTTGTCCTTGGGACATAGGAAATGTGTTGGCACTCCTACATTTAGTTCATTGAAGAAAGTGAGAACTTCCTGCTCTCACAAGAGAAGCTATTGCTGCAGCCTTCATATAAGCCACAGAGAATGCATTTTCCTGTCCCCACTAGGATAGAGTGACTCATTAAAGCCGGCACTGAGAACCAATATGCGGGGGCCGGAGAAAGCTTGTACTCTGCTGCCCATATTGCACAGTATCTACTGGCAGCAGCAGGTTGTTTCCAGATCTAGCAAGCCAGTTTTGTTCAGCGGCACCTATTTCTGTTCTTCCTCCTCCCAGTGTCCTTTGGAGGGCATTGTTTATAAGCAGGAGAAATGTCTTTTTTTCAGCCTACCCCTGGATATTGAAGAAGGAGTATAGAAGACACTTTTACCTCAGAGCAAGACTACAATGGAACAATACTTTGCTCTGATTTAGGGACTTAGGGGAAGCATTTTTCCCCACAGTGCAGATGAATGGGGAAGAGGAACCTATGTGGACCTTGTGAAAGTAAAGCTCAAAGTTACTCACTTGGGGTATCGCCATTAATGTCACATTTCATCATCTCACTGACAAAGTCACCAAGGGAGGAGTAGGAGGAACTTGAGTCGTCATAGTCAACACTGTCACTGCCACTGCCACACAGGTGAGAAAGAGAGATGAGTGGCAACATAACAGGAATAGCAGGGCCTAATGTTTCAAAGATATGAATCAGCACTGTTTTCATGGGCCTCTTAAAAATCTCATGATATTTCAGTCTCTACAAACAAATTTCTGGCAAGAGACAGAAGCCAGCTTCATGAAAGGTCAGAGCAAATGAAATAACTTTGAGGTATGTGCAGAGACAATATGGGAAGACATTTAAAGGCTCTCAGCAAAGTTAATGAGGTCAAGCATAAGTGAGCAGGGAGTAGTGTATTAATTCTGTGTGTGTGTGTGTAGGACGACTTCAAGGGAACTGGAAAACACAAGTAAAAGCATTCCCTTTTTATACTAACGATTAATCCCACTCAGTCAGGACCATTGGTGCTGTGTAGAACATAAAAGATGTGCAAGTCCAAGCCTGAAAGATCTCACAGGCTAGCAGAGAATGAAGGATAATAAAACTTGATGCAAAACTATGGGAAACACAGCCAAAACTACTAGAACAAAAAAGTTTACTCTGATTTTACTGAACACACAAGGAGGTCTCAGGCAGTGGGTAGTACTCAGAAGCTTCACATAACTACGTGCACTGAGTAGAGATTTAAAAGAGTGGTAGGATGGGTGGGAGTACTTGTAGTACTGCAACAGAAATAACCAGAGAAAGAACAGCATGGAAGAAAAAAAAACATTAGGGTGGGAGGAAATACCAAATGTCAAGTGGCATACAGGTAGCAAAAGAAAACAGGAAAATACAAATGGAGAATTACATTAAATGAAGGCTTGAAAAGACACTAGGAAAGGGTTAAGAGGTTGCTGTGATGACAGAGCAGGGAGACAATTTACTTCAGTGTCAGTATTCTGCCCAGACAGAAGAAATGAAACAGCAACCTGGCAGGCTACAGGAAAAAGCTGCAAATGAGAAGTAAGTTCAGATTGCTGGGCCTCTTCTCCATCCCACGACTAAGGTCATGCTCCCCACTAACCTGTCATCAGTGGGATCAGAATCTGTTTCTTTCTCTGCTGGGACATTCAGTGCTTCAGCCAGCTGTGAATTACTGTCATAGACACGATAGTGGATGGGCTGCAGCTGGTGAGCATACCACTTCGGTTTGTCACCAATCAGTGCTGGGTCAAACATGTCTGCACAAAAAACAAGGAGAGAGTTAATTGAACTCATTTATTGGTGTCAAAGGCTTCATTCACAGTGAGGCTACCCCCTACTAAGTCTTGCACAAAGGAAGGAACAGCCTCTGCTCTAAGAAGCCTCCATAACCAAACAAGACAAGATGTAAAATTAATTGGAGGAGTGAGTGGCTAATAGCAGGGCTAACTTGGTAGAAACACATGAGGACATACATAAAAATAGAAAAATGTTCCTTGAACTGGATTTCACTCCCCAGCAGGAATAATATGGTGTAAAACTCAGTCCTTCCCTAGAATCTCTCTGCTTTTTAAGTTCCTGCATTACATCCAAATGCAGGAAAGGCAAGACCAAAACTTACTGTTATGAATTCTTTGGAAAGCATAGTTAGTAGGGTTGAGTGACCATTCTCCAAAGTATTCTACTGCCTGTGTCCTGGAAAGCTTATCTGCAAAAGGTGTCTGCTTCGGCCTAGAGGCAAGAAAAGAATTTGCCTGGAAAGCCACCACTGGTCGTGGGAAGAGACGAAGAGTGCGAGTATGCATCTGGAAACCTTGCAAAACATTTGGTGAGTTGAAGAATCTCACCATAGCAACCCTGAAAAGAAACAGAGGACAACATATCAGATAAAAACACAGAACACAACAGAAAAGAAGACAGAGCGCCTTTAAAAGGTATGCAGTAGGCAACATTTCAAACCTTTGAAGAATGGTAACCCAGTACAAAAAGCTAAGTCTTCTTAGAAAACAGCTGTCTTGGAAAAAAGAAAAGAAAAAAACCAAAAAAGCACCAAGAAATCACTTTGTTTTAATTCACCACCTTAACACCAAGACCCACTCAATGAGGGACGTTGTTCTCATGTCTGCTAGCTGAGGTGACAATTATGTCTCCAGCTTTTTTTGTAGTTTAAGGCTTGTGATTTAAGCTGAGAACACAATACCAGACTGACAAATCCAGGTAAAGTGGATGATCTATAGGAAAATGCAAGAAACAAAACACCCCCTCCAGATACACGGTTATGTTCATGCAGTTAATAGATCTGAGGTAAACACTGTAATTTCTGCTCTTTTTTTCACCTGACGTAAAGTAGAACCTGGAAGATACTGCTTCCACCACAGGACCCATAGAAGTGTCTGTGCTACCTTCAAGTGCAAACTTTATGAAGACTCAACACTACCTTCCTGTTCAGCCTCACCTGGTAGCCACATCCACAGAGTCCACATCATTCCCATAGATCAGAGGGTTGAATTCTGTGGAGGGAGTAGACTGCAAATCATTCTGCGGTCTTCCCAGTAGCAGTGGCACCTCCTGCCCCTCATGGAACTTCTCTAGATTAAGAATGGGCTGAGTATTCAGACTCATGCTGGCCAGTGCCTAAAGAAGGACAACATTATGCACACATTCAGCAAGAAAGAAAAGTTATTCAAGGAACAAGAGAGAGATCAGAGCTACTCTGCCTTCTAGGCAATTGCAACAATTGTGCATGCTCCATTAGTTTATCTTAAACCATCTCCTATGCTGAGTCAACAAATATCTCCAGGCCCTCCTTTATGTGGACTGTAAAAAAAAAAGATCTCCTCAATGCTGAAACAGTCCTGGAGCCAGCCAAGGAGTATCACAGAAGTCCACTTCGCTAGATCATTCATGACAGGAAAACAGATAGTCCAGATTGGACCACTAGTAGTATGACAGTGTGTACAACTTATTCCCGTGTGTAATTTGAATACATCTTGGGACCTAGAAGCCTTGAAACTTGCAACTTGGCCATTCAACCAGTGAGTTTGATATCCCAGGATAATGTGGAGACACCTTTACAGGCATCTGCCTGTATCCCTGCAAATCTCCACTTCGCAGCTGAATGAGGTCTTCATCTCTCCATAAAGCTACCATTCTCTTCAACCCTCGTAACTTCTTCAAGGATATGCACTGGAGCAGCACAAGTGGTAAATCAGTCCTGGACACCGAGACCTACCCTAAATCTTCCTAATTTCTCCCATTTGCCCACTGAGTCGTCATCTTTTTATTTAAAAAATAAATAAATATACAAAACAAAACAAAAACCAAAACTCCAAAGGAAAAGGGTAAAATGGAAAATTGAGCAGAAAAGAATAAAATAAAGAACCTTGTTGTCAGGAGTGAGCAGCTGTTTCTGAGTGATTGCAGTCATGCTAACCAGACACTGGAGGCAAGATGGAAGATCATATGATAACACCAGCAGCCCATCAGAGCCAAGACGAACACATGACAACAGAGAAACAGATGGAGGGGGGGAAAAAAAAAAAAAAAATCTATTACTACCAAATATTACAAATGAGAGGAAATAAAAGGGACCACAAAATAGGCACATTTGGGGAGAGAGGTTTAACTGCCCCACCCCCAAACATTCACATCTGGCCACTTTGGAAAGTAAAAAGGCTGCTGTCCTTATTGATGCAGCTAAGAACTTTCTACTGCAGTTTAAAAGCAGATATCCTGAATTTTATTAGTTGGCTCTAAGACTCAAAGGCACACAAAAGTGTTAACCTTAGTGATGTGGGCCACAATTTAGTCCCCTCTACTTTGTACAGCAACCATTAGCACTCTTTCTCCTTTGCCAATGGTCAACTCTTAATGATAATGCCTATAGGAATACATAGGGGTGTAACCTGAATTTGGGTGAACACTCTGAGAACTTTAAATATGTCCTCAAGGAAATTGCAATTTGTTCTTCTGATATCCAACTTTGCCCTAGTGAGACAGTTTTGCTGAATAGTGCCTGTAATTGCAAGGGGGTGAGGCAGAAGTGGGGGGAAGGTGGATCTAACAAAACTCCAAGCAACACATCGCTTCCATCTGCGCTGACAGCAGGTACTGGGGTATCATAGAGGTTACACACTTTGCTCTCCGGGTCTACGAGGAGAGAGAAGAGCAGATCTCATCACATTAGTAACACACTTTACCTTTAGATACTGCATGCAGCGTGCATAAGGAAAACAGAAATGAAGAGATAAAACCTGCTTGACACGATCAGCCAGGATGACCCAAGCTGATTAATGGCTTAGCAGGACCTGAGAGGAGAGACTGAGACCTCACACACAGATCTGTGAATGGAGGGGAAACAAAGATGATCATAGCTTGATGGATCAAGTCAAAGTTTAAAGCCCACATGGCAAATGTAAAGGAGGAATCTGGAACTTTCTGCACCAACTGGAAACAAGTTAGCCCCAAACAACAGTAAAAAATAGAAACCATCTGTTCCGTCCAGGAGCATTTCAAATTATCCCTCACTTGGCTAACAAATTAACTGCAGTTATAAGCCTTGGTGACCACTCGCTTTTCCAAATTAACTCTCTCCATGAAGACAGAAAAACAGCAACTGGATACCTACCACTTAACATCTGTATCAATTGATATTGCTTTTCAAGCTCAAAATGCTGTTATGTTCTAACATGGGCGATGTTCTAACTGGCCAACTATGTGAAAGAGGCATCTTAAATAGTTCAACACAAAATTCCTAGTCCTGTGCTTCCCCTACAAATGACAAAGGTGGAAGCAGCAGAGACAGCAAAAGATGAAATAGATAACAAAAATTGCAGTTAAGTCCTCAGGAGAAACTACAGAGACATGTGAAACAACATGAAAGTCTCAGATTTAGCTTAGTCAGGAGAAGACAATGTTAGAAAGTAATACAGCTCAGGGATCTCAAAAGAAGACACCCCTATAAATTTGTTTCATCAGCCACCCTCTTGATTAGCCCACTGCCACATTCAGAGCAGTAGACCTCTCCATGACTGACCAAGGGGCACTTTCTTGAACAAGAGCATTCTAGTACTCTGATATGTTTTCACATCCATCTGATGTGCCAGGATACACACCTGCTTTTAATTCATTTTGCTTTACATTAGCTGACTTGCATTCTTGTCCAGTACAGCAGAAGAGCTGTGCAAGACTTCATCTGCTAAGTTCTACTGAATCTGAGTCCATCCCCAAAGTGCTTATTACCTGTTTCAGATGCTTCTTCAGCTCTGAAGCTTCTGGTTCTGGCAGTGCTGGCAAAGATTCTGCATTTGTGGGAACGATCACCTGGAATTAAGCACAGCAACAAACTAAAAATTCCCCAGCTGTAGTCATTTCCAAACCAGAATCTCCTGAATCTCCACCACTCCAGAGACTGAGGAATAAAAGCCATAAAGTAAAAAATAAAAACCCCACAACACAACCCCCCCCCCCAGACAACTGCACCGTTACTTCAATTTTCACTTCTTTATGGTTGTTATTGTTTGCAATATCACAAACAATGGAGGAGTTACTTTACCATTTACCTCAAAAAAAGATAAGTTTGAATGAACCCACGCTCATCCTTTGGAATTTCCATCAAGTAAAAGATGTTATACACGTTTCCCTTGAATTAGCCTTGCTCATGCCCCAGTAGAAAGTGGGATACAGAGTCCCATTTGAATCACGACAGCCAATGCTGCTGGAAGGCTCTTATCGGACTGGGTTTCTTACATAGGGCTATAAGAGACAGGGTCACAATTACTCAAGACGACAGCTTTATCGTTTGTTTGAGGATTTATCTTCTACTGATATAGCCAGATGGATTAACTAAAAAAGAATGCTTTATAAGCAAAAGAAATGGGGACCTTGAGACAGAAGGAGGAACGCAATCCAAAAGTTTAAGACGGAAGTGGCAAAGGCAGGCTGACGCCAAGCATTCTTAAATTCTCAGTGGGTACACTGATAAAAGTGCACAGCTCCCTGGAAACAAAGCCACAAGTCCTTACGGGCACCACTTACCCTATTGGTATCCAGGTCAATAAGCCATACATCATCAGGCATTTTAAAATCCAGTTTGTAAAGGAAGAAACTTGCTGGAACACCAATGATATAAGGTGTAGGGGCTAGAAGCAACTGAGAGAAAGAGACACTTTAATAAGGACAACATCTGCATTCGATATCACCATGTTCTTCCCAAATACTTATTTATTAACTACAGTATGTTTATAGCAGAGGAGACAACACACAAGGCACTGATAAATAAGTAATTAATTCCATACAATATTTAAAAAAAAAAAAAAAAGGAGGAATAAAAGCTCCTGCTCAGAGAGCTTCAATTTTTATCTAGAAGAAAATAAATTTCCACCTCCCGTGCCCCCACCCCCACCAGGGATGTAATTTTTACAGCTGCATGGCTCCTTGGAAAAAACTTAGCTAATCTAATGGCTTGCCACATCTATCATGGACCAAGAAAAAAAGGTGTTCAGAGTAAGAGCCTAACTAGCGAAGAAGCAAGTCACAGATGAAAACACCCTCAGCTCAAACTGAGTCTGTGCCATTGTAAATATGGCTTTACCCATGCAAGGACTTTACCCTTACCCTTGTAATGGTAATTTGGTTTCAAAACAATAACATCTCTACAAAGAAGAAATAGACACATTTTTTCAAATGTATGTGGAAAACCTAAGGGGAAATTCAGGTTGTTTCTGATAAGGGAATTATCAGATGGAAAAGGTTTAAATCAATAAGGCAGCTTGAGACCAGCGGCTTGGGTGGCTAAATTATTCTTTAAATCTAGAACACCAACACAGGTTGGTCACCTCCAAGGGGTGGTACAAGAACAAACCTGAAGCATCAGTTGCAGGATAGCACTGAAGTAGTAGGATGGCCTGAATTCTACCTTTCCAAGCAAAATGATGAGCTCCTGCAGAGAGCCGACTATTGGCAAAACCCAGGCTCCCAGCAGCAGTAACTCAACACTTCATATTTCTGAGGAGGACAAATTGCAGGCAATAGTTTCTAAACTGAATCAAGAGCCCTCAAGCATCCTTAAATGTTACTCTGGACCCTCCCTAACAAACCTTAATACTCAGCTGGGGGGAGGGTGGGACATAAATACTCGTCATAATATTGTGGATCTATGGCCTTTCAAGTCCATTGCTTGTGAACTACTGCTTTGAATCATACTATTCACTAGGCATGCTTTGAAGGTATCCTAAATAAGTGGTGTTACCTATGATTTAAATAGCTAGCAGTGCTCAAAGAATGTTCTTTGCAAGGCAGAATTTGCTGCAATCCCTGAGAAAACAGTGGGGAAGGAAATAAGGACTATGCCTGTATAAGTTTCAGACATCACAGAAACATCCTTTGCAAAAGACCAATAAAGGAAAAATATGTACCTGTTCTGCAGAGGCCATGCAGGTGGGAAGCAGAGGGATCACTGGGAACATGTACTCTAATGGGTAGATCATAGCCACAAAGGCCATCACAGACATTGAGAGTGCATTATAATCTCGGGACTGCAATACAACCTGCAACCAAAGAAACTCACATTAGCACTGCAGCAACCATTCACTTCTCATACTCCCCCATAGGGGTGTAAAAAGATCACAGCCTGCAGGCCTCTGATTTGATGGCTGTGAACTGGATGACCCTTCATTAATCTGTCTGAAAACAAGCTTCAGGTGCTTTTTTGAGTGAGAGTAAAACTTTCCAAAAGAGGAGCCTCAGAAGGAGCTATTCCTTCCCACCACAAACTGATTCCAGGTAGTGCAGGAGACACCACAAACTGATTCCAGGTAGTGCAGGAGACAGCTGTTCTACACATCCAGTCTACCCTGGTTTTGAAGAGGGCAGCGCTTCCCACATACCTATCAAAGGTCAACTCTTCCCTTCTTACCTTGTGCTCGAGAAGGATGCAGGTCAGCACCTGCAGGCAGGCATCCACTCCCAACAACTCCAAAGGCAGATGTAATGGAAAATCCACCAAGGTGAAGCGGGATGGATCAGGAAGAGCAAAGGTCAAAGCTGGCTGCAACTCATGTGGCAAGACTTCTACATCCACCCGCTTCTGACCAGCAACAGGCATCGGTGAACGGAGCAGCCGGTATATCCAGGCCTCAATCTCCCGCAAGTCGTGTAGCAATGCACTCGACTTTTCTTCCACCAGGAGGGAGCCTGTGAAAATCCGCCACGTTGTATCCCTGTACAGGGAGAACAACAAGGTTAATACTCCAAAAGCTTCACTTGACAGCCATTCCGCAAGGCTCTTCCAGGGAAAGGGCAGATACACCGAGAATTAAAGGATGCAGCTAACAAACATTTGGTCACACAGAAGAACAGAAGGTAGGGATTTAAGCTTACTGAAGCAACCACTGTGGGGAAGTATAAATCTTTCTGTGGCAGAAATCAACACAAGTAGGTCATTTCCACCTGAGAGTTCATTCATATATTTAAAGGGTTCAGTTAGGTCCAGATCTCTGAAGCTCTCTCATTGCCCTGGTGCTTGAAATGCAGCATGCACATAGGATACTCTCGTATCTCTTCCAGAATTGTGGGTGACTGATTGATTGTAAGATTCTGCTTCCAGGAGTCCTACAAACCTTTGCAAGAATAGGAACTAAACCTGAGATAATAGAAATACACCACACCAAGATCTCCCAGCTTTTTGGCATGATAAAGTACTCTTTTTCATCCTATCCTGAATTGCATTGTATCATTCTTAAGAGCTGAATAACCTGTGGCAGAAGTGAACGCATTTCAGCTGAGAATATAAATTTCTTAAGGCTGTCTAGAAAGCATTTAGGTACCTTAGCAAAATAAGCAGCCATTTTTCCATGTGCTAAGCTAGCAATCTGCAAACTTGTAGCTCGCAGATGGGCTGGCCAAAACGCCTATAAAGCATTGCTCAGGGCCTTCAGAGCTTCAAAACTTGAAACTGGGTCTGACAAGGGAAGCAAAGTGGCTTGTCCACTTCAGCCCTTAACGCTGTAGCACAGTGAAGGCTGCAAACCTGCTGCAGCCATTTTGCAAAAAACTTCAGCCTGATAAATATCTTCAGTTACGGTAATAGATCCCTTAGAATGGTATGGGCTCAAATTAGAGATTCTACCTTACAGTTCAAAAAAAAAAAAAAAAATTAAAGAAAAAGATGATAATGACACTGGAAGCTTCAGAAAGGAAGAAAAATTAAGAGAAATTTGGAGGGGCCAAAAGAAGGACAATTTGAGATACACCTCTCAGGAACTGTGATGCTTCTCATCCTCCACTCTTCCTTCAGCTGCTTGTAATGCGCACGACATTAGGTTGTTAACAGGCACGCTCAACCTTTTGCAGGCTGTAAGGATTCAGTTTCACCTTTATCCTGCCACCACTTCAAAACTATTCTACTTTTCCAGGTCATGGCTTGCACACCACATGGTAATTCAAACCTCCTGCTGTACTTTTCCCAGAGATGTATGCTTAGCATTCCTTCTCTTGCCCTCCTCATCTGTCACTCAGTTCTTCTCTAAGAATTACGTCCAACAAGAGCAAATTTTTCAAATACCATATGCCATTCAAACATTGGAATACTTTAGCACCCCTTTCAAAAATCAGATGAGCTCTCAGAGTTGAGGAAGATCATGAAAATTAGCTTTTTTTCTGCCTCAGTAATTATCAGACTAAACCAAGTGACAAAATAAGCTCCCTTAATACATATTTCCATTGGGGGGGGGGGAGGAGTTTTGTTCTGACAGAATCATTTTCCCCCGACAGTCAGTGGATTCAGGTGATAAATCTGCTAATGCAGGAGTCAGTCATAAGCCCAGGACACTCTCCTAGAACTATTCCAGGGCAGTAACCCAAGAAGTAGGCTACTGCTCTGTGAACGGGACAGATTTCCCCTTTCATGCAAAATGTAAAGAGCTTATAAAGATGAAAGTGATAGATGTCGTGTCATTTTTTGCTTTTCACAAGTTTAATTTGGAGCATACCAAGTTACTTAACTCACATTATGAGCCATCTCACAGCCCCATCGCTCTTACTATTATTGAGATAATCCCCTCCTTCTCCAGAGATTCATTTTATATTTTCTCTTTTCAGTTAGCTTATTAGAAAGGAAAATATCATTCTGGAATGTAGGTATCAGGCACAATAGCACAGATATATATCCATGACTGATATAAAGACATTGTTCCTTCTGTACCCTACAGTGCAACAGCTTTTGTTACATACCCAACGTTATAAAGCAGATATGTAAGATTACTACATTACATTAAAAATACACCAAATTGCTGTTAATTTGCTGTTACCAACCCCCATTCCCATATGCCTCCTAGACAGCTCCTTTGTTTTCTCTCTCTCCTCCCTCTCCCCTTCAAATATTGTACTTTGATCTCTTTCAGCCGTTCCTGCTTCTCTAGTCTTTTCTCTCCCACGCTGAAGTTCAGATTGTTTCACAAGCTCGTTAAGCATACTTTCATCATTTCCCTCTTGCCCCAAGTGGAGATGCTCTCTGTTATTTCTTGGCTGTCTCTAATTTGCCAGAGAATCAGTCCTGACGTACACCACCACGGAGCTTATATGCCAAAGCAACAATGACAGCATCAGTGTGCAGCTTCAGAAAAGATCATGCTCAGTCAGTTGTTAGCAGGATAGTGCCTCCTTAGGTGTATCAAAGATGGAAATCACACCAGGTTACAGAATCACACAGAGAAGTTTTAAAGAAATCATCACCAAAATTTCCTTTTCCTACTGTGATCCTGGGTTAAAACAGCAAAAAGATCAACCATTGGTGTTTGGCTGCTCCTACAACCACACCTGTAGCCACAATTTGCCATGCAGACAATTGCAGCCCTGGACACAAACAGTAGGAGGAAAAAGTTCTTTCTTCCCCCTCAACATACCTCTGCACCCCACGAGGAATCCCCAACTTCTTGCCCAACAATCTCTCACTACAGCAGTCCACAAGTCTCTTGAGGGTGTACAGACACTCACGAAAGGTGGAAAAGAAGGGATAATGACTAAGGATGCACAGGGAAGTCAGAGTGCTGTTCCGAGAGCGATGGCTGCCTTTGGCCAGCCGCTTACTGCGTGGTGATCGAGTCACATCTGGGGTAGACTCTGTACTTGGAGCCTGCAGTGAAGAACCACTCTCCGAACTCTCAGTGCCCACTTCCTCTTGGGGTGCAGATGCATCCCCGGATTTGGGGATTTTCTGTCCCTCCCGAGCTCGATGCGCCCCTGTGCTTTCTCCCTTCTCCTTGGGTACTCGCTTCTGGAAGGAGCGGTAGAAGTTGACACAGATTCCGTAGCGAATGACACCTGTATCCTTGTCTGTGAGCGTGAAGACAAAGGAAGTGTCATCGCGGAAGCTCATGCGTTTTTGCCGCACGCTCAGGCATCCTTCTGGCTGGCAGAAGAATACAACATCAGGCGGTAGAGGAAAGTCCACATGGTCTTCTAGAGGGTAACGTCGCAGCAGTTCGGGAGTCTGAGCAACACTATCACTACTCGGCTGCCTACAAAAAAACCAAACAAAAACAACATATATAGTTGACTAATGCCAATAAAAATCTTTGGCATCTCCCCACTCACATGTCAGAAGCCTGTGGGCTCAGCTTCATCTTTGTTTCTTCTCTCCCCCACTATCCAGAGAAAGCACAGCTTCCCAGTCACTAGCCACAATGCTCAATCACTAACACAAGGCCACAGTTGGAGAAAGGTTAAATAAAGAAGCCTATACCATCATTATCAAGGCCCAACAAGGAGCCTGTTCAAATTTGACCAAGAAAAGGACTTTCAGGAGTATGTTATTCCCAGAAGAACATTGTATTGTCATGTTTCCCTGACTTTGATTTCCAAAATGAATTTAACTGCACAGGTCTCTGGGGTAGGAGACCAACTTGGGTAGGAAATACACTGTCCCTCTCCAAATATACAGTCAGATGAAACCCCCCTGGATTTCAGCCATTTATGAACAAGATGAAAAATTAAATGAGAAAATCCAGTATCAATTCCTAATTGGGAAAAACAAGAATTTACTAGGAAAGAACTCAGACAAATGGTGGATTTAAATGGACCTCATCCTGTAAAATTTTCATTAAAAAGTTCCAGCAACGATAGATTTATCTATTTCTGTGTTTGATTTCCAAGTTGGATTTGAAGTGTAAGTTAGTATAAAAGCTATGTAGTAATACGCAGACCTATTTAACACTGTGGCTCATCAACCTTTGTACCACAAATCACTAATGGAACAAAAAGACAGAAAAGTGATACTGTTTATTCCTAGTTTTCCACCAGAAGAACAGATTCTTTCAAGGTATTAACTATCTTCCTACCACTAGTCTTCCATGAAAGTTACTGAATAATTGCAAGAGAAATAGTTTGAGATCTACAAAGTAAAGGAAGAAAAATATGTCTCCAGAACAACCTCTCTTTGGTTTGACCCCTTTGCTATAAAGTCTGATCTCTCACCATTTTCTGAAGTAATTAGCATTTATTTTCATGTTTAATAAATGAGATGTAGGAGACCTGGCTCCATCATCACTCTCCTATGGGATTTCATACAAGACATTTTCTCACATTGATACTTTAGATATGCCCATCTCAAAATATAAATGACACTTGCTTTTTTTCTTATCTGAGAGGTGAGAAAACCCAAACAAGTAGTAATAGAATGTTTGTAATTTACAAAAGAAAATCACTGGTATAAATAGCTCTGCTGACTAATTCTCCCAAACTAATACTTTATCAAAGAAAAAGTAAAAATGCTTTAGTAGTAATAAAGTATAAATTGGTAACAAAATTTACACTACCTGTACAGTTAAGTACTGAAATACTGTACAAAAAGAAACCCTAAAAAGCTATTATATATTAATGGACACAACTAACATATCATCTGCTGAAGAAGAAATGTCAAATAATGCTGGTACTGTTTAGAGAGTCTATTCAGCAGTAAATGGTTAAAAAAAAAAGTAATCAACAAAGTACCAGCGAATATATCATCAGTTCATGCCTTTGCAGTAATATTAGCTACAGAGTTTTCTCAGACATTTAGAAAATTTGCATCTAATAAAAGGGAATACTTCCAAAAGGCATTGCTATTTGTGCACGGTGGATAACAAGATGTAATGGTAAAGGCCACACAGAGCTCGTAAGGACTTTGCAGTAGAAGCTACTTCAGTCAGCTCCATCTCTTATCGTAGGCATTTGTTGAAGTGCCTAATGAGACAACAGACCGCTGAACATTAGCACTCTAGCTACCACTGCCCAGCAGAAAGCAAGAGAACTGTAGGAGTCCAGAAGTGATGCTAGCAAATTTCTGAGTGAGAACATCAGACAACATAAGCATCACTGGAGGAGGCAGTTAACACTTCTTACTCCTTTTCCTAGCTGGTGACACACATGTGGAAAACTTGGTTATTTTTCTACAGACAATAAGACGTAATTAAACTATTAAATTATTCTGTCCATAAAATACAATAATAAAAATAATTATTACTTAGGATTATGTAATTTCCTCCACTTAGCCTATTTAAATATTGCACTCAAAGTATTCTGAAAAAAAAAGTGGGAGGTAAAGCAACAGGCTGATGCACGTAAACCACTGATACTTAGAAATGAAAGTAAAATAGACTTTGGAATACACCCATTAAACAGACTGGCAGAAAGTTACTGCGTAAACTCCAAATAAAGAAAAATAACATTTACTGAGCACCTGTGTATTTGACAAACAGCACACATATCAACCCTACATTTCATACATGCTTTAAGTAAATAAGCATAACATTTTATCTATTGATAGTTAATAAGACTTTAAAACAAGAAAGCATTCATGTCATTCCTATGAGGATAAATGAGTATTAGAGGGAGAAACAGCTAAGTAAGGCAAGTTCCAGATTATTTTTTTTAAACTGAGTTTACAGACTGCACTTCAAAAGCTAGAAAAGTAACCCCAAACAAGTATTGTATTTGCATGTGGCTTTCAGTATTTTCAATTTGTGAATCCCTCTACCCTGATGCCAGTAGAAGCACAGAAGTGCAGACACATAGACTACTAGAGAGTCATATATAAACTGGCTGTTCTTAGTCACCTTTTGCAGACCCTTGAAAAGGAGTCTAAAGACCACAAGTTAAAAAACTTTGGCTGCACTAGTATCTTTCAAAAAGTGCCCTGACCCAAGTAGATGCTCCCATTACAGTAGCATTCTGCATGCATTCCAGACAGCACTTCCTCAGCACCAAGCAAGGCTTCATCAACGGATGCTAGGCTATTTATCCCCACTCTACTGCCCAAGCAATGCAGTGCTGAGACTCTTTTACATTACCTGGCTCCAATGATCACAAGATAGTCGAGTAACCGAGGGCAGATTTTCTTTTTCTGCACCATTGTCCTTGATGCCCCTCCCTATGTCATCTCAGTGAATTTCTCTTCATCAGTCCAGTAGCCTGTTATCCAGTCAGCCGTGATCAACTGCCCTGGGGAACAGAATCTGCTTGGAACAGTCTGGCAAGCCCAACCTATGATCAAGAAAAGCAAGAGTGTAAAAGGCACAATCAGGAATACCAAATACATGGTAGGCTACCTCATGACCTTAATTACATTCCCCAAAAGCCTCAGTGTTCTATGCAGTCATGGCCATCCACAGATCTCCCTCTTCATGAGTATAAAACCACAACCACATGCCCACAAAAGCAGAGAGCTGAAAAACACACAAAAAAGTACAAGAGGATCTCAAGAAATACCACAGACAAACAAAGCAGCATATCACTGGCAAAAAACTATTCATTAAATGGTTCAAGGCAAAAGTATTGTTTAGGCAAAACCCTGGGATTCCTACAGTGCTTGGGAAAGGAGCTTTAACTGGCAATTCTGTACAAGTAAACACAAATGAAGAAACAAATGCAACCTGAACTTTAGTTGTCTGATAAAAAGAATAACTAAAGAAAGGGTAATATCAAGAGAACTCCAATTTGTTATAATGCACCTCACCCTCCCAAACCTGGATGTGGCCTAGAGCAAGAATGATCTCCACAATCCCCTACGACTGCGATGTCTTAACACTTCGGTGAAGATATAGAACTGCAGTTCTACAGGACTGCCGTTTGCAATAGCAAAAGTGTTTCTTGTAAATCATACTGTTTATTTCACTTACTTTATTCAATTCCACTTATCTTCTGTATCTTCATTATTTACTCTTGATACCCATGCCTCCTACAGCTACTTTCTCTGCCCATTTTATAATAGAAAAGACCTCTTGGCACAATTGGTACTTTACTGCAGCACTACTATTTGTCAATAACTATGCTTAATAGACATCCAGAATTCAGTAAGCACTGTAAAATTGTTCTTTTCAATCCCACCATTCATACTTCATTGAATTCATGAAAGAAAGGAGAAAAAAAAAAATGTTAAAAAGTAATCAAGTTTCATATGACAATGTTCCCTACCTACATTTGAAAACAATCTGAAAAGAGAAATTTTCTGAAATAGAAAGTTCTCAGAAACTCTCAGAGATGCTCAAACTGTACACAAGTTTACTGAGCATGCCAATGAAAGCATTAATAAAGTTATTTTATATTTTTAAAATTGAACTGATTGCCTTTTTGGGCATATTCAGAGTAAAGCTTCTATTTCAGTTCATGTTTACATCCAAAGGCTACATCATGGTTTAACCCCAGCCAGCAACTAAGCACCATGCAGCTACTCACTCACTTCCCCACCCACCCAGTGGGATGGGGGAGAGAATCGGAAAAAAAAAGGTAAAACTCGTGTGTTGAGATAAGAACAGTTTAATAGGACAAAAAGGAAGAAACTAATAATGATAATAGTAACAATAATAAAATGACAATCGTAATAAAAGGATTGGAATATACAAAAGAAGTGATGCACAATGCAGTTGCTCACCACTCGTTGACCAATGCCCAGTCAGTTCCCAAGCAGCGAACTGCCCCTCCCAGCCAACTGCCCCCAGTTTATATACTGGACATGACGTCACATGCTGTGGAATACCCCTTTGGCCACTTTGGTTCAGCTGCCCTGGCTGTGTCTGTCCCCTCCCAGCTTCTTGTGCCCCTCCAGCCTTCTTGCTGGCTGGGCATGAGAAGCTGAAAAACCCTTGACTTTCGACTAAACACTACTTAGCAATAACTGAAAACATCAGTGTTATCAACATTCTTCTCATACTGAACCCAAAACATAACACTATACCAGCTACTAGAAAGAAAATTAACTCTATCCCAGCTAAAACCAGGACAGGCTACCACAGGATTCAGAGAATTATTATTACTGTACTAAAATCTTTCAGTTCTGCAGCATAAAGTTTAGATTTTATTTGCATAAAAGTATAACAGATTTACTAACAACCTGTAACTCTCAGAAAATTAGGTAATTTTCTTGATGTTTCTCTCATTACTTCACAACCAAAAGTTAGTTAAAGGCACTGTAACTGTCAGCATCTTGCAATCATGTTCAAAGTCTAGCAACATATTTGCTTTTTTCCCAGCTCTTCACATTCTAGATTCAGAGTTGGGGAACTTTATTCATTAGCCCTGCAAATACCAGTAAGAACACAAACACACAAAAAAAGTATGTATATGATTTATCAAAAAAGGATAATCGTATTAGTCGGTAAGTATTAATTATGGAATAATAAACTGAAAGAAACCTTAACCCTCACATACACAAAATCCCACATTTTGTAAGACTTCGTGGCATGGTTTTAGTAGATACTCAATTACAGTCGCTGTAGGTTCCTAAGTGACAGCACTGTGAATTACCTTCTCTGAGCAGCAATACTTTAATAAATTATCTTCTCTGAACAACAGAGAAAATACAGACACAGGAAGCAAAGTTCCCGCTTCCTCTTTTTAATGATATTATTGAAAACATTGTAGAATCTGTCCTGCAACAGCTCTTGATCTAACATATTCTGCAAATATCTTGGCAGATAAACTCGAGAGGAACAAGATGAAGTTGGGATGATCGAGTGGATCCTTTTGCCTTCAGTTTGAAGAACTACTTTATCTGTTTTCTTTCCAAATCGCTCTACCCAGAACTCTTTCAGGAACTCATTGTTCAGTTACAGATATGGGCACAGGAACAAGTTACCACGACGTAACCTAGAAGTATGACTTCGAGGAACTTCTGCTACTCAGTGGTAACCAAACATATGTTCTTCCTCTATTACAGAGACTATCCTACCCCTCAGTGAAGGTGGAGAAAGTAAACTTCATTTACAATGGAGTAAAAACATATGCAATGACTACAGAGTAACTGAGAGGCTACAAGACCACAACCTTAGCTTACCTTTCAGTAATTTGTCCATACCCTGTGGTTTTTCTCCTATTCTCTAGCCTGGAGAACATCTCTTATGACTGCAATTCATTACATATCTTTCCCACAGTTCTGCAAAGGAGCTAGTGAGGTATGCAATATGAAGACCTCCATCAAAACCATAAGATTTTCAAGAATATCTGAGCAGACCAGTGCAAGGAACATATGCAGGGCTTCCAATGTCCCTGGAATGGCTGAAGCTGTATCCTAGTGATGCCATATATCGAAGTTTCTGTCAGTTTTTAAAAAAAAAATCTGAGCGCTGAGATTTCTGATTTCTACTGCAACACAGGGAGACCAGACTGATGCAGATATTCTGCAGGGGCTCCTACAGTCTCCGTTACTTGGTTACTTATTCCTAACAAGGCCATAGTTACAGCGAGACATAAAAGGACACAGGCTTTCTTTTGGAAGATGAAGTTTTGTTGCGTTGGAGCTAGAGGTAGGAGAATTAGAACTAAGTTTAGGTTTTTTGCCTTCCCCTATTCAATCTCTTGCTTCTCCAGAGATCTAGTAATGGCTAATGACAGCAATTAAAGAGCATTAGATCAATATTTGCTGGAACTTATCTTCCTACTCCTGGTTGGAGTCAGACACCACAGTTGATGGTCTGTATAAACCAACGCAAACAGCCATTACACTCCTGCCTCTTTCTCCCTATCTGCCAAAAGCTTGCTTTCAGGCCAGTGTCATTCCCTCCTGTACTGGCAGAAATGCTTGTGCAGTCACATGGTGAATCAGATTGTAGAATTGATATGGACTAAAACTAACACCCTCACTTCCCCTCCCTTGCCACTTTTGGTTTTACTAGGTTATTTCTATTATTTGGTTCATCAAGTGGCCACACAAATGCTTGTGCAGGCATAAAGAAAAGGTAGGAGTGAGCAGCTAAGGGAATTGGAAAAACTTGATTGAACATAATATGATCACAGAACTACAGATGACAGCTTCTCTACAGGCAATAAAGAGGTAAAGTAGTTTCTTTCTCAGAGATTTGCTATCACCCTTCCTCATGCTCCTAGGTTTTACGGACTAAGTACATTAGAACAGAAAGAGATCAAACAACTAAGAGATACTTCCATTTCTTCTTTCACGTTGGCACTTGGACCTGAACCGAGAGATTATCTTGACTCTGAGATGGTACAGGTTTTGACATTGATAGCCTCTTCTCTCTCTCAAGCTGCTTTAACTCTAGGTTGCTTTTCCTGAAAAGGTCTTCTGCAGTGTGCTTTTTCTTTGCAAACATCTTGGAACCAGCCCTTTGAAGGCTGAATCCTCAAGCAATGCTTGAGAAGAAACTTCCTATAACTTCAACTCAAGAAAAGGAGAAAAATAAAGAAGTGAAGGCCACCACAGAAACATACTGCACAAACATATCACGTATCAGAGAACACCATAATTTAAATAAGCACTCATACGGATGGTGAACAGGTTGGTGAGAACTAACACTACCCACGAACTGTAGCAGCTGTCAGCAATACTCAGGAACTAGTAGAAATTGGCACAGTAGCCTAAACGCAAAGACAAAGGCCAGAGCCAGCACTAACGCACAGCCTACCAGTAACTCGAGACAAAAAAAGTGTTCAAAACAACACTTCTATTACTGGCACTACTCTACATTTCAAAATTCCCCAAACACCCACGTTATAGGTTGTAGCACAACTTCTTAGAGGACGATCTGCATGGTATTCTGCAATTTAAAGTCCTCCCAGAAATAAAAGTCTATATAAACACACACACACACACTCATGAAAAGCACCACACCACAGAATGGATATGGTAACGTGAAAGAACTGCAGCAGGCTTTTTATCAGTTTAGAGCTATCTGTGTCAGACCGATACCCAGCATTAGTCCCGAGAGACGTGAATTGTGCAGCACCCCTGTCTCATCTACCCCTTGGAGTCTCAGTCTTTTTAAAAGTGTCTAGAAAGAAAAGACACAAAGCTAGAGGAACAAAGTCATTTAGTCAAAGAATAACTTGAACACAACAAACTGTCAACCCAACTTAGCTCATTTACAGTCATTTTACTCACACAGAAGCTTCCAGCTTTGATAGGCCAGCCTTACACTCAACTGTGTGATAGTCAACAGGTATTTAAATCATTGCTTGAAAAAATGATACAAAAGACAGTAGTTTACTTTTCAACAGGCAGATGTTAAGCCTTGCTTTCCTTGCAACTCTTCAATAATTTAGGATGGTACCGGAAAGGCCTCTCCTTAACCATTATCTCCAGCTTTTATCTGGTACAAGGATCATACTGCACAGTTCACCAGTGCATGGATACCTTTAGAACATAAACCAGGGTCATACAATTCAATTTACTAACTAACTGAGTGATGAGCATACAGTGGGACATTAATTTCTAAGAGAAAAAAAGAGGCAGTCATGAAGGAGACAGCAAGAATTACAGGACAGAAGCCACATGAATTCTGGTTCACTGAAATCTCACCTTGCAAAAGACCAGATTTCCAGCCACATCCAAAAGGAACTAAATTTTCAGTTCTAAAATGTCCTTGGAACATCTTGAATTTCTACTTATTCTCAGCCAAGACAGTCTGTACTCAGTTCAGATATATAGCCACTATGCCTGACCTTAGTGCATTGTTTACTGTGAACTCAAGTTCCATACCAATTGGACTAAACTGAAAGCTGATACAAACACAAATAGGGCCAGGAGTTTCAATGCCCACTTTTGGTTGATTTATGTTTCCTTTTCTCACATTACACACCTTGAGCATGCTGAGACAGCTATCTGCTAAGCTATGAGAAACAGGCGCAAGTACCTGAGGACCAACCAACCTCACCTGTGTGGCCAGGAACCCCACTTAACTCACTGTAGAACTAGAATCAGCACAGTCTGAAGCACAATATGAACTATTCATGGTAGCTTTGACCTGTCTTTACACATTTTAATAATCTTTATGGAATCTTTACCACTGAAATTTTGGTTACTTCTTCCAAGTCTGTTTCAAGTGATTCCAGCCATTATCTCTGGTATAGCATATACTATTTTTGCTTGTACTAAACTTGTAAAGAAGCAGACAAGCAGTCCCCATTTCACAGAAGCCATTTTACACTTTCTCTGCTTAACAGCTATATTAACAGTAACATTGCTAGTAGTTTTATACTTAAAAATATGCAACATTCTAGGAACCCCATTATCCCTATTATCCAGATACTACAGTGGTTCTACTAACACCAGAAACACAGATGACAGCGCAGATGAGTTGAGAACACCTCCCCTTCTCCAGAGCTTGACAGAACCTGGAACAATTTCTAAAGTCAGACCTGGATGGACTTGCTATACTGGTGCAGCTGCTTTGTGTGTTACTCTCCACCTTGGCAAGGCAGCAGTGCATGCCAATGCTGTGACTCTTAAAAAGATACTAGCACTTTGGCACCAAAGAAGAGGGGAAAAAAAAAAAAAAAAAGAAAAAAAAAAAGGGGAGGCATTTTCAAAGCATTGCAAGCATGCCTACAACAGCCAATGGCATATTTAGCTAATATGGTTAGTCTACAATATAGGTGTGGTTCTGCAAAATGCCTAGGGATAGTTCCAAGCATAAGCAATCAGCCAGTAGAGAACAGGACTGCAGGCAGATTCTAAAAGCATCCTCCCTGGAGCACACGTATCACTTGAGTCAGTAAGAGTTCCTTACGGATAAAACAGCAGAGGCATTCCAACTGTTTCCACTTTCCATCTATCCAGAAAGCTCAAGGAAAAGCACAGAATAAATCAGATTAATGAAAGTTAGAGAATGGATTGTGAAAACAGATTTTGGTATTACAAAAAGACATCCTTGGAAGCCCTTCTGAAGAATTATAATAATTTAAAGATCTCTTCCCTTCCTACTACTACACACAGAATGATATTATCTCTTTGCGTTCTGAAAACAGTACTGACACAGCCAAACATCTTTAGCCTCCATGTCAGCCTTCCAGAGGAAAATGGAGGTAGCATGGACAGGGAAGCTGACAAATAGACTGATCGTGACCAGAACTAGTTCACAAACAGGAGTATCATGCCACACAGACAGGAACCTTTTTGCAGCATCAGAGAGCAAAGCTGGACTGATTCAGGTTCTCAGTTGCTATAGTGACAGATTTTCCCATCCTTGTCATCTGCTGGCCCTTC
This sequence comes from Aquila chrysaetos chrysaetos, assembly GCF_900496995.4. NCBI lineage: Eukaryota > Metazoa > Chordata > Aves > Accipitriformes > Accipitridae > Aquila > Aquila chrysaetos. The sequence goes on along the minus strand of NC_044005.1, from coordinate 45,163,816 downwards.
AGCGTTGCCGCCTCTCTCCCCCTGCTTCAGCCAAATGCTTGGCTAAAGCAGCCAAGCTGTACGTGCAAGACCACGCAGTCGCCACACATGCACATGCTGTGAAGACAGACTCGCAGGTAATCTGATTCAGATCAATCTCTATAGCAACCCAATCTTTAGTCCCTAGATCTTAGCCTGTTGGGTCTATTTATAGAGCAGCTGCAGCCGCGCTCCACCCCCTCCGCTCCGCTACCAAAGCTCCCAGCACTGCCCACACTACAAATAAGCTTCTCCCCAGCACAAGGACTGCCCGCAGCCAACGCTGAAACATACCCCTCCTGGCACCTGCGGGCCCGTGAGCTAGGTGACGGCATACTATCTGCAACACACTGAACGCCTCCCCGTTGATGAGGTTTTCCATATCCACAAATACTACAAACATCAGAAGTCATTATTGCGCACAGAAAGCCAAGTACCAACAGCAGCGGACAAAATCCGCTTATTCAGGTACCCACAGGATGCTTCCACAGATATCCACAGCAGCTGCTCCTTTAGTCTTGCACAAAAAGGACGTGCAAAAGGACGTGCAAACCGTGCCAATGCAAAGGTGCAACCCTAACAGGAATTTGCAGGCAGCAGCAAAGGCAAAGAAGTGGTCCCAGCAGTACCTGCCGCACAGAAGCACAGCTGTACCCACCAGCAGATATTTGAAAACCATGCAGCTGGGACATTCATCTACTAATTGTTTAAAAAAAAAAAAAAAAAAAGAAAATATAAAAAGAAAAATCAAGACTGAGGCCTTGAATGAGCCGTGAGAGATAAGCATGTGAGAAAGAACGGTATGCAAATAACTGTTATCTATTTTATTCTACTACACTCTTGAGAAAAACCATCAACAATAAACTAATGCAGGAGAAGCATACACTTTTACAGTACTCTACTTGCTAACAGGAAGAAGATGACAGATTTTAGCCTCAGCCCTAGTTCATTTTGCACACTGCAATTTAGGTTAAAGACTTATTTTCCTCGCCTCCTTTACTGCCTGAAATACCTCTCTCGTGATCCTCCCTGCAGCTCCTCATAGTGCAGGGCACGCAGAGCACCAGTCACCATCTTCTCATAGAACATAAATTCTGGCATAAAAACCCTCTGTCAACCCGGCCAGTTCTCTTGCTCTACACTGTTTGAATTTAAATTCATCTTTTATTTAAAAATAATCTCCAGAGATTTGCATGACAGAAGAGTAACACAGGAGCTTTGGCTCCCTGCCCTTCACTCTTTTCAAGTCTGTCCTTTCCCCCCCCACCCTCCTTGTGCAACATCACCATCACAAAATAAAAGAGCCTTCTCACCTATTTCTACCTCATCAGCTTTTCATCAATCCTCAAAACTCCAGTAGCAGCCGCTCATACACTTTGCAAGGAGGCAGGGGAACAGCAACTGAAAACCTCAAAATCTACACAACACCCCTGAACTGAATTAGCCTTACCGTCTGCAACCACTACTGCAGTACATTCTTTTCTGAACCAGAACTGTTTTCGGCTCAAGTTTTAAGCTGAGTGAGAAACTTTCTTGCTGCTTTTGAGCGCAGCCTAGACAGACCCCAGCACCCATAAGATGCTTCCATTCCCAGCCCTCTGCCCAGTTCCCGTTTGAGAAGCAGGCCACAGTTCCCGTAACACAGGCACCAGCAGGTTTTTTTTTCCAAAAGCCAAACACTGCAAATGTACAGCCATAAAAAATTAACAGGAAAACAACAAAGCGTGTGACATTTACATTGAGAGAACTGCTGGATGCAGCTGCAACTGCTAAATTATTCAGTGCTCTCCCCTGCCACCGTGCCTCCCCAGCCACGGTAAGCAGCTCTAGGCCAGGAGCTCAGAGAAGAGACGTGTACAAGAGGACAGCGGGTAGAAAAGACACACCGCAGGCAAACAGCGAGGAGTGCACCAATGACTAGTGGCTTCTCCTCTCACATAGGTTTCAAGCTATTCAACTCCTCATTTAACAGGTGACATCACTCATGGCATCACCAAATACAGGCACATTCAACTCTCCTTCCTGGAGATGGGCCCCACGGGGACAAATGACAGGCTCGCTGGGATCCTGACAAATTCCAGCCGTTTATAAGGCAGAAAAGGGGGGACACTCACAACCAGTGTGGAAACACACTGAAACGTTGCTCAGGATAATGAGAACTGGAAAATAAAGAGAAGTATTTGAAATAACTCAGTTATTTGGCTGTTGTTAGCACCACAGAGCTGGTACTCAGAGCCTCACATCTGTTTTGCCTTGTCTTAGAAACACCCAGCCTGTCTCCCCGGGTGTGCCACCTGCCCTGTTATTCCTTCCCTCCACACACCTTCCTCTTCTCCCCATCAACACTGTGGAAGATCAGAAATTCCTACTCTCAAACCAATCCCACTATTAATTTTGGTGATAAATCATAGTACCAGCTGGTCAAAACTGAAAGGAAGTCAAAGAGAAGAGCCCATTTTTAATCTGCTAAAGCTCTGCAACGTGACAAGCGCGTGTTTGGCAGACTCACCCACGTGTAAACACTGGGGGAAGGAACCTCAGAGCGAAGAAGGGATAGGAACCATCTCAAGCGACGGTTAGGGCCCGCAAGTGACAGAACAAGGGGTCCTGAGAGGACCTTCTGGACATCAGCAGTCACCACGGCAAAGGAAGGAGGGAAAGCAACAACACCTGCTGGATGTGTCTGAAGAAAAATGAGAGAAAGAGGGGAGAAACGAGGTGGCCTAGAGGACCGAACAAGCACGCCCAGCTTGTAGCTCCAGCACAGCACAGTTTAACCGCTATCGAGTGGAAACAGACACAGAAATGGCAGCTGAGTGGCTCGGTGTTCATGGCTGAAGCAATTTTGATGATTACCGGTTTTAATTCCTAATCATCTTTATCACAAAAAGCACTCCTCTCCTCCTGCTGTGTGACGAGATGTAAACAGGCAGAGGCAGAGCTTCCCATCTCCTTTCACAAGGACCTTTCCAGAGCAAGTACAATATACCTAGGCAAGCAGAGATCCAGGGAAGCTGGCGTCAAAGCTATGGGCAAGATGACGATCAAACATTTGATACTGACAGCGGGAAATTCAGGTAGAATATAAAGGGAAGCAGGACACAACCACGGTGCTGAACTCACAGATGTGACTAAGAAAAGGAACGGATTAAGAAAAAAAAGGCTGCTCTGCTCATAAGATAACACACAGTTCCTGGAGGTCATCAGATATGCTACTGTCAAGCTGGGTATCTTTGTCCCCTGTGTAAAAAAAACAAGGTTAATTTCCTGATTCTCACAATACCACTTAGAAAAACTGTTTAGAAATTAGTTACAAACAAAACAAAAAGGAGAGATCTGACAAACATTACATGATACATCAAAAGCGACATGACAACTAGCCCCTTTTTGAGGGCTGCCCCTGCTGTGAAATATTGAAGGCTGTAGGAGAAACAGAAAACCATGAAACTTTGTTCCTTGCTGCTACACTGATGCATTATTTCTCACAAGGACCTGGAAACACAACAGTCTCTCATTTAACGGCAATGCCTAGGAACACAGCATGAGAACTGCCTCAGCATAGGTAATTTAGGCATACGCAAGCAGCACTTCTTACTTTTAAATCACTGCAAGGGCCCTGCTAGTCACGGTGATTAAAAGTAAACACAACCTCTCACAATTCAGTGGTTTCTGGGCACCAAAATGCATGGCCTCCCCATTTGGGAGTTCTCTGTTATAAAGAGATTTTAGAGCTCCTGGCAGTATGTGGGTCATTTCTTCAGAGTTTTGCTGGGTTTGGGGTTTCAGTTGGTTATTCTAGTTCCAAGAGACAAATCAGGAGCATGCTCCTCAATCATCAACAGTAATTTTCATGTGGTCCTGACAGGTTTAAAGGCCTCCAGTGACAGAGATTCTAATCACTCCAAAATTATTTTCTAGCTCAGGCAACAGAGCAAAGACCAGCTGAATTATACAGGCTCAGTTAGAGAGAGTGAACAGCAGGTCGTCATAACAGTTTTTCATGGCTCTCGAGGTGGAGAAGGAAAAGCAGCAAACCCTTCCATCATCAAAAGAAATATCACAATTATTCCACATATTAACAGATTATCCCACTAAAAAATATTCCCTTCTAATTGATGCCTCATGCTCCTCATTTTTATTTCACTTTGTGTCTCGTTAGGTCAGTGACGATGCTTTTCCTTCATGAAAATTTATACCTTGAGATAGATGGAAATCGTTTAAACTGGGGAAGTGGTATTAACCTTGCATATCAAGCTCTCTCATTCTTGTTTCTAAATCCTTTCCTCATTGCTAGAAATCCCGAATCAGTAGCTACATTCTGTATTTTCTACTAGTGCATTGAATAACTACGCTAAAACCTTTCTGCTAAGGGGCTGCCGGGAAATTTAATGCAGTATATCTTAAATGCAGGCACAGTAAGGCCAAAGGACATTTGCAGGAATTAATCTGTGTTGTAACATACACATTGTCTGCCTCCGATTCCTTCCTAACGGAAATTAAGTGAAACATTCAAATCTGTACTTGGTTTTAACAAAAAAGTATCAATTCCCATCTTGCGAGCATGACAGCACTACCCACCTAGTTAAAAACCTACAGTGTGAAATGACAGCCCAGTCACTAAATTTTACATCATTTGTTATCCACTCTCATGCACTAAATCTCTAACAGTATTTTTTCCCCCAAAAAAGAAAGTAATTTCTCTAACAAATATATCTGGGAAGAAGTATCACAGAAAATCTATTAGCTCAAGTGCTGTAAATTAAAAGTCATGAACAGATTTATTCTCTTAGAATTCAGCAGTACTTGTGACTTGCTAATGTAATACCAGAAATTTTCATAAATATTTGGGTTTTCAACTGACTGATTGCAAAAGATATTAAATAGACCAGACTGAACATCTTTCCAGAGTATGTCTAGTATACCCTGTCTATACATAACTTGAATATTTGACACAGCTTGAGGCAGAAGGAAAAAGCTATAAATGATGAGCCTCTGTGCCCCTCACCCCAAGCCAGATAAAATCAAAGCCAACATTAATTTAATTTAGGAAGATGATATGAACAAGTGTTTTAGTAAGACTTGAGATGCACTGATGCCTCTAGCATTTCTACTACACCATCAATCCTGATATTCTAAAAACTAAAAAGGTACTTTGGCTAGGTGGGCAAGGCTTAGTGTTAAAAATCCTTGAAACTTTTATTTCGCTGTCTCCAAAATCCTTCTGAAACAGACTGAAGTTGGACTTCATTACATACATACCCTGTCTGCTTTCAAAAGAGTTACAGAATGGTATCAACATTGAAGGAGAGGTTTGCCCTTTTTATGTTTTTCCACGAAAACTTTAAACCAGAAGACCTATTTTTTTGCCAGTTGCTATGCAGCCTTTGGTTCACTACCATTCATGGCTTTGGCACATAACCCATACATCATGGAAATACATCTTGGACATATTATGTGTTTTGTATGGACAACATTCTTTCAGTGTGGACATTACTGGATGGGAAAGAGGAAAATAAAATTAGAATGGTTTTAAAAATAGAAATGGTGTGGAAACTAATGCAGTAGGACTCCAAAGCTTACAGCTTGAAAGCCGTTAATTCGGTAAAAACACAAAAGTCCAGACTTGCGATACAACTGCAGCACCACTGGATAGGCATGTGCAAGATCTTTTAGTGCAGACAAGGCTATTTTCCAAACAAAAGTGTTCTAGAGACTTGCTGATGATTTTGCATTTCATTAAACACACAGTAAGATGCTTAATGAGTGTATAAGTAATTCCGGGGTATATTAAATTGGGTCCAAGAGCTATGCATTTTCTAACAACACAACAGTAAAGCAAAAGAACTATTTTATAGCTGGAACGATCAATCAGTTCAGTATTACATAACATGTTATGAGGGGATGGCCAGATTAGATCCCGCAAAAACTACATTTCAGCTATGTTAGATGTCTGAGCTGCTGTCTCTGTGATGTGTCAGGATTGCAGATTTTTATTAGTGCTGAAAACAGCAAGTACTTCTTGTGCCCATCCAAAACAGTTCCCAAGGTTCAAGCAGTATCAAGTCCAAAAATGGAGACACTTCCCAAATAACCTATATTTGGATGACTTCGGTTTGGTTACGTGACTCTGAAGACACCACAATACATCTTCCCTCCCCTTGCTTCTGTCTACCAGTAGCATCCTTTTTGCAGAGAAGTGATGCCGCAAAGAGCACAGCAAGGACACTTGAGAGTATACCAACAGAAATGCTGACCCAGAGTTGCACTGAATGTAGAGAAAATGGCTGGCTTGCCTAGGGAAAGCACAGCGTATTGCCGGATTCACAGTTCTACCTTATCTCCGTGGGGCTGCGAATTTATAACGTATGTTATTTTGTGTATGTCTGAAAACAGCGTGGTATATGGGTGACTTCGGGGGGGGGGGGGGGGGGGGGGGAAGAGAGAGAAGAAAGCCAGACAACAAACCAGTTTCCCCAAGGCTTATCATTTCTCTAAGCACTTCTTTATCGTGACTCCACACAAACAGTAATGCAGACCAAGCTTTCTTCCCCTCCTCCGCCTGAAAATAGAAGTGAGCGACACAGCAAGGTGGCGACACCCATTTCTAAGGCGAAAATGCTCTTGATTTATAGGCTACTTCATGAGAAATTGCCCAGTATAAAGCGGATTTCCTATTCTATTGTCGCGGAGAGTAACAGGATCTGCTGTTTACAAACCAGGGAGCAAAAGCACCTTTCCAGCCACATTACTGCAGCAAAATCCCTTCACAAAGCCGCACACCTAACCTCTTCGAAGGGGATCGGTCCGCTCTGCCTCTCCCTTCTACCTGCCCTAACTGTCCTGCGCGCTTCCTCCCGGCAGGGAGCGGGGAAAAGCCGCCGGGAGGCCCGGGCCCGGCCCTGCCCGCCGGCCGCCCCGCTGCGCGGGAGGGGAGCCGGGCCCCGCGCCCTCACACACACACCCGCCGCCGCCCGAGCCCCCTCCCCGGCCGGCCACGCCGCCATTTCCAGGCTCCCCCGCCGTCCCCTGCTCCGCTGGAAACCCGCAAGCGACCCCCTCCCTCCCACCTCCCCAGGGGCTGCTGCCCGTTCCCGCCTGGGGACCGCTCCGCCACCGGCCGGCTGCCGGCAGATCCCCCCCCGCCCCTCGCGGCGACAGCCCCCGGAGAGGCCGAGCAGCACAACGGGCCGTCGAGGCGAGCGGCCCCGCGCAACCCCGCCGGCCAGAGCCCCGGGACGATAGGGCAGAGCTCGGCCGGCCCCGCTCCCCGCAGCGACGGGCCACCACCTCCGCCCTCTCCGAGCAGTGACCTTGCGGAAGGGCTCGCCGTACCGGAGCATCCCCACAGCGCCCAGCCGGGCGGCCGCGGCAAAGACCGGGGCGGGGGGGGGGGGGGGAATCTTACCGCCAGCTGTCCGGCTGCCGATCACCTCAGGCAGCTCCGCGCTCCCCTGCCCGATACAGGCGTAGCGGCGGTGGGGCAGGCTCCCCGCTTTTGACCTACACACGCATCCCACCGCCTTGCGTGCCGGCCCACAGGGGACACGGGCAACCGCCCCCGCTCACCTGCCGCCCCGCCGCCGCCGCCCGCCGGCCGCTCTGCGCCGCCCGGTCAGTTCCGCACCGAGCGCCAGGAGCGGGACGCGCCACCCTGAGGGAGGGAGGGAAGGAGGGAGGAGCGGGGCGAACCACTCGCACCCGACGGCGGGGGGGGGGGGGGGGGGGAAGCGCTGCAGGTGGTTCGCGCCGCCGGTCGCCGCGCGGAGGGGAGCGCTGTGGGGGCGCGCGGGGAGGCGGCAGGCTGAAGGGCAAGATGGCAGGGCGGGAAAAAAAATCCTGCGGGGACCCAGCTCTTCGGACCGGGCTGCGTGGAGATACACTGGAACATTTCAGCCCCAGGAAGCTTTCAGACCTCGTCCTGGCAAGCAGAAGGTGAAACCTCCTCACAGCAAAGCCCGGCTCCGGGCCAGCGAGAGGCACACGGATAAGGAAACAAGGAGATGGAGTGCTGCGTACTTCCACCCTCAGCTACTTACTTGCTGATCTGCTACTGGCTTCATAACATTACAAGATAATTTGGTTATTAAAAGCTTGAGGTACAGCTTTTTTAACGCCTTCCAAGCTCCTATAAACCAGTACACTGCGCAACCAAATCTGTTTATTAACAAAACCAGAATTACTGAAGTAAACCCAAAATGCAACCAGAACCGGAATGTAAGTATCCCAATGGTTTGGGAAAAAAAAAAAAAAAAAAAAAGGTGGAGAATAGTGAAATACTTGATATTCCACATCTATACTACCCATTGTAGAGGAACTGGGATTTCAGAAATACACCTGTCTTTTCTTCCTCCTGCTGTTGATCTGAATAGACCATGAGCAAACACAGCTGTTGCATAAGGGTACAGCCAACAGGGAACACCTCCTGCAATTGCAGTTCAAGCACCCCCATGATTTCTCCAGTGGCCGAGTTAGCAAAATGAATTTGAAACAGATAGGGTACAGAGACTTGGAGCGGCAGGACTGAGCCTCAAGCCTAGGTAGCATTTTGCAAATATAAAAGTGCAAAGGGGCCACTGACCTCAAGGAACCTTCTTCCCCCACACCTGCTTCAGCTCCCTGGGCTAACCTGGGAAGCTGCTATAAAACAAAATAACTAATTCTGTACTGATCTGCACTTTAAAACAATGAGAACATGAATATGCAAACAAGGAGCTTGTATTTGATTACATGATAATGAAAAGGGATGGAGAAGCCAGAGCCCAGAAGAATCACCATTTTCACCACTGCCATCAACAGCAACATTATGGGTTGTACCTTGAAAATCCCTCAAATTTACATGCGGTTTTTCTCTTCAAATTAGTAAAAATGAGATGCAGCTAAAAATAAAGAAAATGAAGCTAAAAATGAAGCTGCAGCTTCATTGCCCCTGCCTATTCTGCCTGTTGACGGCCTCATTCTTTAGAAAATCCTTGCAGTACGGCCCAGCCATCCTTTTAATCCACGCAGGGCTGGCTTGAGCTCTGCTTGTTACTCCCCACCGCATACCCTGCTCCAGTCTCCTAAGCCTATTCCTATTCCCTCCTCCTCTGATCTAGTAGTTTCCAATTTAAATTTTATACTCTAAGGTAATGCAGAGGCTTCAGCAGAACAGCCTGTGGTGTGGAGCCTTGCTGAATTGACAATTGCTTTCCTTTCCCATTGTGGCAGGGGATTGTCAAATGCTTAGGAAGCAGCTAATGCTGGACAGCTCTCTGCTTCCCCGGTTCTACCGTTGCCTTTGAGGTAACGCGCGTGGACAGCTATTCCTGCTGCTTCTCCTGTGCTGATCATTTCTGATGTATTCATACCAGGTAGCAGCTAGGATCCTGCTGAAATCCACTCAGCAGCCAGGGGCACAGTGGACTCCTATTTCAATTTTGGTGAACCACGATATGCAGAAAATGGAGTAGAGCACATGAAATAAAAGGCTTAAATTCTGAACGTAGCTGTACAAATCAAGGTGACGTATGTATGGATAATTCATGGTCTTCATGACATGGCTTTAATCCACTTCACCTATTTGCCAGCTCTGGCACACAGCAAGGTGCGTAGCAAGCTAAAATCTCATAGTAGGGGCCCAAAGGAACTGCTTGGGGTTGCACTATTTCACCACTTCTTGCTTCTCCCCAACCTATATACTCACTTTCATATCAGCTTTGAGCTTGATATAACAAGAACTTACTCCACCCTCCTCCAGTCTAATGACAGGACATCAGAGAATGTCAAAATCCTGTATTAGGCTTTATTCTTTTATATAAACATTAACATTTCTCAAACAGATTAGTTAAAAATACAGATTTAAACAAGAATTTTTGCAATTGCAATGAGTTATAAAAAACAACAGATTATTTTACAGATTGTTACAAGTGCTTTACAAAGGTGCAGAGTGAAGGCCAGTGGCAGGGGACCAACCTCAAGTGCAAAATGGACACGATACCCTCACCACGGGCATAGCGCTCAGATACACAGCCAAAAAAAAACAAAAACCAACAAACAAACAAAAAAACGAGCCATGTGAACCTAGGCTCTTGGGATGCTCACCGGGCAAGCAAACATAGACCCCTGTGACAGAGAAGACTCATGAGACCAAGCTACCAGGTTACTTAAGGTTACATCTCTGAGATCAGCCATAAGATGTTGTTTCTTTGAAAATGAAGAACATGTTTTACAACAGTATACTTCTCTTCTGTCAGACAAAGTATTGCTGTAAATCCTAGAATACTGATGGATGTGGATACTTAAGAACTTGGGGCATAAATCCAGTGTGGATCTCACAGTGCCCAAAGTGAAGAAAGGATACAAGACCCAAGCGTCCTTCTAAAGCAGTTGGCACTCCTCATACAGGAGGGACCTCCATATCCCATGACCATCACTAAAACCTTGAGCAAGTACCTTGGAAAGGCTTTGGCAAAAGGAAGAAGACGCAAGTGGATCTGGTTACACCCAATATTCCTGCAGCCCATGATCTGAGAGTTGTGCAGCCCATAGCTTACGCAATGCCCACATATTTCATTAAATGCAGTGTGTCCTCTCTCCTTGGCCGATACATCTTCACACCCACCTTGGAACACATACCACATGCTCCAAATTCTTGGAAGTTTTTGAGATCCTTCCACCACACCTACCTTGCCTAGGTACCAGTCCTTCCCACCTATCTTTCTTCTATTCCACCCCTAAAGATAAAATCTATGCCCTGATTTGTTTTGAGCTAAAGTTTTCCAGCTGTTAGCAAATCAAAGGTAAAGTGAACTGGCTTGAGAACCACGATGAGATAAAACTGCAATGTATTACATTAAAAAAATCCACTACTTTATGCCTGACATCTTTCTGATGTACAGATGTTCCCTACACAGAGGGCCATCCTATTAGACAAAGGGCACTACACACTAGAGGAATCCTTTTTCCAAAGGAGGACCAGAATGAAAGGGCAGCTCTAGAGATGAAGTCTCATAATTAAGAAATAACAGCTACTTCTCTTGGAATCGTTGTAAAGGGCAGCACACACAAGAGATTTTATTTATAGGAAACCCAGTGAAACCCCTAGAACATCCACATTGACTTCCCTGAGCTCCTCAGATCCAGGTACACTGGGGACCCTGCAGAAGCCTTTTGAGCTGGGTTACTCTCAAATAGAGAGGGTTTGGCAAGTTCCTGCAAATTCATTTTCATAATCAACAAGAGAGGAGAGGATCAATGGGCAAGCCCTCAGGACCTGCTTAGAGAAGAGAAAGACTCTGAAGAAAGAGGGGGGGTGTGGGGGAGGAAGGTCTTCATTTCTACCATTTTCAGATGTTTCATGTTATTCCTTTGGGGTATGGGCACTACATCAAAACCAACCCCCTCATCTGATGTACCCCAGCTGCCTCCTGCATAGTCTCATGACAACTTTGAAACCCCAGGCTCATCACTGCCTGCACTGCCTAGCCCAGAGTTCAGTGCTTTGGAGAGGGGAGGCTGGCTTCTCGTTAGCAAAGGCTGGGAGATGGCATTATGTCGGCATATCAGTGCCCTGGGAGCATGCGGTCACTCATGCACATCCCAGATTTCTGAGAGCAGGGGAGGGAGTTTCTTGTCCTGCAGCCGAAGGGCAAACACCTGTTCAGAGTGGACACTACTTAGTGTCCGAAGACTGACCAGCTTCATTAACATCCGTGGAAACATCAGGCGGTCCTGCAGAGTCAGACAAATAGACAGTTGTTAGTAAATTCACACTAAAACTTTGTTCAAAAAAAATTACCACACCAGATGATGCATTGTACCCTGACTTCCTCTAAACTCGGCATTCTCCAGGAGGCGGCAGTGTGGAGGAATACAAATACTACACCACGTCCCAAAACTCCAGACTCTCCCTGCTGGCTAAACTATGTAACATGATACAGGACAGAAGGCAGTGACAGTTCACAAATCCTGCATTTACAGCTGCTACCAAACAGCCACAGAAGGGAAGACCATGACAGTACAGGCAGCAAGAGACCTGTTACAGACAGTACTGCAGGAAATGTGCCTGCATAAACACAAAATCAGTTTGCATCATTGTTGATGTCCTGGTCAGGCACTTACATTTGGTCTGTTGATGCAAATGTAAGAATGAAGGGCTTCCACATAGGTGTGCTGCAGCCTCTCCACCAGGGACTGGTCCTGCACATTCGGTCGGTCTGCCAAAAAGCAGGTTAGAAGTAAGCAGATTGCCACAAGCAGCTTCACTGAACTCTACATACCTGCCTAACCCCAGTCCCTCAGTATGGTCTCTCCCCAAAACCTCATCTAGCATTCACCCAGCACAGCTGGCAGAGTCATCCACAACTGCAACAGCTATGTCAGTTTTCTGTATCTGTTCTTTCTCAGTGATGTCTACTGCACACGGGGAGTCCAATCTGACTCCTCTAGGGATGGAAGGTTAGAGAGACCAAACAGCACTATATGCGTTTCATCTCACACTCCTGTCCCAGAAGAGATGGGAAGCTGCCCATTCAGAAGGGAATGGGAAAGTCTCTCCAGCAGCTGAGCCAGTTAGAAAACAGGTACAAAGGAAAAAAAAAAAAAAAAAAAAAAATCATCTTTCAGGTCAGAAAGACAAAACAGAAGTGAAGAGTAGACGTAGCTTCTTTGCAAAGCCCTGACCTGGCCCAGAGCAATACTGGTCTCACACCCAGAGTATCTCTACTTGACCACAAGATGTCACTCATGCCGCGTAACCTCCATCACACCAGAGAAGCGCCAAGTACATCGAGGGGACAGTAAAATAGCAATTTCTAAATGAGGAAGACAAATATTGGCTGATTTTCCTATACATTTTTCCAGCAGTGGGGAGTCTGATTTTCTCTGGAGGTGGCACTAGAAAATTCAGAATATAATGAATACCCTAAGCAGAAGTAGTAATACAGTCCCTTTACCACTAGACTGTATAACTCCCTCTATTACTCCTCTTCAGCTTGTGACCTGCCTTAATTCTACTTTCTTTGCCCTCTGACTCACTGCTGCAGCTCTTCAGATCTCCCTGGCTTTTTACCTGCAGAGAAAATGTTGATGGCGATTAAAAGTGCATATTCAGCATCATTGAGCTGTAGCTCATTCATTCCCTTTGAGAACTCAAAGATGGGGTTAATGAACTCAAACTGCAGACCTGCAACAAACAGCAGAGAACAAGGTGAGGCAACGACAATTATCTCCCGTCTCTCTCTCTCTCTCTCCCCCTCTCACAGAATAAGCTGCCAGAAACCCACTGCAGTACTCCAGGGAGCGGGGAGGACAGGCAGGCAGGGAAAAACCCTTACATTATGTTCCAAGTATGGCTGAAACCTCCCTTTACGTCCCACCACTACTGGTGAGCACCAACAACGGTGGCTGAGCAGTCAGGCTCTAACTGTAAAATGATGCTATATCTGGGTTTTCTTAGAGCCTTAAATGCCCCACAGCACATTACTAGGAAACAGCTAAAGGAACACAACATCAACTATCAGGTAAGTCTGTCAAAAAATCAGAAGCCCACAAGTACAACATTACACTTTCCACTCTCACACCACCACCTCCTTCAAACCCAGCAGGCCTCTTCCTTTCGACGAAAGCTTTAATCCCATGCTCCAGATACATCTGAAGTCCATCTGAGCTGAAAATACATAGTTCCAAGAAGTCTGAAGTATGCCACTTCCTTCAGCTCAAAAAGCTGGGAGAGCTGAGGCAGAGCCTGACTTAGGCTTCCAATCACCTTTGATAAATGCAGTCAGGCAGAAATGCATTGATATTTATTGTCTTAACATATAGAGGCCACTGTCGAATCAAGTCTCTTTGTGCTACGTGCTATACAATCATGCTGAAAACTTTAGGCCTTTCCCCCAAAACAGCACCCAAGTTTCTAATTTCCTGCAGTACAACTGCATCAGAGAAGGATGAACAAGATGGAAGGAATCTTTCTGGCTGCCTGGTTTTTGCCTTCCTAATAATTTGAAGAAAAGGCTACCAGGAAGAGCATGAGAGAGGAAAGTTGCATATAAAAGCCGTCTCAAGTATAAATGGTTCAACAGCTATCCAAATAATTAAACAAAACCAACCAAACAAACAAACAAACAAAAAAAAAAAAATCACACAAAGGACAGCCAAAGTTTCGTTTTCAGAAATGCTGAACATACACACTTCCTGTTACTTCATCTGAAATTACAGACACTCATTGCTCCTGGAAAAATAGACTTCAGAAATCACATCACCACACACCATCATCGTATACTGAGCTTATGAAATGTCTAAAGCATGCTGCAGGGATCTTCAGTGCACAGTATAGACTTCACATCAACTGAAATGTAATCGTACTAATGTCATCACTCAAAGCACCCATCCAGATTAGCAAGTGATATACTTGCAAAGGAGAGACTACGGTTTGGTTTTTTGTGATCTGATATGCCTCTAAGACCACAAGTCCACGTCAGACCTCTACCAGCAAGGAAGTTCACACCAGCTGCTTGCCCTAGGTGCACTCTTACAGCAAGATTCTCATGCTGTAAGAGTCCAAATTTTCCAAAGCAAGTTCACACCTAAAAAAAGACATTAACTGAGCTAGCATCACATGTTAAAAGCAAAAAAGGTTTGTAGGGCTATTGGTCTGGTCGTGTTTGAAACCTCTCACCTGACTTCACCTTTAAGGCCCCACATACTATTTCCAGCAGCCCACATTAAAATGGAAAAAAATGAAAGAACACAAGACAGGGAAGGAAGAAACACCTGTCTAATGCACCACCTGCTTTGGCGAAGTCATCCCGATTATAGCTCAGGTCCTTAAGAAAGGTGATGCTCTCAATCTCTGGATTGTAGCGCCGAGACGTCTCCAACAACATCACCTGAAAACAGAAATAGATATACTTGATTTGAAAACAGGAAAGAATATTACAACATCGATGATTTGCTGAGTGTTAGAGCATCTCTGAAAAAAACAAAAAACAAACAAAAACCCTCCAAGCAGTTTCTCGCAGAGTGATTAAAAATTCCAAGGTAAGTTCTGTTGCATCCTTTATGGTATCTGCTTCTGGAAAGGGCGAAATACCTGCATACCACTACCAAGGCTCTTGCCTCATTCTCCTCCATGGCCCTTTGCCAGTATAGCCTAGCACTGTGGTAATGGTCCCATAGCTGAGGTCCTTCAGCCTGCCATCCCCCAAAAAAAGGGATGGAACCAGTTCTCCAGGTGGGTACTCCAAATTCTTTCATCTCTGCTACTATGTATTGTGGTGGAGCCAAATTCTCACCTCTATGGTAGATGTCTTCAATAAAGCGATCTGATCTTCCCTGGTGAGCTCCAGGAAGCCAGGTAGTTGCTTGGCAAAGTCCACAATCTCTTGCACAGAGATAATTGCAAGTTCTGTAAAGTGAGCAAAACGCTGCTGCCTTGCTTCACGGTTATTAGGGTCAGGAACTTGGGGCCACGGCTGTGGGAATGGGAAGAGACAGCATATATATGTGAAAGATGGAGCCAGGGGCAGAAAGATGAGAAGATGAAGTGAACAGAGAAAGAAAATGAGACACATTGGGATATCATCCTTTGCTATTCTTTACAGAACTTTAGCCCACAGATGCAATGCCTAAAGTATCTCTGTTCTCCCAAATAATTTACCCACAACCCCGACTCCCCAAACTTTGCTTTTTCTCATTTTGGGTACGCTAGTAGAGTTTTTACCGTCACTTTGAGCCTGTCTGTGAATGAGCGCTGGTTGCACTGCTGTTGAGCGGCCACAAGCTTTTTTATCATGCTCAACTGTTCAGGTGTCAGTTTGTGGGAAGGGCTTGGAGGATTCGGAGGGTTCGGATGCACCACAACTGTCCGAGCCTGATCGTCTTCCTGCTTCTTCAGTTTCTTCAGTCGGATCTGTTCTTCAGACAGAACATCTAAAGCAGGAATAGCCAGAGATCAATCATGACATAGGAGTGCACTGGAAACCACACTAAACACAGGGTAACATGCTGTGGATGGAGAGGCAGAGATCACAGCTACCTGTATCTGGTATATCAGAGCATACACAACACAGACAGCAGACAGTGATTCTTCTTATTTGTTTCTCCCTCTTTTCCCCACTTTAAGTTGTTCCATTGTCTTTCTCTTAATCATACTGTCATGCTAAGTGTTCACAAAGGACAGAAGCTCCCTTCATGATGCCCTGCAGATCTCAAAGACAACAGCAACTTTCCCCACTGAGCAATTTCCCAAAATGTCATGTTATAACAGATTCCAGCAGGTGCTCTCTTCACATGCCATGGTGTGTCCATCACATTTTATGTTATCCTGCTGTTGTGTCTTTTTCCAATATTGCTAAATTAACAGCTTGTGTCATTTCATCTTCCTCTTGAGAGGCCAGAGTCAGTACTGGATGGAGTTCAAGAGTGAAAGGAAAACTCTCTACACAGCCCATCTGCAGCAGACTGTAGAATAGTAACATACCACAAGATGAATAATGAAAGAATAGCTTTGCATAAAATGTACTGAGGACCGCAAGTCCTTCAGGAGTAGGGTTAGAAGTCTTCTTCAGTCATGAAGTCAAAGAATATGCCATTTAGATGTAACATTTTAAGCAATAAAACAACTCAGAGGCATGTGTTGTGAAAAATCTTATTGGACCTACTGCTCATTAGCTAATTTAAATACAAAAAACTGTTAACAGCCTGTAACTAAGCTAACTGAAGAATTCACTGATCTGAATGTAGAGGAGGTTTGATGTTTCTTTAAGTCAAAGCTGCAAAAACTATCTGCAAGCTGCATCCCAAAAAAGGAAATTACCAGACATGCCTGGATTCAAGGATTATCTTCAAGAGAATCATCCTGTGAGTTAGTGATGAACAAACAAAAAAGCAGAAAAAGGAACGACTGGGGAAAAAAAAAAACAAAACAAACAAACATATCTTCGGGAACAAAAATAAAAAACATAAAGCTTGACTTTGCAAACAAGATTTTTAAAGTGCTAAAAGATTTTTTGGCTACTTTTTATGCTCAGGTAACAACAAAACATAGCTGCTACACAGGAAGGCAGGCCCCAAAATTGAACAAGTATATACTTGCACTTCTCAAAAGAATCATGTTAAACATGAAGACAAGAAATGGAGAACTACTGTGAGAGCACATTCTGAAATGGACAGTTCACAGGATTGGAGGGAAAGAGGAAGAACACAGGACATTCAAGCTGAGAGTAACCTTTATCCCTGACTTCCAACAGGGAGGATGCATGCACAGGTACCCTCACAAAAATTACAGTTCTAACAGCAAAGATGTTCAATACAATTACCAAATTAAGGGGGATCTGTAAGATTAGAGAATGTTAGTCACAGTGTTAGTTTAAGAAGGGAAGTAATTGATCCAAGCAATTACGGTCCCTCATCTTGGGACTCAGATGCACAAAGAATTTATAGCCAAGTCACAAGTTACCAGATATTACTGAATCTTGAAAACTGCCTATATGAAAGCTTCTGCTTTGAATTTAGCACGGTGTAATCTAAGTCACTTGGTTTGCCATGAAGGAACTATTTAACCTCATGGTTCGCACTGGCTTAAGAACAATAAACTGGCCATGAGTAACTTCAGTCTGGGAATTAGAAGAATGTTTCCAACAATTAGTAGAGGGAAGTTCTGGTATGGCCTTCTAAGTGAAACAGCTGGAGGAAAAAGCCCTTAGTTTCTGTCAAGATTAACAGGGTGAATTTGCAGTGGGGATTACAGTGTTGACAACAAATGCCAAGCACTTGTTAATAACAACCCAAAGATTCCTTTTGGCCTAGTTTTCCTGAGCTGTCTTCAACATAAGAACAATGAGTAAACACAGAAGCACATTGAGGCTCTCTAGTATCTACCTGCAACATAAGATTAGCAAGGTGGACAGGTAGCCTTGCTACGTAGCTTTTCAAATACATCCGTTGTGTAGCTCTCAGGAGCAGGGGGGAAATGGGGCAAAGACAGCATGCATAATGCTGATACAAACCAGTGTGACAAAGATACTGACTACATGTTAGGTGTACCATGTTTCATGTTGAAAAAACTGAACAGCGAGTTTCCTTGGTGCAGCTCAGTGGTACTTACTTTTTGCAGAAGTATTTTTATGTTTCTGAAATACCCTCTGTTTCTCACTGTTCTGGGTGCTGGATGTCAGAAAAGTAGACTTCAAACAGATTTAACATTAACTGAGCATCCGTTCGGTCAGTCTTGGCCAGCAAAGGGATGAAACCCGGATGCCTTGGCCGAGGAGGGCTGTTCCTGATACGTGAGCAGGAACGTTGTTGAATATTCAGAAACAGCAGCCTTATGGCTCGCGTGAGAAAAATAGCAGAGCTCACTAAAGGGAACAACGAGATCGGATCTGTACAAACACAGCTGCAGTACTGTGGCGCTGCCCTTGACCTCTGTCACATGCTCACAGTACAAGGCAAAGGAAAGTACCCGTTGTTCAAGGAGCACGGTGACCAACCTTGCAGTCCTGATCACAAGACAGACAGAAACCTGAGTTTACCGATACAGTTGACAGCATACTGAAGAATGCATAAATCTTAGTTGTGAGTCTTTCCTCTGATGTCATATTCCACGAGTTCTTACAAGGAATACAGCAGGGCTGGGGCTCAGCACACCAGTGTTGTTCCACTAACAGCCTCACCTCTCCACAAGATACCTGCTAAGCTCTCGGCGACTTCCCACACACATTCCAGCATGCAGCCTGCACGGCTCACGTGTGACCCCCAAGCACTCACCCTGCACCCTTCTTTACATGCATCGGCCCGCAGCCCACCCCCACACACCTCCTGTCCCAAAACCACAGTGTTCCCGCCAGCACCATTTCCTGCACTCACACTGCTCCCGCATGCCTGCCTCCTGGCACTTGCGCAGCCGGCACTCCTGACACTTGCGACGCATGTACATGTCCATCTCACACTTGCCGCCATTCTTGCAGACGTACTGTGCACCCTTGATGACGCTGCGACGGAAGAAGCCCTTGCAGCCTTCACAGCTCAGCACGTTGTAGTGGAAGCCGGAGGCCTTGTCCCCACAGACGCTGCACACTTCATTTCCCAGCATCTTAGGGGCTGGGCCCTTCTTCCGCTTCAGGGGGGGATTTTCTACCAAAACGAACAGTACCGAGGAAAAGGGGGGAAAAAAAAAAAAAAAAGAAAAAAAAGAAAAGGCCACACACATGAGGGAAGCATGGTGTTTGCAGCCAATTGCCCTATTCCTTACAATAACCGATGTCCTCACTCAAACCCACTGTCTCCCAAACACACAAATGAAAAGATCAAGTCTCCCATTCCACAGGCTCCCTTTCTGGGTAAACGTATCTTCTGCAACAAACCAACTATTGACATAATCCAAACAGTTTCTCCTCAACTATATAAGCAGATATAGCTTCATGCTTGTTCCCCTCCAAAATAGGGTGAAAGAGCTAAAACGTGCTCAGGCCAGGTGTTTTCTGCACTTTGCATCAGCAGGAATGACAGTTAACAATGTGAGAAAGAGCTGCAAAAAAGTTGAGCTGAAATCCAAGACTGTGCAGAAAGTAATTTTCTTCAGAATTCACCTCCAGTTCTCTTACTTCTATTCTCTGCCATGCTCGTGCACAAGGATAAGGAAAAATGGTTCAGCAGTCAAATAGTGACAGAAAACCAGTGCTGAAACCGTGACCCTACAAAAAGCAGACTGAGGAGGCAATCCCTGTAACTGGAACACTTGGGGAAACTGTCAAGACAGAAGACAGCAACTTCATGCAGTCAGGGGCAATGAGCAGGCAAGCAGCACACTGCACAAGCTCTGTGAACCTTTGGAACCCACATAATTTCTTCAAGAGTGCTCCCCACTCCCAAAACTGAACCACTCTCATACTGACAGTTAGTTCATTTACTAAACCTTGTTATTCCACCTGAAACACAGGGCCTTCACTACTGCCTCAAATTTCACATGTCTTGTGCAGCAGCTCCCAGTTCTTCCTATGTCTTCCTACATCTTGTCACTAGCTGTGCATTCTGAAAACATCTTTGGTCTACTCCAGCGCGTCTCACCTTAAGCATTCCAGCCAATGCTTGCCAATGTTATTTGTGTATCCCCTCCCTATTAGCCATCTCTCTTTTCATTCCATTTAATTCTAGCCATGTTGACATCTGACATGTCCTTCTGCACAGCTCATAGTGCAAGTATTTTTCTGTATGTCAGAAATTATAGATTCTTCTATGGCAGCTGTTCACAAAAATTACAAACACCATGTCTTGACAAATCTCCAGATTATGTTTAGGTATGCCTGGAAAGCTGTTACACTGGAGTTAATTCATAGGGATTGGTTTGCAGAGCAAGGCTTCTGCATTTCCTGATCAGCATCACGGTTACAATGGCAGGTCTCATATTCATACACACGGTTCTAATACCTCTATCTTTACTCTCAGTTACACTTACTATTCTGCTCGAGTTCCTGAAATGGTAGACAGTTTTAGGTCATTCTCAGAAATTATTATTAGTGTTCTTCACTACATATTGGTTTTCACAGCCTTAAGTATCTTGGTGTTGATTTTCAATCCCAAGGTCTGGAGGTCACTCATTTTGGCCTGCACTTCTCCTTGCAGATTCGACAGCAGGAAAATGTCATCAGAAAGGTTAAGTCTCTGATATTCCCCTCTCCTGTTCTACTATATTTCTCTTCACACAATCTATTACCAGGAGGAAATTACACAATGCCTAGTCATTTCAAATTACTTTGTCTGCCATTGCATATATATTAATTGGTATAACAACTTTGCGGAAGCCTCAAATGATGTTCATATGTTTCTGAGGGACAGCAGAGTAATCCAATGACTTCCACAAGATGGATTTGTCTGTCCTGTGGATTTCTTACCTGTCTTTAAAACATTCCATAAACGTCTGATTACCATTCCTACTACCATTTAATTGAGACAGATAGGCTTATACTTTGATCTATGCAAATTATTTTCCATTGTTGAACATGAACCATTTTAGTTATATAGCTTATTGTCATTTTCTGTAGTCAAAGATAACACAGAAATAATTTCAGATGTATCAAGCATGATTGCCATCTCTGCACCTTTAGCTCTCATTAGGGCCCTCCTTCTTTGGTAGATCCCCTATTTAATAATTTTTTTCCACATTTTGTGGCTTTTTTTCTTGCATTTTTGTAAGGCATTTATCAATTGTTTTCTTTTCCTGCCCTCAAATCTGTTTTAAGGACTTTTATTGGGTAATATCTCTTCACTTTTCAACTACTCTCTTTGCTTCTACTCTCTTGATGAGTCCTTGTTCAATGCTCACATCTCCTCTTCTTTTTATATCTGGGATTGCCCATTGCCTCACTGTTCAACAGCTGCATTTATTTGTCATATTTTCATTAAGTTTCTGATACTATGCTAAACACCTCACTTGTACTTTCCTTTTTTTCCTGTTACTCCTCCAGAGATGTTATACTATGTCTTCTTAGAGTTTGAAAGTGTAGGATTGTGTGTGTCCATAGCAATTATAACTGCAAAATCTCAATTCTATTTCCTGATACTCTTTTAACCTCAGTTAACCTCAGAAATGTGTAGAAGAAACTTCTGACTGTCTTTCCATTATATGAATCTGCAAGAACCTATTATTTCTTTACATCACTAACCGTTGTTGGATTGTCACCCGTAGTACAGCTTTATTGTTCAGCAGTTTTTGATAAGGCTAACAAAAAGAAATTCATTTTACCACCACAGACCCAGCCTCTAGAAGGTCAAATAAGCAAAATATTCAACACATTTATCACCTGGATAAACCCAGTCATCTTCAACTATCAATAACTGATTCTATTGTTAGACATTCTCTCTGAGCGCCTCAAGCACAGCAGAACTCACCCTAAAATTTTGCCCAGTATCAATTCTGCTTGCAGCTGAAAGAATGGATAGCCTTTAGCTTGCATGGATTTAGTAAAATTTTTCCATACCTGCATGCTCAGGAGGGTTCTCTGAGCCAGGGAAGAGTGAAAGCCCTTCCTCCTCCATCTCAAATACACTTGCCACCCTCTTCCCATGATCCTGTGTGCTGAGTTGAGTGGGACCCATGGAGGCCACACAGGAAGGGCTCACTATAATCTCATCGCTGCAGCATTATTACTGCCAAGCGAGGGGCCGCAGGTGTCTTTCTTCAACGTCTTCAGTTTCTCTCTGCTACTAAAAGTCAGAAAGGAAGTACCTGTGGAAAAAACACAGATGCAAAAGAGGCAGGAGTTCAACTACTGAGGCTATTAAGTTCCAAAATCTATTACAAGCTGCATCACAAGCAAGCTTCAAGGTTTTGTTTCCTTATTTATTCAAAGGGACAATTAACTTTGTTTTATCAATGTTTATGCTCTTGAAACACAATATTTTAACAAACTGTGGTAAAAGGTATAAGCTTAGCACACCCAGGCACAAAACTGTCTTTTTATTGCCAAAATATTTATCAAAGCAGGACAAGACTTCATTACTGCTAACACCACCAGGGGACTTCAGTCCTGACCTCTCCAAGTGTGCAAGAGGGAAATTCCAGACTTTACAACTGGTGGCCTTTGTTAAAGCTTCCAGTAACAAATAGCTCATTGCTGCCAGCTGCCCTGGATTTTGTGGCATGTACTGCAAGGCACATAGAAAATCGTAAAAGACAATTTTGATACAATTATTTATTAAAGACTACAAAACACCGAATTTCCCTATTAACATCAGTAGCCAAAGGCTGTGCCAAAGATCAGTGATGTATCAAAGATGAGGATGACAAATCCTCCCCTCACCTACAGCAAGAAATTGAAAGCCAGCATCATACCTACAGGAAACGACCATTACGCCACCCTCGGGAAACAGATTCACTACCAACCTTCTGAGGATACCCTTTTCTGGAACCTGGAAACCATACTGAAAAGCAACTTTATTATACAGCACTAACTCCACTACAGAACCTGAACCTGCAAAGCAAATCCAATCACTTTTTTCCAAAAAGCCCCACCTGCACAGAATAAGGCCTTACTGGTTTGACTGCACGGACTTAGTGAAACTGATGCAAACTGCTAATGTAAACACCCCTAATCTGATTGAACATGCATTTGATCAGTTGATCTTAACTCAGTGATTTACCAATGCAAGCTAAAGGGATTAACTGATTTAAAAAAGCAACTACGTTAAAGGCCTGTACCAGTTTAACTTGAGTGACTGAGTTCAGGACTGGAAGCCTGCCTGCCACTCTCTGAAAGACAGGAGGTGACGGGAAGCTGTGCAGCAGCCCAGATACAAAAGCATCAGGTAAGCAGGGGCATGCCTCACACACTGCGGTGCTGACTGGGAAGAGGCAGAGGATCACAGTCCCAAGTGCCTTCTTCCCTCCCGGGTATTTGGACCAGACCGCGCAACTTTTCTTAGAATGCCAAAGGCAAAGATGAAAGCAATACCACCCCCCTCCCAGTGTTCTGAAACAGTCATCAGGTATAAAAGCAGTCATAATGTCAAGCTTGCTGAGCTCCTGCCATCTCCAATTACACTGTGGCAGATAATAGATGCAGGTGTTAAAAACCACAGGGCATATTAATTCACGTGACCTTTGTAAATACAGCCTCAGACCGTATAAGGAATTCAGAAATCCCTCCCCCTTGGTGCACGCAGCCACTGAATTGCTGGAGAAACAGATCATCTAGGATAAAAGCAGTGGCAGCAAATATGAAACTCAAAACCATAGAAAGGAAGAAGTCCTATTGTGGGAGACTACAACCTAACTGATGTGATTTGCAACCAATTCAAAGAGACTCACAGTCCTCAAAGAAAAAACGTGGCTATCACAATCAACTTTTTTTTTTAAAAAGTCTCCACAGTAAATCCTGCATCAACTGAAAACCTTGTGGAGAGGCACAGAGCATCAGATGGAGATAGGAACTTCACCGAAACAAACCCAAACCCAACTTGTATTCCTAGTCCTATGTAAGCTCCTCACTGATATTGATACCAGTTGTGTCTGAACATGTTTGGGCATGAAACAAGAAAGCTAAGTGTATTGCCTCAGTGCATCTCCACATTCCTTTAAACCATGCAAAAGACTCACTCAAACATTAATTATTGTGCAGAATGAATCACCAGCAGCAGTACCACAGTGATTTTTCAAAGGAAGAGTTCGATCCCCCAGCTGAGGGACTGAGTGACAGTGCTCAGGCCCCACTGCCTTCAGTTCAGTGATCCAGCCAGTCTTGCTGCATCCCAGCCACAACTGCGATGTATTCTGGAAGGCAAAAGAGGAGGGTACAGCCTGATGGGATTTCAAAACTGTGTCATGCACACAACCATGACACAACATTGCAAGAGCGAAACTTGCTGTCAGCAGGACATCTGGAGCCCAAAGCAGAGTTTCTAAGAGACTGCAGACTTCCTGGCAATGTCTGAGAAGTCTGCAGTTACCAGCAGGGAGGGGAGTATAAATCCACGTGCACACCCAGGACACGGCAAGGGGTAAGGCCTATGAGCCACTATCTTCATGCTGTAAAACCAACCCACACGTTCCTACTTCGTGCACCAGCCTCTAGCCTTCCCAAAACAGAACGGGCCAGGTAAGAGAGGCCTCTTGTCCTCTCTGCTCCTCAGACACAGTATTTTTTAGTTTTGTAAATGTAGTAACAGTTGCAGGCTGTGGAAAACTGACCTAACTACAAACAGCAGCTCTCTGGTGCTAGGTAAAGAAACCTAAACTAGCATTCCCCCCACAGACACACAAGTGAGAGGCTGTATGACTAGGCCGGGGAGTTAGTTTTCACAGAAATACATAAGGATTGTTTTCAAATGACTAAAAATCTTGTCAAGTTTTGTACTAATAATCATGTTATTAGAGATTCACGTCTTCTGATTTGCACCACCACTTCAACTAAAAATGTTGAAGGGTGATGCAAGCTGTAACTGCAGAAAGGAACACTGTCTTCTTGACATAATCTGTTGTGCTGCCTCCCACTGTCTGTCTCAACTCTGTCAGTTTTAGAAACCAGGACTGGCCAAGTGACAAAAGATGAAGCAATCACTTCTCTCTAACGCAGCGTCTAGAACAGAGGAACCTGATGAGCAGACATACTCCAGCGAGGAAGCACATATAGATGAAAGGCTAAGGGAAACAATTTTCTGCCAGCTCTTGTCACCCATGTCTCAAATAAGACACTAAACACTTCTGAAATGTGTTGCTACCAGCTTTGCCCTACTCCATTTCTTCCCTCTCCCTTCCTTTTCCGAGACAACAGAACAACTCGGATACCAATGGTCCCAAGGTCAGCGCTCCCGCAACAGAAAGTACTGTTAACAGAGACTAGAGGTGGCAGCCCTGCCTCTTGCACCTCATGTTAAGTGCCAAAAACATTCATTACTTCCACCAGCAACAGTCTCATCTTGTCCCATTCCCTCAGCTGAGTCCTCTTCCAAGCCCAGCTGAAGCACTTATGTACTCTTCTGGAAGTCTTTTATCTGACTTGTCATCAACACACACAAAGCTACAGAATATGCCTAATTTCTGTCCCACATTCATTGGGGATAATAAAGGAGATAGCATTGGGCAGCACAGCACAAAGAAACCAAATGAGCCAGGTGCAGTTACTGTGACACTTCTGCTAAACAGGTCTGTCTTCCCCTGGTATTCCTTGCTTTCTTTGAGAAGTTTAAGGATCAAGAACCAGACCAGATGCAAGCACACCTCTGAAGAAACCGTACTGTGGAGTGCAGGAATAATCAGAAGAATAGCACAATGAGCCCTTTACCTCCAAATACTGGATGTTCAGAGGAAACGGTAGCTTTTTAGGAAGTTCACGCAAGTCTCTGGGATCTTTCAAAACAGGATTTACTGGTCAGAGTCCTGGTCCTGTAAATTACAAAATCCTACAGCCTTCTGCCACAGGAAAATACATGGTTATGTTTCAGTTCTGTAGTGAATCACAAGCATGCACTCTGCAGCACGTCAGCATCAGCAGAAGAGACCTTACATTTGTATACATATATTAACATGACTGTGCTCATGCATCACCCAGCTGTGTGTCAACAGGACTGTGCCTTTGTGCATGAGCCTAACAGGCTGATGGTGAACAAATGCATGTGATAGGAAGGGCTATCATTCAGAGGTACCTAAAGCAGGGATATAATTGGTCATTTTGGCTTCTAAACGTGTTCTAACATGCAATACAAGTGCCAGCACCCAATGTGAATCTGCCTCTGAAAGCTGGGCTCACAACAGTGTGTAAGAGTCTCTGCTGAAATCCAAATGCACAACTCACACATTGGTAATGCTACCTCGGGTATCAAAAGTTGGCTGCAGATCTAAATAGCCAAGAAAAACAAAAAAACCTGTTGGACTGAGATTTCACAGGACCCTACAGCACCAGTACAGAACTAAGCCCCTTAGGAGACACCACTGTTCCAATCCTTTCCTAAGGAGTAGCCAGTATTTTGTGACCTAATGCTCTTCCTACCCCATCTCTGGCATAGCAGACAGAGTATTTTCACAAACCTTCCCAAGGAACTTGGTACTACCTTGTAGCTGTCTCAGAGAAACAAAGGTTATTCCTAGCTCATGTTGGCTCATTCCTCTTCCTTCCCTCTGCATCATCACATTTCTCAAGAAATGCTGGAACAGCTAGTAGGTCTGTAAGCAGAGCAAAAGTACACATATAACAGGTTTCAACTAGGAAAAAGTTGAAAGGGACACTTGTACCTTTCAGGACAGAAAAAGAATCCTATGCAAATCTGTCACTTTGAAAATGAAGCAATATTACATGTGAAAACTGTTAAAACTCATGGGAAAAAATAATTAACTTCAGATTGTCAATGGGAGGGACAAACCATGAAAATGCAAGGTGTGCAAAGCAGTGCAACAGGATAGCATAAAGAATGGTTTTGAACAGTATGTTTACAAAGAATGGAAAGAACGGTTCTGTAACTCTCATGGAATGGAGACTAGCTCTGTGCCCCTGCTGTAAAACCCTCTCTACAGAGAACTGAGGGACACGGTTTGAAATCGCACTTTCAGGTCGGGTATGGATGGCATGGCAGCATTCAGAGAACAACAGCAGAAGTGACTAAGAACTGAACAGATTAAAATAAACAAACATGTGTCACTTGGTTGAAAGAGTACTGGGAAAGAGAAGCAGGAAGGTGTAATGATGGTGTACAGCAGGATGAAAGGCATTATTCTGAAAGATGGTACGCCTAAGAGGAATAGAAGGAAACTGAGAAAGGGAAAGTCAGGCTATTACAGAAAAACACCCTAAAGGTGAGTTCTGGGAGACTGGAGGGCAGTCTCCATAACTTTTCCTTCCAAAATTAGACCTTATATTACAACCTAAATGCAAAGAGGTCTGCAGACATTTCTGAATCTTAACCTAATAAGGCTTAGATGCTCTTGACCCACAGAATATGCTATTATAAACAAACAATGGCGGCAACAGAAGTTCCAAGCTAGCTCCACCCTACCGCAGGTAAGAAGGGATAGAGGACTGAAACAAAAAAGAAGTCTCTCTCGATTGAACAAATTGGTTAGCAAGGTGAACTGGAATCATAAGGCACAACTGTACTACCAAACAGAATGCAATAATTTAGGGCAGAATCAGGCCAAAGTACTTTTGCTTTGCTCCACGTAAAAAAACCCAACCAAACTCACTCCTTGTCTATGATCTTCAGAGCACAGGATTTGCTTATTTCCTACACAGCCTGTGGATGCCCCCATTTTGGGAACAGGGCTTCCCAAACTGTACATCAGGTGAAGACAGAATGCGCTGACTCCAGTCCCACCCAAGAACCTAACAAGCTCTGCAAAAGAACTGCTCACCCCACCAGCAATTGTTTTGCAAGAAGTCAGCTCTCCTTTTCACATGCCTCATCCAGCAGGAGATGTTCCCTCCCCTCTCACCTGCCTCTCATTATTCCTTGCCTGTCAAAGGCTGAGGTTTTGGTTTTGCCCTTGTCTTCACCTCTTGGTTTCTGCCTGATCAAAGAGTGCCATGTCAACGCAAGGAGCAAGAGGAAAAGAGTATATGTGTGACTGCTTTCAGGGTGGGTAAGATCCTGAAATGGGCTGTGCCGTTCCGTTTCCTCCCTCCCTCTCTCCCAACTGCCAGATGCCCTTGGTCCTGCAACTGAACGGAGGAGAAAGGAGATGAGGTTACTGGAGTTCATTCACACTGCGCACAGCGCTGCTCTCGCCTCCCTTCCTGTTTGCATGGAAGTATCACTCCCTCTGACAAAGGGAGAGGGAAAAGAGAAACAGGCAGAAAGGGAGAGAGATGAGGTGATGGTAAGAGAAGGTAGGCTTTTCCCTGGTTAATGACTGGAAATGAGTAACAGGTGATATCAGGAGTGATGTGGCCACCTTGCTGCCATGAAATTCCTTTAAAGGCCATTGACACAAGTTCCCTTGAACTCTGGAAAACAGTACAAGCCACGTCTGGGTAAAAAAGCCCCAGACCCTTCTACCCCTTCTAGGCTTTCAACTGTCACCTCAGCTTTCAAGCTTCTGGCTAACCTAGAGTATAACCACCTTAGGAATGGCAAAAACTAGGGCACGCACTGGGTTACAGCAAGGAAGATGTTACAGTAGCAGCATCCCTCCACCTTCCCCTCCAAGCCGTCTTGTAAAAAATGACAAGTCATCCTTTCTCAGTTCCATCTGGCCAGATGAGCTCTGAAGCCAGTGACACGACATGGGGAGTAGACAGAGCACAGCCACTTTGGAGCGACACCAACTTGTGCAGCACCCACAGGGATGAACACAAGAAGAACTTGCCGTTTGTAGCTGGACTGCAATAATCCCCCATGTCTGGCTGCGAATCCAGCTCATTGACAGCTCGACACCACTATCAGCACCGACCTTCAGATGACAGGAAGCACAACTGAGGCTTTGACAGGGGCTTCCAACAGGAAAAATCCCATCTGTGCTCCTCCCAGGAGGATGAGACACACACAGGGGAGCAGCTGCCCCCTCCTGCTAGCAGAGGAGCAAAGAGCAGCTCTCTGCCACTCCTTGGGAAGAAGGGGAAGGGAGGAGATCCAGCCTGGAGCCTTGTCTACACAATATGTTTGTCAGCATCAGCTATAATAGCAAACTCCCCCCTATGGAAATTCACTTCAAAACAGCAACAGCTTTCTTTTGCCAGTGCCACTCACAATTTCCCCAAGCAAAGTAAGCTATTCTACCAGTAAGTCTTTTTTTTCCCTTGCACATCTAAGTGTATCTATGCAAAGGTGGTTTTGGTTTGCATGTTTGTTTTTCTTCCTAGGGCCCCTGTATTGGCTAATGGTGTAATTCTTTCGCACTTCTAACCAAACCACCAGGCATACATGCACACACACACACACAAAGAACAAAATCAAACGTGAAAAGTGTTCAAGCAACCTAGAAAAACTTCCTACTACAAAATAATCTGCTAACTAGCAAGACCCTGCTTTGGAAAATTAAAGTTGAGGTGTTTGCAGCCCATTATTCCTGCTGCTGACCAGCTCTTACACATCCTACGTACAGGGACAGCTCATCACGTCCTACCTGACGGCTGAAAACAAGATCTGACCCCACCACCTTAGTTTCCTTAAAAATGCCACTGCATGGCAGCATGGAAAACATGTCCACAGACTCTGTTTCTTTCTGGATTCCTTCTCTAGCTTTACTCAGCCATCAATACCTTGTTCTACACAATTATACACAGCTATCCAAAACATAACAGCCAGCTGTTCTTTGAAGCAACAGTTTTAAGACCCAGAGCTTCCTTAGCCTTTGCAGAGAACAGGGTTTAAAAGAGACAGGAAATACACGGTGTCATCCAGATCAGAGGTAATGGCAATAACCAGCTAGGTTCAAAAAGCTGGTTTTTTTTAAAATGGGGCTTGCACGGAAGTGAAAAAAAAAAAGAAAAAAAGAAAAAAAGAGTTAGAGAAGCCTGGCTCTTCAATCATTGTGGACTTCCACAGGGCACCACATTACAGAACAAAAGAAAACTCCTACCTTGGATCCTACATTCCTCCTTTATGACCCTCAGTCCCACAGATGTTACAGCCCTGCTTCAGGGAACACAAGTCTGACTCATGGCAGATTTGAGATGTCATCCCAATGCCATCTCCAAACTGAAGCAAGATCAGAACTTAAAAACAAACAAACAAAAAAGAGAGATAAGAATGAATACCCCAAATAACATGCCGATAGTAGAGATGCGAGGGAAAAGGATTAAACCTAGTCTGTAAGCAATAAGAGAACCAACTAGATTTTGCCTAGAAAAGGGCACTGCAGGCCTTTTTTCTGCATGTAGAAAATGATAATGATAAATAATCACACGACATACTGTTTACCTGATTGTTTCCTTAGAATAATTCCATCTCCACTGAACTATGCAGTAAGGTAATAACATTTCATCACGCATGCCTATTCTAGCCAAGTGCCTTTATCAGCTGGCACCAGAAAAGGGAAATCTGCTCAGCTCCCCAGGCTGTCTCAGCCCATCTCTTCAACATCAGTATCCCAAACTGCTGTTGACTCCTCTGAGCAGGAAGACGGCCCAATCCGCTGTCAGCACTGAACTACTACTAAAACAGATAAAAGCAGTAAGAAGCAGCTGCAATATTTTACCAGGAAGACAAGATGACAAAGGACGCGTAAAGCTGTAGGATGTATCACAGCAAAGCCAGAAAGAGAACTTAAAAGCCCGCAACTCCCAGCCCTTGTCCAGACCACCTTCTCTTTCAAACTGGTCTTCTCCATCCTCTAGAAGCTATGAAATAAAAGAACATGAAGAATAAGAGGCAAAAGAAGAAAGAACACAATAAAGGAGAGGGCTGTTTACGGTACAATTGTTTGTTCATTTTTCTTGTTTCCTCCTTTCCTCCTACCCCAAGAGTACTTTCATCAGCATACTGCGTATCACCATAACTGAAACAAGATTGTTTCTGGGAAACAGCCTTTTTATAATGTACCTGACAGCACTTTGTATCCAAGCACCATCCCACCTAAAAGCATCAATCAAAACAATACCGATCACAGGCAAAACAGAAATACAGTACTGGATTGCAAAACAGGCAGGAAACTCATTAAGATTCCCTTAAGGGCAGTAGGGGAAAAGTACCAATTTCCATTCATAGAAATATCACCCCTAGATGTAGCACAGAGGTCAGGAAGAAATGACAGTACTACAGAAATACCCATATAAAAAACACATCGGAGGGATACTGGAATGGAGTTTTAAATTGCTTCAAAGTACGCTTGACTGTTAGTCTATTCCCCACTCATCCATTACCGGGGATATATTTTGGCAGGTTTTGCTAACACTGCTCTTAGAAGAATGGGAGGAGAGAGGCAGGGGTACCCACCCTGCAGCAGATGTGCGTATCCAAACCTAGATCGGCCAGAAGACTGCAGTAGAGCAAGAAGAGAGATCAGAAGAGGTGCCAAGAAACACAGTGAAGACTGGCACAGGGGTGCAGGTCAGAATAAAGGACTATTATGAGCTCTGTTGCAAAGTAAACTTGCCCTGCTTTTGACTTTACTATTCTGGATCCTGGCCTGTAGAGTCTATTTTGGCTTTGGGGGTCATTGCAACTAAACACTTTGAAGGTACAATAACAGCAAAATAAGGAGGGATTTTTTTGTTTGTTTTTTATTAACCCACAGGGTAGAATCTAAGAGGGAAGGGTTAAAGGTCTGAAAATGAGAGAAAGAGGATCTGTGCGACAGGAAGGGAGCATGTGAGAGGGCGTGTGACAGGCTGTGTAGCAGAATGTGTGTGTAGATCTCATTCCCTCCGAGGCTCTTGGCCAAATGTGGAGCTGAACTTTCTGCAGACTTTGTCCTGCCAAGTCATGTTCCCTTCTCACACTGCCTGACATCACCACAAATACTCAGCTGGAAAACAGTCCAGAGCCGGACAGAGTCCACTGCTCAAACACCAGCCAGTGAAATGGCTGCACTCACCGCACACCCACCAGATGAGAAACCAGAGCCACCGACCCTCCTCGCAGGTTATCTCCAAGAGCCCAGGAGGCCTCGCCCTCTTCCATCCAGAAAGAGCCCTAACAAGGCACAAAGAGATCGGAGGTGCTAACAGACAAATGCTTTTCTATTGCCCAAATAACGTAGCCCAGAACAGATTGAAAGTCTGCACAAAGGCTCTAAGAGAAAAAAGCAAAAGAACGTAACCATCAGATTGCCCGGGTTTGTCACCAGCAACATACTGCAAGGAGCCCACTCTGTTCCCAACTCCAGTGCAAACCTGCCACGAGGACAAGGAAGCCATCGCACACGACCCACCGACAAACCAGGAGCCAGTGGTTCTGCAAAGACTGATGCTCCAGCAGGGTTGGCATGAAGCAAGCAAACATCATACTGTCAGAGAGCTCGTATCGCCTGACTTCTCACAAATAATTGCAAACCCAAGATCAATGCTGGAAAATGTGAGCACGTGTAGGAGTGTGTGGGAGCGGGCAATGGGGCTAAGCCAACAGGTGGCTGGATTTCTTATTTTGATCCTTGAATCAAGGGAGAAGGGTGGGGATGGCCTGCCGATTCTGGGACACCACTAAAAGCACCACCCAGAGCAAGTATCAGGGAGTAGCAATTGGAGATGATACTGAAATAAAGGAGGACAAAGTCCGCAGCCTCTTCTTGTTTTTTCTTCAGCCGTCACCCCCAGCCTGCTGCTCAAAAGCAGCATGATAGAAAATGCCCTCAAAGTGCAGGTGATTGGGAGAAAATTCATGTTTTCTTCAGGACAAGGTTTCTCCTTTCTCCACTCCTGTTCTACTTCTAGGAAAACAAACAGCAACTTGGGAGTTTCCTGGAGACCAAGGGAAAATTATTCTTAGTCCCATATAGCTCAGAAAGTTAAGTCTCCTCTTCTCAGACACGCCTAGATAACAGAAGCTACATTATACAATCTGTGCTTATCGGTATTTTACATTTTAAAACACTCCTTACGGCAGAAGTTCCCGCTTCCTTTGCTAAGGAACGGAGTCTGACACCTTTGTAAAGGTCTAGCAGTGCAACCTTGCCTGTCCACATGCTATATGGACCTCAAATCAAATCCCTGGGCCTTCCTACCCAGACCTGCACGTGCCTGAGAATCTGTCCCCCTCACCAGTTGTAAACACAGAAGCCATCTGATGAACTTCTTCCTGGACTTCTCACAGAAACCAGAATATTATTCCTCTCCTACAGACAACGGCCAAGGGTGCGAAGCAGTCAAACAGGAGACCAGAAGCACAAAGCTGGTATTTGAAGGCAAGGTGACAGCTTCGCCTTCTACTCTCGGAACGTGCAGCTGGGTGAGCTGCCCTGCCTCGGTGGCAGTACTCATGCAAGCCAAAGCATGCTGGCGAGGAGGGCTGGCCACAGGACTCTCCTTGTGTGCATGTGTGCATGCATGTCAAGGCAAGCACCACCACAGCAAGTCTCAAAGGCTGTTCCAGTGCAACTTCATGTGCCCACAAACATGCGCGCATGGGGTCCTGCTGGTGGCTGCACTCGAAGCCACTACATGTGCATTATCTGACAGCCTGACTGTGTAAAATCCTCCAGGAAAATTCACTGGCATGGCATGTGGAGTCCTCTGGGGACTGGCACATTTCCGCATGTATGTCCCTGGCAATGGAGATACGCTATGGAGCTGTTGCAGAAGCCTACCTCTTTGCCCTCACTTCATTAAGGGCCCTAGATAGACTATTTAAATTCCAAACATTTTCCTTTAAATGGATTTTACACACATTTTTCAAGATTACACTCGTTCAATTTATTTTCTAAGTTAATGACAATTTATGATAAAGCCTAAAACAATCATTTAAACAAGTACACACCCTATCCAAGCAGCACATGGTTGCTGGAGAATGTTTAAAGAGAGTGTTTCCTAAACTCGAGAAAGTCACTAAGTCTGCAGAACCAGAATCCACTGAAATACCAAACAAACCTTTCTTAAAAAGGCAGAAAGATTACTTTCTTCAATTCACTTATTAAATTAGTTCAGTTCACTCAAAGTTAGGGGAGGCTGCATAAAATGGGGGAGGAGGTGTTTCTCTTCCAATCTCTGAATAAAAACAAGACAAGGGAGGATGAGTTACGGTCATTCCAAGATCTGGAAGGACACGATGACCAAAACCAACCAGTTCATTTTGCTAAGTACAGATAACACTACCCTGTTAAAATAAGTCAGTTTTAATAGCACACACTCCAGCAAGCGTATTTTCTCTTATGTATCCAGTGCGTGATTACAGTGTAATTATAAAAAAACCTGCATATTTAATTTGACCTTTTCATTCAAATGCTGTTTTGTACAAGTCATGAGGAAAGAAATTATTCACCCAGTAAATACAAACCACCGTTTTCTAATGTAAACATTTACTGTGATATAATAGCATAAATGGGTGTATGTAGATACACTGTATCATCCTGTTTAGCAAGACGTAGTAATAGATGAGCCTCACCAATTCGAATAAACTTTCCTTTTAAGGAAGTATCAAATGCAAAACAAAGCTTAAATGAATTATTTAAAATACCAACTTTAATCATGATTTAAATCAGCAAGGGGGAAGCCTTGATTTAAACCAATTAACCTTGTTTGTTTCATAGTTGTGATAGGAGGAGCAGGCCAAGACAGCCCCTCTCCCTGGAGGGAGAGAGGATACAATTTCCATGCCTAGTTTGTTTCAAGAAATTTAAGGAGTATATTTTCCAATATTTTTTTAAAACCTTAAAACGAACTAAAAAGCCTTACATGCCAGGAGACACCTACTCTCTTGTCAGTCATCTGCTTTAGCAATCGCTCTGATACTCACCCAACATCTTTTATTTACATCTCAGAGAGGTTTCTACGCATACACAATACAACCTGACTCTGCAGCATGGCTTTTAAATTGCTTTAATCCTCACATCCCACAAGATAGTTCTCCTACTTAATCCTACAGACACTAGTTTTCATCTGTTCAAAACAAGAATTAGATTTCTCATTCTCTAACATTGCTCTCTTCATTTCTTCACCAACTTCCCACTAAATAAACATTTATCTTTTCCCCTCCCTTAAACATACTGGAAGGTCTGCAGTGCTCTGCTCTCCTCTGTGCACTACCCTAAGTAGCCTTTGCCCTCCCCAAATAAGATACTTAAAAGCTTGACAGTGCATACTTCAAAGCGATTTATTAAATTATACCAAAATTGGGTATATCACCTTAACAGTTTCTTTTTGACACTCAATAAAGAAAGTAATTTTGCTTTACAGGAAATCTGGTTTTGAGATCTCTAGATCTAAAAGTGCAAGCTACGCTGGCTCCAGGGGTGTCTCCTTTTTAGTGAGGACACAAGAAAGGAATTTGTCTATGCCCCAAAACCAGAAAAAAGGTATTTTGTCCTGAGAACGACATCACAGAACAAAAACGACACAGGAATCCTAAAGTAACCCATCGTACTACTTCTAATACAGAAACTTTTAAGATCTACCAGAACGTGTACAGCCTCATCTAATTTAACAATATTATACACATATCTCAAAACCAAACTGACTACAGTACAGCTTCTAGCTGCAGTAACCACAACAAAAATGCTAAGTCAAATGTTGTATATTAGCAGAAGTATGATCTAATGACCAAGTTCAACCTGTTTGCAGCCCAGATGCAGACCTGTATCTGTCAGCAGGAACCATTCCCCTGAATTCCCTCCTAAGATGAGGTTCCTTCCCACCGAGTCAGTTTCCACAGCCAAGAGAACGTGATTCTGCCTTCCTAAATTATTAGGCTGTGAGAAAAACAAGGTAACATATCCTACTGCAGACCAGCAGAACAGTTTCCCCCAGTGAAACAAGGTATCTTTGTATAGAGTCATAGAATGGTTTGGGTTGGAATGGACGTTAAAGATCATCTAGTTCCAACCCCCCTGCCACGGGCAGGGACACCTCAGTTCTGAAACACTGATTTTTCTCCAAGAGCATCAGGTCTGTGAATCTTATTACTTGGGGGAGGAGGGGGGGGGGCAGTGACATACAATCTGATAAGCCTTCCTATTCAACATGCAAAGACACACACATCTGCAACAATGAGACTTTCACAGCAGCTGCTTCCAGAGCAGAAAGCAGGATCACCCCTCAATGCCTTCAAGACAAAGCATATTATATTCTATACTCTTCCTTGGGCAGATGGGAACCCAACTTCTGAAAAACAGCAACAGTTAAAGACCTTAAATTCAAAACTTAAAATTTTGAAAACTGTCAATCTTGCTAGCCATACAATCACAGACCAGATCTAATTACAAAAGACATGACTTTTGAGGTCTGACAGCATCACCACCGGATCAAACATTTAACAACAGCAAAAAACTCATCCTTCTGCTTACCGCAGAACAAGTGTGCCGAGTTGCGAGAACTAATCCTACAAAAAGCATCTTTCTTGGGGGGGGAAAAAAAAGTCATAGCAATCAAACGCACCTTAACGCCCTAGAAACACGACTCTTCCTGCAGGTGCGAGATCAGGATGAGGCAGCAGACTCATGCTCTGTACTTGTACGGCTGCACACCTGTTTGTCTGCACACCCTCTGCCTGCCTCCTCGCTGCATAGCCAGCTGGTAAAGGAAACATGCTGACAAGGCACAGAGAGCTGCAGCAGCAGTAACTGGAAACAACCGACAACAGTAACCCAAGGCACACAGCCAGGACACACTAATTCTGCGATAAAGTTTCCTGTTTCTTACTTTTTTAGATTAGGCAATTTATATATATAGGCCCTGCTACAGTACTTCTTGTATCCCTTCACAATACAAGTAGCTGCAGGTTTCCTCCAGCAGCTAGAGAACTCCCAAGCAGCTGTGCAACAACTCATGTTCTGTCCTACCTGAGGCTGGTTTGGGTTTATTCCCCCCACCTCTTATTTTTGGGGGGTGGGAGGGAGAAGGTTGTTAATTATTATCACCCCTGCTTTTCTCCTGCAAAAGCTGGCCTTCCTGTATGAAGAAGGATGCATGGGTGCATGCATGTATGAGAAAGAAATATGACGGAACTCAGCGCTAGATTTCAAAAAGGGGTTATGCCAGGAAGCCACACACAGTCAGTCTGCCCTCACAAATCTTGCAGCAGCAGTAATCTTCTGGCAAACGTGCCACGGGTGTGATAGGAGAGAAGCACGGCAAGGCCAAACTCCATCTGGTCCTGGCACAATGCATACCGTGTGCAGTGCCCTCTTTCCACAGCCCAAAGGAAAAGAAGGGCTGAGCTCAGCAACACTTTGCTGAAATTTTCAAACTGCGTTTGCTCCCCTAATTACAAGATAAGACATTTTTTTCTGTTTCTACCTCAGCAGGGGGGTTATGCCTTGATTAAGACTCACTCCACAAACCAAGCCCACCACTCGCTGAAGTAAAAAACAGCTTTTCCTTTTTCTTCTGTCTGTCCTCAGGTACAGTCTTCTCCCTGACACCTGGGGAACAGCAGATACTCCACATACCTCGGAACGAGCAGCAGAGCTGAGAGGACTCTTCCCTACAGACAAACATAACCTGCAGTCATAGCCAGAAACTGGCTGACATGCAG
This sequence comes from Aquila chrysaetos chrysaetos, assembly GCF_900496995.4. Lineage (NCBI taxonomy): Eukaryota > Metazoa > Chordata > Aves > Accipitriformes > Accipitridae > Aquila > Aquila chrysaetos. Next base: position 45,126,271 of record NC_044005.1, on the reverse strand, counting down.
TGATCCAAACAGTTAGTCAGAAATGTGACTCAGTGTTGGAGACTCCCTCAGAAAAGCCTTGCACTGAAGGGCCCAGCTGTGCCTTTAGGAAAAAGAAAAGGCAGGGAGGAAATTTCAGGAGATAAGGTATTTCTCTTTCACCGGTGATCCAAGGTTTGCTTCTGGCCTATAACGAACTACCTGTCTTGACAGATCCACGGACCTTAGCACAAGGAGCATCAGTGAAATGGCACAATGAAGAGTCATCACCAACGTGAGCAAAGTTACCTTTTAACAGCACCCTGCAAACCGACAGCCGTGCGGATGAGTTTGTGTCCTAGAAAGCTCGCAGTCGGGGTTGACAGGGCGCAACAGGTGAACGAGATGGAGAAATGCAGAGCTGAGCAGGGCGGACAAGGGAAGAGGAGAGCTAACGAGTTACCACAAAGCAAGTAAACATCTCCACGCTGCACCTGACAGCATCTCCGGAGACAGCAGACAGAGATCCAGGCTCTTCGGACGCACCGTAACGGCCACGAGTCGCTGATACCCCTCTCCCTAAACGCCTGCTTTGACTTGCTACGTCCATCCGCCTGCGGCTGCTGCCCATTCTCCGACCTCTTTCGCAGAGGGACCCTCCTCTCCAAGGGCGCAACCGCTGCCAGCCCGAGGCGGCGGGCCCCGCTGCCGCCTGCAACGCCAACAACCCACGACCGCCAGCGCTCGCCGAGAAGGCGAACCCCCTCCCTTCCTCCCGCCGCCGCCCCCCATTCCTTCCAGCACCTTCCAGCGCCGACCGGACCCGGCCCGGCCCGACCCGACCGGCAGCACCACACGGGAGGGCGGGCGGCGCCGGGCCGCCGGTACCGGCTCCCAGGAAGCGTTGCCGCGGCTCGGGCCGGTGCAGGCCGCGGAGCGGGAGACCGCGTCCCACTCCCCCCCCCCCCCCCCTGCGCCGTGAGTCACGGACAGGCGGAGCGGACGGACCGGCCCCGCGGGCGGCGAGGAGGAGGAGGAGGAGGCGGCGGCGCCCGCCCACCCGCCGTCCCCACAGCCACAACCGAGGAGAAAAGTTACCGGCGCGGCCCGCGGCTCCTCGGCGATGTGCGGCCGCCTCCTCCTCCTCCTCCTTCCCCGGTAGCGCAGGTGCCCGAGCCGCCGGCGGGAGGGGCGGCCCGGCCCCGGTCCCGGTGCGGGGGGGGGGGGGAAAGGCCGCGGCGGTGATGTCACGCGCGGCCCCGGGTCACGTGCAGGCGCTGCCCGCCCCCCCCTCCCCCCCGCTCCGTGAGCCCGGTGAGAGGCGGAGGCAGCCCCCCCCCCCCCCCCCCCCGCTCCGGGGGGGGGGTCAGCTCACAATTAAACCCTGCCCGTTAATGACGGGTGAGAGAAACAGCGGCCACGGAGGGAGTCAGACCCTCGTCCCGGGCTCCTCCGTGCCCGCCGCGGAGCCGCCGCCGGTTCTCCGCCCTTCACGGCAAAACGAACTGGGCTTAGAGCCGCGGAGGCTCCCGGCCCCCGAGATTTCGTCGCGGAACGCGAGAGCCGCGGTTCCCTCCTTTTCTTGAAGAAAAGGGAATGCCCAGAACCCCCCCCCCCCACGTAATCACCTGCCCCCCGCCCGCGGGTAGGCGGGGGCGAGCCCTAAACATCACAAATTTCGCTTAACCGCCTACGCTCTCCCCCTCTATTCAAACGGCACCTACCGGGCCCGCGGCCGAGGATCCAGCGGATGCCCACCCGGTAGCACGTTACCCCGGCGGAGACCGACCGCCCACGACCGTACGCGGCTCCCTCAGGGGACCCAGCCGCTCTCCCTCCGTCCCAGCCGCCGGGCTCCGCCTTCGCCCCCTCTCGGGAGGCGGGAGCAGCCCCGGGGACCCGCCTGAGGCCCAACCTCCCCCCGGGAGTGGCGACCGGCCCGGTCGCGGCGTTTCCGCTGTGCTCAGGAAAATTGCGTCCGGGCGGCCCCGCGGTTTCGGCGGCGGCTCGGTTCCGAGGGGCGGCGGGTAGAAACGCCATGGCGGCGGGGTGCGGCTGGGGAGGAGGCACCGTCCTCCTCCTAATGGCGCTCTGCCTGCAGCAGCCGCCGCCCGCCCGGCCCCGCAGCCTCCGCTTCGTAACCCTGGTGAGGGGAAACGGGGGGGGGTGGGGGCGGCGGCGGGAGGGCACCGGGTCGGACCGGACCGGGCCGGCTGTGACGCGGTGCCGCCCGCAGGTGTACCGGCACGGAGACCGCTCTCCCATCAAGGCCTACCCGCGGGACCCCTTCCAGGAGGGCGCCTGGCCCCAGGGCTTCGGGCAGCTCACGCAGGTGCGTGTGGGGGCCGCGGCGGGCGGGCGGGCGGGCGAGAGAGAGAGAGAACCGGCCGGCCCCGCCGGTAACGCCCGGTGCCGTTGCAGGTGGGGATGCGGCAGCAGTGGGAGCTGGGCCAGGCCCTGCGGCGGCGTTACCGCGGCTTCCTCAGCGACACGTACCGGCGGCAGGAGGTCAGCACCGGGGCTCGGGGCGGGGACGGGGACGGTACACGGATCGGGCAGCGTCTCGGCGGCTGCCGAAGCGATCCGGCCTGAGGCCGCGCGGCAACGGCCCCGCTGGGAGACCGGGAAAGCCGCCGGCTCTGGAATGGCGAGGGAACAAAACAGGAATGCTGTGTGGTAGCTGGTGCTTGTTTCTTCCTCGAGACTGTGAGGGGGTTTGGGGTGTTTTTTTTTGCTTCGTGGTTTGTTTTTTTTTTTCTTTTATCACACCAGCTGACGAGAATGCAGCCTGCGTTTGCCCTGCCCTCGCCTCCCCAGCGCGCTTCGGTCACGATCCCATGGGAGTCTGTGTGTGTAAGCAGCAGTCACTAAGCAGAAGTAACCCTCTCGCTTGTCTTCACTCGTAAAGTATTGACAGCTTCAGTCCCCCAAAGACAGAGGTTTTCCTCTCTCGCCAGGATGTTGCCACGCTTTATGAAAGTTCTGGAGAAACTGGTCGGTTTCTTTCCTAAAAAGTTAACGGAGCCCTCAGGCTAAGCACAGGGGGAAATCTGAAAGATCCAAAAAAGCAAGGAAATAGAAAATCCCCTGAAATACTCCTGCTGGTTGATCAAAGAGGTGTGAGTCAACGAGAACATGAGCAAGTGTCGTGAGGAGAGGCATGCCATCACGTGGTTCAGATGGACAGCGGGCCAAGTCGAGACCCCTTGTCCCACTACTGGCCCTGTGTCGGTTCAGTGATTTTATCTGAGCTCACTTGGGGTGATTGACCAGATGGGGCAAACTGAGAAGCCTTTCTGTCTTTGTTTCCCCCCTTTTTGGGCTCCCCAGTGAACTCCCAGCTTGACATAGTTCAGATTACATCCCTTCTTTCACATTTGCTTCATCAACAAAACTTCCAGCATCAGCTCAAACACAGATCCTTTAACCTTCCTCAGTAGTTCTTTTCCAAACATACTTCACTCTTAAAAAGCTTTTGCCAGCTGAAACTGTTTTCCTTGTCTTGCTTGAGAAGGAAAAACAAACCAAGGCGTATGCAAACAAAAGCTGTTCTGCTAACCAAGCCCAAACCCCTGCTCGAGTTGAGCAACCTCTCTTATAAGAAGTGTTGCCTCTGGGTGACACCATAGGACCGTCTGTCACCTGACTCAGCGACAAGCTGGAGCCCTGGCAAAAGGTGCTGAAGAAAGCATGTACGCTCAGGGCTTAATTGTTTTTTATGACACTTCTGGAATTAGACCTTTTAAAATATTTCCTTTCTATTTCTTCAGCGCTTACCAAGGATGAAAGAAATCCTGTCTAATGAGTACAGGGTCAGTTGTTTTCAAGCCACAGTTAAGAGGTAAAAGTGGGTAGAAATTGTCAGAGAAAATACAACTTTTTTTTTTTTTAACTCATGACTGTTAAGTTTTGAGATACACTTCCCATGGGAGATGCTATACAGAGTGAGCATATGTATTTTTTCTTATGTTTCTCTCTCCTCATTTAACATTTAAAAAAAAAATCCCAATCTTGGCATTGTATTTCATTCTTCTGGCTTTTTGTTCTTGTTGTTTCAGATTCAACATGCTGTTTTCTAGGACATTCTTTCATGATTTCCTACGTGTTCCTCTTGTTTTATCACTGGTTTCTCTCCAATCTCCCCCCCTAACTGTTTTCAGCACACAGATAACAGAATACCAAGGTTTTGCCATTTTGATCTTCTGAACTTTTCTCTATTTTTCTCGTTTCCGTTTTTTCTGGCTCAGATCTCTCTCTCCGAGCTCTGGAATGATAAGTCTTGGACCATTAATCCCAAGAGCCCACAATGATCAAATAAAATCATGAGCACAGCAGGTCATTCCTAGAACTGAGAACTGAATGCAGGAGTTTGCCCCAGTCCTGCTCTGTAAATACAGTGCATTTCCTATCTGTGCCCATCATTATCTGCATCTCTGTCATGCTTGTCTCTGACTTTTCCTCATACTCAGACTCCTTTCTATCTGTAACCTCCGCACAGTGCATCTGGCTATCCCACTGATCCAGAACAGACCACTCCAGTATTACACACCAAATTGTCTTTGTGTCTGTCCTTACAGTTTTGTCCAGGCTGATATCAGCAGGCTGAGTCACCTCAACTCCTGTTATCTTCTTGTCCGTGAGCAGCTGCAGGGCACTTGGCAATGTTCCTCGGCGAGTGTGTCGTCCTGCGTTCGAGCATCACCGCTTACGATAGCATTACTAATGGTGCGCTGTCCCTGTCCCTGGCAGATCTTCATCCGCAGCACAGACTGCGATCGGACGCTGATGAGTGCGGAGACCAATCTGGCAGGGCTGTATCCCCCAGAGGGACAACAGATGTTCAACCCTAACATCTCCTGGCAGCCTATCCCCGTGCACACAGTGCCTGAGTCCGAGGAAAGGGTAAGTTAGTCGCAAGGATATGTACTGACTACTCAAATAGTGTGTTACGCCAACTTCTCCAGAAGTCTTTGCTTCAGTCTCAGTTCAGATTGTCTTGAACTGCTCCTGGGACCTACCTTGCAAAGGTTCTTCTCTTCTCAGAGCAAGACGAGAATTCAGGGGCTGTGTTCACTCAACATGTTAGCTGCAACGCCTCAGCAGACCACATCTGGAATATGTTAGAAGGCAGTACTTGAGCCTGTTTATAGACGCATCCCGCTCGTCAGGGTTTCATGACAGTCGCGCGTGTTGACTGCAAATTCTGTACTTCAGTGTTCTCGGTGACCTAGCTGCCCTTGTTGTCTCTGCCCAGCTACTGAAGTTTCCTTTGACCCGCTGTCCACGGTATGAACAGCTACAGAATGAAACACGGCACTCAGCAGAATACATAAATAAGACCAAAGAGAATTGGGTAAGTGATTGTTTGCATGAGATAAGGTGGTCTTAGGCTTGTAGTTAAAGTATTATCACCTCTGTATAATCAGAGTTCTGAGAAAAGGGTAGGAATACCTATGCATGTAATACAGTATGAGATTAGAAAATTGAAGGCCTTTCTCTTTTCTCATACCTACAGCAATTCCTGCAGATGGTGGCAAACGAGACTGGGATCCGGGATGTGTCTCTCGAGTGTGTTTGGAGTGTGTATGACACACTGTTCTGTGAAGTAAGTTGGGCCATCATCTTACAGCCATGGGAATTTGGTCGTTAGGACTCACTGGATTTGGTGGAAAATTATTTTGCAAAATCCCGTAAAAAAACTTCTCATCATTCCCACCCTACAGTTAGAAGTATGTTCTAATTTCAGAATAATAACAGTTCCTGCTCACTAGAAGCATGTGCCAAGAATTACCTACTTTTGTACCCTATAACCTCCCACTTCGTAGCTTAGATATATATCGTGCCAGAGCCAGAAAATGTCCCACCTGCATAATATCTCTTTTGAAAGTCATTAGAAAATGACTGCAGTCTGAAATCTTTAGATCTCTGTGGACAAGTCTGAGTTATAAATAAGGTAGAAATGAGATCTCCGGAAACTGAAGAAGCGTTAACTTTATGGTTTAAGTTGGGAGCTTAAATTAGGACTATTCCCGGTTCTACCTCTAGCTCTCTGTTACTTTAGATCTCTCGCTTTTCTTTCTGTGCTTCTGTTAATGCCATCTCTAAAAGAAAATAATGCTTTTCTAGGTTAAGTGGGGTTCACCCACATCTAGTTTTTGACCTTTGCCAGAGAAAGACTCTAGAGACAGTTACCCTTTTGCTGTCTGGGCTGGGGCACCAAACTCTGTATTCATGTGGTGTTTTGTTGAAAGCACTTCTCATGAAGGCTTAAACAAAATAAAAAATCAGGTTAGCTGTGCTGCGATAATGCTACAGGAGTATCCAGGAGACTTACAGTCATTGCACACAAGTTTATCTGTGTATAACTATGCAGCGCAATGAAGTAAATTATAGAGATCTTTCATGTCAAACTAGCAAATTGTGGAAGAAGCAGTAAACCCAAGCATTTTGACAGTGTGTCATGCTAATTCTGTGGAGGTGCAATTCTACTTAGCTTGCTGGCAGTGGTATACAGTGGTATGTACTATTTGGGGGATGTAAAAGATAAATGTGCATGGAATTGCACTTTGCTATGTAAAGCAGCAGCTTGAGTTGCTGCAAGCTAAGAATATTCCAGTTCAGAGCTGCATTGCACTATGTAAATTTGCCCTTTGTATCACAAACCCAATCTCCTGTCTTGTAACAATCCCAGCGAAGCAACTTCTGTCACTAACAAAAAATACTTTGGTCAGAGAAATCAAGAATTTAAGATCATCTTCATTTTCAAGACTCACTTAACGAGCTTGGAAATTGGGCCCAGGCAGCCAGCTGACAACCACTGTAATCCCCAAGAACTTGGAGAATAGCTCACTGTCCTGAAATGAAACCAGAATGTTTTGAGGAAGGGGAGGTTTACTCTCAAAACTATACCCTCAGGCTGATCAGTCTCTTCAGCTGCTTTGGGCTTCCTCCTTTCTTCTAAAACTCATACAAACAGTGCCTTGAAGAGAAGGATTGTTTTTCTCACCTGAGCCAGTAGCTTCATTCCGCCATCTGGATAGAGAAAATAAAAAAGTCCAAGAAATAGCTGAACTTACCACCTATTCTTGTTGTAAATTAATGAAAAACTAACTAAATATCTAAGTTGCTGATGGGAGTTTCTCCGAACCGCTCAGACAGAATGGGCTCTTAAGGATATTCAGCCTCATCTTCTGGCTGTTTAATGGGATGTGGCATAGAAAATTGCTCCGAGTAATGCCAGGGAACCACAACTGCTGTTTGTCTGCCAGTATAACTAATCCTTTCTTGTAATGGGTTGGCTGCGAAGCAAGTTTTTCTCTTGGTTCCCAGTTCTGTGTATTCTGGGTTTGAGTGCTGGGCTTTGTCAGTGGCGCATCGCAGTATTATGTCTGCAGAGTGCTTGCTAACTTTCTCCAGTAGCATTCAGTGGCCCTCAGAGTCTCCAGGGAAATTGTGCTGCAGGTAGACCAGAACACCAGAAACCTTGAGTTTGTGCTCTCTCGCTTATCTTTTTTTTTTTTTTTTTGACTGCATGCCATCTGCAGGGCAGAATCAGCCACACATAAAGTAAATGCCCTAGGATTATTGTATCGGTGTTATGACGTAACCCTGCACTCCAGTTGTGCTTTCACAGAAGTGTAGCTCCTAGATTTTAATCTTTATGCTTCTCATTATTAGTTTCTGAAACAACATTAAAACCCACCTATATTCTTTGTATGCAGCACAGCAGCGTGAGGACAGAACCATAAATAGGAAAGGGGCATATTTAAAATAATATAGGAAATCAGTAGCAGTATGGCCCAGACTCCAGACACCCTGACTCCCATTCTCTGACTAATCTGCGATCCGTGCTACCTGCAGATGAGTATTCTGTTTCTCTTTCTAGCAAGCACACAAAATGGATTTGCCTGCATGGGTGACACCAGATGTCATGACTCGTTTGAAGCAACTAAAAGACTTTGGGTTTGAATTTCTCTTTGGGATCCACAATCGGGTAGAAAAAGCTCGTCTGCAAGGCGGTGAGTGCACCGGGAAGGGAGCTTCATGCCGCTCTGTCTAGTTTTTGCCTCTTACCAGCTGTTCCCTTTCCTCAGGGGTCCTGCTGAATCACATAAGGAAGAACTTAACCAAAGCAGCAAATGTTTCTGCCCACCAGAACCTGAAACTACTTGCCTATTCAGCGGTAAGTCAGAGCTTGGGGGCTAGCTTTTATCCATCTCCTCCTCACGGGGGATTGGGGCATGGTGATAGTTTTAACCCTTTCTGGCTTCTCTACAGCCCATGCAGTGATCAGGAGGACATGCACCTTTGCCTCTGGCTGGGTGGGGTGTGCAGTATCTGGCGTCATTCCTCTGGGGCCCCTGAGGAGAATTCCCAACTTGCGCTTCGTTCCTGCTAGCTCAGGCTTGTGGATGAGACTGGCAGACTTTGGGGAGCCACTGCTGTATTTATCTGGTAGATGGGTTGATGCTGTTCAGATGTGATGTTTCAGCAGTGTAGACACAGAGTCATCCCCCCTTTCCAGCAGCCTACTGACTGGAAAGTCAAGCGTCTCTCCCAAATCGCTCCCTAGAGGTTAATTCTTAAAGAACAATGCAGGATATATATGGCTGTTTCACTTCCTCCCCTTCTCTGGCACCATCACAAATCACCGTTCCTCTCCCTTCTTCCAGATGGAAGTTACAAAGGTGACGTCCCCTGTCCGTTACTGGTACCAGTCTGAGCTGCCCTGCCACATCCATAAGGGTGACTGATTTGGTTTTTTTCCCTCTTTCTCAGCATGACACCACACTTGTGGCACTGCAGATGGCTCTAGATGTCTACAACAAGATTCAAGCACCATACGCCTCATGTCATTTATTTGAGCTGTACCAAGAGGATGATGGGTGAGGGCTGCAGTAAAGATGTCTGCTGTGATTTCACCTCAAGGGTTAGATACCTAGGCTAGACTCCACCCTAGGGGGATGCAATCTTGCTCCTAGTGGCAGACTCTTAGGAGGAAAACTACCACCAGAACGAAGGAAAGGGTGTGCACACTGAGTTTTTGGGAAGGGATGACTGCAGCTGGAGGAAAAAAACAAACATCTAGCTGTGTTTTGTTTCCAGTAACTTCTCTGTGGAGATGTTTTTCCGGAACGAGAGTGGGAAGGAACCTTTTCCACTGACAATCCCTGGCTGTCAGCATCAGTGTCCACTGCAGAGATTCTTGGAACTCACAGATCCTGTTGTTCCCCAGGACTGGGAGCAAGAATGCCAGGTAGCAAGCAGCGTGCATGACACAGGTGAGCCCAGGCTGGACCAGAGCACGGCAGGAGGGGAAAGCCTGGACGATACCACATTGACCACTTGTTTTCTCCCTTGCAGAACTGTTTCTGGGTCTGGCTGTGTGTGGATCCATTCTCCTCCTCCTTATAATCCTCCTCTTGACTGTACTCTTTCGCATACAGTCTCAGCCCCCCGGCTACCGACACGTTTCCAACGAGGGAGAAGAACAGGCCTGACAGTTGCTTCAACTCCTTCCCAGGCAGTAGGAGGGAGCAGTGTTGCCCCTAAGGATGACTGGGCACCTTCAGTTACTGAGCATTCTTCTGCTTTGGCCATTGCTTCCCAGAATGAAGCTGGACTTGATTTTTGGATGCTTTCTCAAGGTGACGTCCCAGAAAGAGAGGACTGAGCTACTCTAATGGAAACGACACCTTAATTCTGAAGCCAGTATACTGTGTGGTGCCCCCAGTCTTCATATAGCTTACCTAGTCTGGGATTCCCAACATGGCCAGTTGGAGCTGGTCAAGAGTTTTCCTCCTTTCAAGTGACTGTAAATGTTACCACTCACCATGACTGTGGCAGAGGGGCTTGGGCCTCCAGCAGCTGCCACGTGCAGTGCAGTCAGGAGTTGCATCTCTCTTCAGGGTCAACCTGCTCCGAGTGCTTTTCTCTCACACCATTGGGCTGACAATGGTGGGAAGGCTGGGCCTGGAGCAGAGGGCACAGTTCACCAACAATGCACCGAGACTCACCTACTGTCCATGCAGAGGGAACTGCTGCAGATGATGGCAGACAGTAAAAAGTGTTTCTTGAGGTTGCTGCCAAGTAGTTGTTGCTGGCAACTGGTCTTTTTTTCCCTCCTCACATTGTGGTTCAAGAGAGGACCGGCCTGGAGTCAGGATAAGACTGAAAACCTGGCAGTAGTTTCTAGGATTCAGCTCAGAGTAGGTTATGTATGATCCAAAGAAGCTCTAAGAAAGAGCTTCATCAGAGATACGAATACCTGTGACCACAGCAAACCCACACCCAATTTCTTGTGCAGTGCTGGCTCTAGAAAGGAGAGTCCCCATAGGTAAGAAACTTGGGCCTTGTCTAAAGATTCAGCCTTTGAATTTGACTTCACCATCTGTGAACTTCAAGTACCTATTACAGGGAGTACCCAGTACGGCAGGCAGTCCAGATTTCAGCTGCGAGCCCAAGGAATTTGCTGTGCTAGCAGAATGTTTTTATGCTGTAATTAAAGAGATGTAGCAGAGCTGTTTACCTAAGACCAGGTTAAATGCCAAGTTCTGTAGTTTTTCTTCCTATCTCCCCTGCTGGATGGACAACAAACAAACAAACAAAAAAACATTAAGGATGAGTTTGCAGGTGAGTGTGGATGCCCTTATTTGCCACGCTTTGGCATTTTGTCCAAAGTGTGATTCTTTCTCCAGGCTGGCCTCTGTGCACACTGCAGCTGCTGCAGGGAACTTCACGCCAAGTGCTCACCACCTGCTTTGTAGCTTTTGGCAGAAAATGAGATGGCAGCAGGCACCAGAAGCACAGGCTCTTCACATGGTGATGCTGCACATTCACTTCCCGCTTTTACTTCCCTTTCTGATGCAGTTCCCTTCCCCTCTTGGCGGCAGAAGCCAGTTCTTAGGTTACAGACGTTTCCTTTTCTTCCCCTATGGAGTACCGTGGGGACTTTTCCCTACACCATAATCGGCATCTGCCAGCACGGGAACTCTAAATCAGCAGAAGCAGCTTGCTGTTCTCAGCATCTTCCTCACCTTTTTGTCCTCTGAAGATACAATCTAGGTCTTCTGCACAGCAAGACAGTCATAAAGAAAAAGCTACTGCCTGTGAGAACAGGCACAAGAAAGAGGTAATAGAAAGTGCATTTAAGAGGACCAGACCTGTTATTTTTTAAAGGCAGCAAATTTTGCACACACAGAGGAAAGGTTCCTATGATGATTTAGACATTTTGACTGTGAATGACTTTCTGTAATTGTTCCAATACATTTCCTTTTCATTATTAAAATCAAATTCGCACTGAACTCTACTCCTCTTCTTCTCTAAGAGTTCACAGGGCTAGCACCAGCATGCTCAGTGTTGGAAAACAGGCAGAACTTTCTGCAGTATACCCTGTCCCAAAATAATTCCGTGGTTACAATCCCACTTACAGCTGAGTGAGAACTGAGATAAACTATTTTTGACTGCAGCAACCATGCGCAGATACAGCTTATAATGCAACCCGTCCAACTTGGAAGGGTCCATTGCAGACACAGCACTCTGACTTGTATTTCTACCACTGTTCTAGGTCTCTTAGCCCTCTTGCAGAAAGGTCTGTAGCTTCTTCCCCCATACAAAAGCAGTTCAGCAGAATGCTCAAAGCAGCCACTCTCTGTATCAAAGAAGAATTTTAGTTTAGTACAAAATTTTATTAATATCAATACTGTGAAACTATAAAAGTGAACATAAGAGAATCTGAGCAGGCCTTGAGCCCATCCCATCCATCAACCTCTGGGACAGCAGCAAGGCCCCAGGCAGCCTTGTAAACGAACTAGAAAAAGCACAACTTTTCAGTTTAACAGCAGTCTTGAGATTTGGCTCTGAGCAGGGGTGTTTGGAAGAAATCCCTCATTTCTGCTTTACAACACTTTTATCCAACATTCTGAAGCACATAGGTGTGGGTGAAAAAAATTGCCTCATCAGTGGCAAGAAAAAGCCCAGAGCTCTGAAAATAGAAACTACAGAATCAGTAGGTTCCCAGCTCAGTACTGCCCTTGCATCTCATGAGGCAGGTGAATAGCTCTGGCATCATCATGTTCTTCGTGATCTAGTTAAATAGCTGCAAGCACAGAACAGGCTAAGCCTGAGGTCTTGACAGACGCACATTTTCCAAGAAGCTTGCACGTGGGGGTGGTTGGTGTTCCCTAGGCTACCCAAACTACCCATCATCTCACCCCTGTGAACACTGTATTTTTTCAGGACGTTAAGCTTGTTAGCAAAGGGTCTCTCAGCTCGGTTTGACTAGAACAGGCGAGGGACCCTGTCATGAGCTGCTCCACAGCAGACTGCACGAGATGGTAACCTCTGACAAGTGATGACAAGCAGACATGGCAGGCTGGAAGCAGTAACTTCAGCAGGATCTGAGAACATCTTTGAAGTTTTCCTAGTGCCTCAGAAAACAGGTGGTAACTCCACTTGGAGGAGGAACTGAGTACTGACCCAACTTTCTAGAAGGGGAAGTAAAGAGAATCAGGGAATCAAGATCAGATCCAGGGAGGAAGGACAAAGTAGAAGTCTAATGCCCTGCACAGCTTATACTGCCCATTGCCAACACTGAATTTGTACCCTGTGATCCAGAAAGGATCAAAATACTACATCAGTTCCCTAGATCCTTCCCTTTTCGCTTCCTTCCCTGTGATTTAGAATCGTTGCTTTTTGTTCTCATCTCCTCCAGCTCCCAAGACAGTAAGTTAGCTTTGAGTTTACTTGTCCCAGGGTTTGCCTGCCTCTGCCCTCCACGTCTGGACAAACTCCAGCTTCCAATCCCCTGTTCTGTCATGGCTTTCAAAAGATGTTCTTGCTTCTTGGCCACCATCTCCTCCCGGCTCCAGATCAGAATATTAAAGCCTGAGAGGAAAAATTAAACACTGCATCAGAAACACTACCTCAAATATAATACTTTAGGCTATGTCACTTAAATGCCAGAAATTCAAAATGCTTTGTCTGTTCTAAGATATTTCCAAGGTACAGAGGATGCAAAGACATTTATTGCAGATGTTATCTCCACACAGCCATGGAAATTTGATCTAATTAAGAAATATAATCAAGTAATTCCTCATCTCATCTGTCACAGGTCTAAGACCTAAATCTATAGCCGACTCCCTTAATTCCATACAGCCTGCGAAAAACTGAGTAATCTTGGCTATGCAGCCTAGGAAATGAGATAAATTAAACGAAGGGAGAGGGTACAGCCTAGGAGGAAAAGGCTTCCCCCACCACCGCCGTCGTTTTCTGCTACAGTTACATGGGCGGCAGATGGCAGCAGCACCCTGCTGCGGGCAGGCTTCTCACTCTTCCAGACTCCACACTCCTGGGAATATTTCACCGGAGATGACTAGCAACCCGTTTTCTAACTGCAAGGTGAAAGACTGAAAAGAAGGTCTTGATTTCTTTTATAGATGTAGGAAATTATAGAGGACCTCTAGCAAGCGGGATTTGGGAAACCCTCAGTCACAACTCACTTTAGTCTGGAGAAACAAGCCTGCCCTTTTCTGGGACTGGAACCCACCTGTGCTTAGTGCCCCAGGTGCTCTTTACTTACCCATGCCAGAAGCCAGCGTGTCTCCCATAGGGTTAAATTTGTTGAGCTGCAAATGGAAACACAGTCAGTCTGTAAGAGCATCACTGCTTATATAAGAGTCGGAAGAGCACCACGGCTTATGTAACGGCAACAAACCATCTGGAAAACCCAATGTTCCCTGAAGAGTATCACAGAAAACCCACAGATGACCATGGACCAGCCCTGCTCGAGTCAGCAGCTTTAGCTGGCAGCCATACCCCCACGAGAGCGTGAGTCTGTCACAAGTAAAGAGGATACTCCTATTGTTCTAGTCCCTAACCCTTATCTCTTGGCTGCGGTTCAATACACAGCGGTCCTTTTAGCTGCAGTACTCAACTCACCGAGATGATACCAGAAGCATTTGGATCATGGAGTTGACAAACCATCTCCCCGGTGTTTCCATCGAATACATCAACAGTTCGTAGCTCATTCACCGTGTACCCTGGGAACTTAGGGTCTGGGTAGCGACCTGCTACAATGAGGTCATAGCGAGGATGCCATGTTGCCTAGTCATAGAGCACAGCAACGGGGGAGTTAAGAGAAAGGGACAGCGCTCGTACTGACACACACCAGACAACCTGCAGTATGAGCAACAGTTTGTACATCCCACTCACAGTCTGAAGAACATGAGTATCCTCAGAATAGCACTCTGCTGCGAGCTGTAGCAGTGTGAATATCCACCCCCAATGTAGTATCCTGACCAGAAATCAGACCATTTCTGATTTAGAGCCGGCTGCTAGCACCAAGCATGATACTCCTCTCAGACTGGTGGTTTAACTCACCTTAATAGGTGTGAGGTGCTGAAACTGCCGATGTGGATGTGGGATCAGATGCTGTGGCTTGGTCCAGTCTGAAGATGAGTAAACCCTGATTTCACTGCGCTGGTCTGTGCTCAGGAGCTTGGCACCATCTGTTGGGCTGAAGTAAGCTAGAAGAGGGGGACAATAAGGCAAACAAAAGATCATAATGCTGTTAACTGACAAGAAACATAAAAGTTGCATTTCTCTGATTGGAAATCCATTGCTATTTCTTTAATAGGGATGTGAATATGGACATGTGTCCCAACAGACAAGACTTTACCTGTCTCAAACAAACTCAAAGCTCTTACAAACAGTAAGCTGAAACCTACAGTGCTGGGTTACATAGAAGAATCATTATTCTCATTTTAGAATCACAGAAAGAGACATTGCAAAGAAAGGAACTTGCTCATTCAAATTGAAAGTGTCCTGGTTTCAGCTGGGATAGAGTTAATTGTCTTCCTAGTAGCTGGTATAGTGTTATGTTTGGGGTTCAGTATGAGAAGAATGCTGATAACACACTGATGTTTTCAGTTGTTGCTAAGTAGTGTTTAGTCAAAAGTCAAGGGTTTTTCAGCTTCTCATACCCAGCCAGCAAGAAGGCTGGAGGGGCATAAGAAGCTGGGAGGGGACACAGCCAGGACAGCTGAACCAACTGGCCGAAGCGGTATTCCACAGCATGTGACATCATGTCCAGTATATAAACTGGGGGGAGTGGGGGTGGGCAGGATTGCCGCTCGGGGACTAATGGGGCATCGGTTGGTGGGTGGTGAGCAATTGCATTGTGCATCACTTGCATATTCCAGTCCTTTAATTATTACTATTGTCATTTTATTAGTGTTACCATTATTAGTTTCTTCTTTTCTGTTCTATTAAACTGTTCTTATCTCAACCCACAAGTTTTACTTTTTTTTTTCCAATTCCCTCCCCCATCCCACTGGGTGGGTGGGGAAGTGAGTGATCGGGCGGCTGCATGGTGCTTGGCTGCTGGCTGGGGTTAAACGACGACAGAAAGTGGAAAAGTTGGAGACACACACCTGCAGTTTGGACTTCCATGAACTCTAAAACCACACCCAAGAAACAGAGGTTTGAGTTCCATGCTCTGCTTTTGTCAAAGTAACTGCCCCAATACAGTCAGTTTTCTAATCTCAGCCACTGCTGATGGTTCCACACTCACCTCTCAAGGCACAGTGCCACAGTTTGTATGGCAAGTCTAAGACTGTGCTACCGCCCTGCCTCTGGCGACACGGTCCCAATGCCTTCCTTGCTTTAACACTAGCTACTGTGCAACTTCGAATCTGAGCAAAAGCTAACGTTGCTACAATAATAGAAGCTGAGCTGAGTGGATTCTCTGCAGACATCCATGCAATGAAATCCTTATCTCAACGCACCTGCATTGACAGGTTTGTCATGAGGAAGCACATGAAGAAAATTCATTTTGTGTTTGATGTTTCTGAGGTCCCAGATTTTGACTGTCTGATCCACAGACGCTGTGGCCAACAACCACTCACATCGGGAGTTAAACTCCACATGAGTCACTTTCTTCCTGTGCAATTTCAGCTTCCAAATCTGCAGCAGAGGAAACAGAAAATCATACAGACAAAAAATGATCAAGATCTGGAGTAAAGAAATGGAGTAATAATCTACTAGTGCAGACTAAAGAGGTCTCCCATTTACAGAGTAACAAAACTTCTACAATACACCAAGAGTTTATCCACTGGAAACAAGAAAGGAGAATGACCATGGGAACTATTTAATTCTAGGAGAACTTTGATCCACAAATTTATTACAGCTATGAGAAAGGAAAACGCAATCCCTCGTTCATGGAGGAAGTATTAGTGCCACTGTACAAAGCAAGATCACATCTGGAATACTTTATGCAGTGCCAGTCTTCCACCTGCAGAAGAATTAAAACAAACTGGAACAGGTACAGAAAATGTGCTGCCGAGGTAGTAATAAGGAAGGGACTGCTCTGTGGGAGAAGACCAAAAGAGCTCGCTTTGTTTATCTTAGTAAAAAAGATAAGAGGGGATATAATTGGCTTCTAGAAATA
This sequence comes from Aquila chrysaetos chrysaetos, assembly GCF_900496995.4. Taxonomy (NCBI): domain Eukaryota; kingdom Metazoa; phylum Chordata; class Aves; order Accipitriformes; family Accipitridae; genus Aquila; species Aquila chrysaetos. Next base: position 45,109,866 of record NC_044005.1, on the reverse strand, counting down.
CATCAGCAAAGAAACAGCAGGGTAGGAGAAATATTTCAATTAACAAGAACAAATGGATATGAACTGGCCACGAATAAATTCCTATCCGAAGCCTGAAGATTATTTCTAATCAAAAGGGTGAAGCTGGCCCATCCTCCCTACAACAATGGGTATCCCCCAAGTACAGAAAAGACTGTCACATTCTTTCAGGAGAAAAAAAGGAAAGGAAGCAACTAACCTCGAATAAGCACAAATCATTTGGAGCACTCGACTCTGCCCACTAATTTACACAGCTGCTTCTGGCCACAGCTCATTGGGTGGCAAACTCTTAGAGATGTTACCCTTACAGGCGGGAGAAACAGTAATTCTGGTGTGATGGTACAGCAGGCTCTTGAAAGCAGGGCCCGCTCCCAACTATCCTCTAATATGCTTCTGTACTGCTTCAGACTCGAAGGTGCAGTCTGCCTCTGCCTGCCCTCTCGTGTCTAATGGCAGTAATGCAATTCCTATCCCAACCGCTTAATTACTGTTGTGTACTACTCCAAGGTCAGGGAAGGGTATACATCAAAGCAGTATCTCCTAAACGACTCCCATCAGTGCACTAAGATTCTGGAAGTGTGAAGGTTGTTGGCAGAGGGTGCTCACATCTTCAGGTTGCCCTATAATTACTCTGACCAGTAGCAAATACTCTTAAGGAAGGGGTAGCACACAACACAGTCCCTGTTTGGGAATTATTACCATTATGCTCAACAATGTGAAAATGCCTAATGAATGGCAAAAGTGGAGGACTTCTCACCACCTAGACAATGGGTGGACTCATCTCCTGAGCTGCAAGATACTTGCTCCTCTTTTCAGGGTCCCTGTAGTGTAGGAAAGCACGTGAGCCATGAAGATTCCCGTAGAGGAGACGCTGCATGGAGCCATACAAACCTCTTCACCAGAAGTGCTGAGCAGGACCACGTTGCCCACATTATCACCTGTCACCACTGCTCGGCAGCTTGCAGAAACATCAACACTGCAGTACCAGCAACTAGAGGGAAAGACACCAAAATTAGTGCTGCCTCCCACAGGCAAGTGAAGGCAGCGGAGCTCTGGTTCACATGTCGTCCCTGAACAAGGGAGACTGCAACAGATTGTAACTGCAATCTCCCTCCTGATGGTGTGGGCCTGAGTATCAGGAAGGGGGACGGCTTATCAGCAATGCTTTCTGTTGGTGACTGAATATGAAATAACTTCCTAGTCATTTGTGAAGTGCTCATTAGATGGAGCGTGACACATTGGGGCAGTGGAACATAATAGAGGCTGAAGAGCCGCTTGGTGCCTGCACATGGACACACCTTGGGAAAGATCAGAACACCCTTGTGACATTGACAAATGTACAGCAACAGCTTTAAAATGACGTTTTCCACAAGACACTGAAGCAGCAGTAAAGAAAAGACAAAAGCTTTGGACTGGAAAGTTGCACATCAAACTGTCTCAACTTCATGCTCCAGGATACAAAACTGAATAGAGACTTATCTGATAAAGACATACATCTTAACCCCAGCTCTGCTGGGAGGGAAAGGGCAGTGAGAATAAAGTTGCGGTCCTTTGGGAACCTGTTGGGAACACTTCATTTGCAAAGATAAATTATTCTAGAATTCAAGGTCATGGAAATTAGCATGGCGAGCCTGAAGGCTCCAGAAGGGCAGCAGGGTAAACTCAATAACCTGAAACTCATACTGTGCAGGAATGCTTTGTGGCTTTCCTATGCTACCTGAGCTGCTCCAGACAAAACAGAACACTGACGACAATGAAGAGGAGGAAGTTATCCTCCTCTTCTCACCTCACGCTTTATGAAGTGCAAAGCTGTCAGTATCTGCAAGACAGGAGATGGCGTCACCAGCAAGCAACACCAGAAGATGCAGGCAGCATGCCCAGCTACTGTAAAAGCCTAAGTGCCCTGTGGCTGCCTAGCTTGTCACCCACCCTGCAGTGTTAGGGTTGGGACCAGGAGCCTGTCTCCAAGCTCCCTCACAAGACCAATTCATACTGAGAGTCTCCTAACACTGGCAAAGATGAAGATGTTAGAGAGCACAAGAAGCAGCGCAGCATTAACCCCAAGGAACAGAGAATCAACCTTGTGGTGCTCCCTTCTCACCAAACATTATGGTACTCATGGCCACAGTCCGGGGCACGGGAGATCACCTGCACCGCTCTGCCCTCAAGGTCCTGCAGACTCAGGGTGCCATCCCCTGATGCCACATAAAGCTTCACTGACTCATAAGGACTGAACTTGATGTCTCCGAGAGAATCTCCTGGCCCTTTCTGGAATACACACAAAGCCAAGAGGCATCAAGGTTAGAATGGAAGACAAAATATTAATGCAACGCTCATCTCCTGGAACACTGCTGGTTTCCCTAGGTACAATGCACTGCTTTCTGACAGGGCACATACCTAAGAACCCATTTTTTTCTAATCTGTTTCCAATCTGAGCACATACATTCTAAGCCTGTAAATTCAACCCCACCACTTTGGGCTGAAAACCTCATTAGCAGCACTGCTGCTTCTGCTACAGGGGTATGACTAATTTGCAGTGAACCACCTGGCTCAGACCAGGCTTAGGAGATCACAAGCAAAACCAGCCCCATTCCATGCCGAAACCACATCAAATCTCATGACAGTCTTGCACGAAACTATTCTTACAGAGACTTCATTGACCAGTTCCCTACAGGCTGCTTCCAGTGCTGTATCTGGTCTTTCTCAAGGTACCAGCAGGCAGAATGAGAGCAGTGCAAGGAAAAATCCTACTGCTAACCCCATGGCACAGGAATCTTATGTTCTGCGTTATATTGTTGTTATTTTCCCCCAATCTGTCTACGGAGGAATCGTGGAAACCCTACACAAAGACAGAAGAGAAAGATGCTAGCTGGGAGTCCCCCAACTCTTTGATACTCAAGTGCACTCCATCTGCTGCTCACAGAGCAACTACTTAATGTAAGTCTCACTGTAAATGCTAGATTTCAAGAAGCCAATGAGGATAAGAAAAGGCCCGCCTGTAGAGCCTGCCTGTCCCCACAGCAGTAGAAGGAGGATGGCATGCCTTTTCAAATCCAGGTATTGTTGCTGTGACAGGCATCCCACTGGGATACAAGATCCTCATGTCCCAGGACCCAGTCTATCCCTCCCTGCTCACCTGGCCAGTCATCCCAGCATTACTTGGGTTCACCTTCTGCCCTCTTATAAGGTTACAGCTGGAACAGCCAATTTGGAAACCAACCATGAAAGTCACCACCCGGAAGCAATCAGGTGGGGAAAAGTGAAGAGGATGCTAACCCAAATTCCCTCACTTACCTTTAAGCACTGAACTGAAGTAACTAACTGAAGAGCTCAGGCTTCCTCATGACTCCACAGAAAAAGCACCAGTCTGAGAGAGCGATTCTAAGCATAGGCAGCCAGAGTTGCCTCTAGCGATTGCCTCTAGCGATTCATCTCCTCTTTCCACTCACTACTGAAGGAGCCCAGACTCTTAATTTTGGTATTTTAGATAAGCACCAAAAATTAGGTGGGATGAATTGGGGTGATCCTTATGACACGCACCACTTTAAGTCAGTGGCTTTTGTGGAGAAGCACTGACAGGACTATAAATTGTCCTGTAAAAACCATCTGACAACAGGCAGCCCTGCTAACAGGGGAAGAGGTTAGAAGGTCCCCAGGGCACAGAGCTATGGGAGGTTTAAGAATAGACAGCTAAGGAAATCCACTGACACCCCCACACTCTTCCATGTATAGCAGGAAGTAAGCAGCATCAGAGTCCCTCCCCTTCATGAAGAAAAGCTCTCTCCTACCCACCACCCCATTTCAAGGAAAAATAAAAAAGGAGTGAGCCTCCCTGGAGGAGAGAGGATCCCTGAAATTAAGAGGATAAAGGACATGTATATGGAGAAGAGGAAGCCCAGCTCCACATATTACAGACAAACATCTCTCTCTCTCTCTCTCTCTCTCTCTCTCTCTCTCTCTCTGCAGCGCTCCTGCCAGCAGGACACAGGGGCCCAAAGCATTGCTGTATTTCTTACTCCCAGTCCTCGGTGCTGGTGAAGACCCGGACAGTATTGCCATTAAAATCCTGCAGGGTGGTAGTGCCGGCAACTGACGAAGTATACAGCTGACTAGGGTTAAAAGGGTTAAACTTCATTCCTGTGATGGCCCCTCCAGCTCCCATCTACAAGGAAGGGGATGAACAAAAGAAAAATCCACTGAGTGATGGGGAAGGAGAAAAGTATGTTCTGTTAAGTCTGCATTCACTGCTATGTCCTTAACAGCAACAGTGAAACACACCACAGCCCTTCAAGGAGGCAAAGACAACCATGTCTTCCCACATGATGGCTGTCTAGACAGCTGCCCTCCTGGAGGACAAAACTGCAACTCCTTCAGTCCCCAGACAACGTGTTCCCTGGCTGGCTGGCACCACACTATTTACAAAAAGAGAAAGATGACTCTGGAATTTCTGGAGGATAGACCTCCTCCCAGTGCATACCTATGTTAATTTAGAAAGGGGATAAAAGTTACAGAGTCTTTGAGCCCCTGTTGGAATGGCTGAATACAGCAACAAGGGGGCATGCCAGCTGTGTAAACCATTCATTCTACCCCTAGTTTCTTACTTTATCTAAAGGGACTTTGTTTCTCCCCACTCAAAGATGTTTCCTCATCTGACACAGAATAAAAGGTAAGCAGAGAAAGATCAAGACCTAAAACAGACAGACAGACCCTCTCTGCCTACTTGTTTCCGGCATCCCTTCAACATAACTGTTTTGCCAGTTGCTGTATTATTTTTCCACTGAGCACACATCAAGTACTGCTTCATTATGCACTTAATCAACACGCCTCAGCTCTCCCCAGGGCTAGAAGAGTCTGGGACTTAGGAACAGACACGTTGCTGCACCTCAGTCCTGCCCCATAGCTGGCTACTCTGCCACCCAAGACCCTTATGGGCTTCTCACAACAGACCTCAGTTTTAGTCTGCGGTATTTGGTGGTACTCCAATTTTCTCTCCCACCCATTCCACGCACCCAGAGGCTTACCCCTTTTATGAAGCAGGTTTTAGTAAGTACTTCATAGTCCCAAAGGATGATGTCTCCACCTTTGGAACCAACAGCTACAGTACTGGGGTGTGTTGGATGCCATTCCAGGCATGTCACTCTTCTGTCAAAGGGACTTGCTGTTCGAAAGAGGCGGTATGAGGCAAGAGAACGCAGAAAGGGCAGCTGCAGACACTGTTAAAAAGATAAAAGAGAATTATCACTTTTGCAGGGATCTCTGAGATTCTCTGTATGGGGAGGGCTAACAATTTCTAATTGCCCTTGCTGTTAGTACATTCACACAAAATTCTAAGCCTCTTGTAGAATGAAGAGAACATGCTGTTCCCAAGGGAAACAGCCCGTGACCACACAAATCCACAGCTGCAGCACTCAGAAAGCAACAGAGAACTGAGAAATATCACCCTTTGGATGATGCATAGGAAGCCAAGCCTTGTGGACTGAGCAAAAAAGGCAGGATAATTAACAAGGGAGAAGAACACACCTAAGGGAGAAGAACACACCTCCACACCAGTAAAAGACACTTATGACTATCTACGTCTTTACTGAGCATCCCAAAATGTTACACATCATCCAGACATACAATATTATGGTCCTCCATCCAAATTGCCTGCAGCTCAACTATACAGCGTAAGAGTGAACAGAATACTTTGAATAGGGAATGAGAAACTACGACACAATTGTATTGTTATTCATCTGAGGAATAGGTACTGCTTGAATGAGCTTGGTGATTTCTTTATCATTTGTATACTTAAAATAAATCACCTGGAAGATAAAGCTAGCCCAGGTGCTTCCCACCTATAGATGTCACAGAAAAAGTTAATTTTCAAATGAAAGAAGGAGTATGGCTCTGAAAAACAGTAAAACATTACGGACTTGATGGAATATGTCTGTGAAGAGCAAAAATCAATGCTAAACCTGACATGATTAGAAAACTAGAGTGGATACAAAAATAGTACAACAGAACAGTCGGATCAGCATACAAAAGTAGCACTGTGCAATAGCTCAATTGGTACAATGGGTAAGTTTAAATATGATTCAAGGAAACACAGAATTAACAGAGGATAAAATGTACAGTGACAGGGCCGGGTCAACTGAAAGGGAAAGCCATTGCAGCTCTTGCATTTTACAGGATTAAGAAACATAAGGGTGCGCCAGACTGGGAGCCACCAACTGTATGTGAGGAACTTTAAGCCCCTTTAAAGTTTCCCTGCTTGCGTTGAAGATGTTTTTATGTAGGCAGCTGAGATGTCCAATCGGTCATGAAGGAGAAACTCCTCACCTGCCTGAGCTGTGCCCGAATGGAGCCTCCCAGCATGTTCTGATAGACATAATGAACAATGCTGCACTGCCGCTCCAACTGATGGAAAAGGACTCTGTTGTTTCTCACCATGGACCCACCTCCACTCCAACCTGCCAAAGAGGAAAAGAGTAAACCTTACTGAGAGCCAACGCCTGTCATGCTCGTTCACTAAAAAACATGGTAAGACATCTGCATTTGCTGCTACATCCATTAAAAGCTTCAGCCACAAGATAAAAGTCTCTAAATGATTCTTACATATCTAAGGTGCAGCAGCCTCTGCAATTATGGAGTCCAGTGCTTCCCATAGCCTGCCAGAGCTTTGTGCATGCTTCCTCTTGTTAAACCTTCCATCTCCTTGCCAAAGATTTATCAGAAAGACAACAGGAGATGACTAAAGCAATGCCACAGGTGATGCATCTCCTGGACAGTATACAATTTGAATGGCTCATACCCAACATACAATGAAGCTACCCAAAGTCCCAACAACTTGGAAATACGCCACAGGAGGTGGTAAGCCCCGGGGTACAGCAAAGGGAAGGTCAGACGTGTGACCAGCAGAAACGTTAACACCTGAAAATTCCCCTAGCGTAGCAACATGAGTTCCCACACAGTTCCTGAAATGCCTGCTTGTGAATCAGAATTTTCGATCTGCTTGTGCTGTAGCCCGTACAGTCTGCCTACAGCACTGTGAGTTTTGTTTTTGATAATAGACTTGCTGACGCCTCATCGCCTGAAAAACCTTTCTGTTTGGAGTGATTTTTGCTGAGAGTACAGCATGCTTCTATATTTTGTTCATGTTCCAAGTTTTTATCTTCAGGGACCTTTACATAAAAACCGGATCTGTTCAGTCCCATGTCTGTGATCTAATCATCCCCACGGCAATGGTCTGTAACGCCCCAGGGGATCTAGACATCAAATGCATTTCTTAAGAGACAAAAATGTTATTGTCATTTAAGGATATTTATAAAAAAAGCAGAACACCAAAACCATAGGGATCATTCTATATGATTAGAAACTAAACGAAATCTTTCTTTAATGCAACACTGGAGCCTAGAAATGCACAGGTGTGAAACTAAACTTCTTTGTTCACATGCCAACATAGTGCCAACACTTGTCACGCCTGTTGAAATAGGTATAGAAGTATTTATGTTCCAATCCCTTTTTTTCACGGAAGAATTAGCATCTACAGCTCCTTCTTCAGAGGTGATGGAAATGGAGGTATTTTTTTGAAATTCCACTTTATTATGAAGGATGATTTATTAAGAAACAAACTTTAGGCCTTTTTAGAATCTGCTGGAAGAAACCCTTTAAAAAAATTGTTTCAACTGCAAGAAACTGAACCTGTCCTATATGGCTCAGGAGAAAAAAATTATTTTTTCCAGAACACATAGAAATCAAAACTGGAACACAGAATGGAAAAGCTCAAACACAAAGGTCTTCATCTTTTTAGAAAAGGCTTAAGGGAAGAATTTGATTGGTCTCATTTTTCCAAAGTACTAGCTACATCCAATTCCCTCTGAACCTTACGGGAACTGCAGATGCTTACCAAATCTGAAAATCAGGCCATGAAGTTAAAATGAAAATCATCTAGCTAAATTAACTACAGAAGATGCTTTAACCATCCACAATTATACACAGAAATCCTTCCAGACAAGAGTATTTTGCCTGCACATCCAGTGTTCACACTGCCAACTGCTCCAAGTTTGGAGTTATACACCAGACAATGGAAATGTAAGAAATCATAGAACTCCTGTATCCTGACTGTTGAAAAACACTTCAATGATTTCTCAGTCCTTAAAGCCAAAACTGTACCGAAAGTGTGTAGTATTTCCGCACAAGGCAGTAACTCTAGTGATCTCCTAAACAAATGATGGAATTAAAGGTTTTATTTGAGAAAAGGAGGCTGAGGGGAGACCTCATCACTCTCTACAACTACCTGAAAGGAGGTTGTAGCGAGGTGGGTGTCAGTATCTTCTCTCAAGTAACAAGCGATAGGACAAGAGCAAACAGCCTCAAGTTGCGCCAGGAGAGGTTTAGATTGGAGGTTTAGATTGGATACTAAGAAAAATTTCTTCACTGAAAGGGTTGTCAAGCATTGGAACAGGCTGCCCAGGGCAGTGGTTCAGTCACCATCCCTGGAGGTATTTGAAAGACATGTAGACGTGGCACTTAGGGACATGGTTTAGTGGTGGGCTTGGCAGTGTTAGATTTACGTTTGGACTTGATGATCTTAAAGGTCTTTTCCAACCTAAATGATTCTATGACTCTATGAAAATAGTCCTTAGTGTAAGTGAAGCCTACACAACTTTCCTGGCAATGCAAAGCAGTAACCTTTCCAGTATCTTAGAATTTAATCACCTCTCCTCATTATATCAAAAGTCTTTTAAGAGATTTTTTTTTTTTTAAAGTTACATACTAAAGGAAAAAAATGCACATGAGGAGAAGTGATTAGTGGAAATTCTGTCCAGTCTAATCTGAACACAGAGGTAGAAAGTACTCCTACTTGCTGTAGCAAAAGCTCAAATATGCAAAGAATTGGGTGGAAATGCCAGTTTAGACTGCATGCTGTAGGATACCAACCTTACAACTATGAAACCGCATTAAGAATTGGATGGGAGAAAAAACAATGTATTACAAAGATTGGTCTGCCCTACAATAAAGCAGACGTCTGGTAATTCAGGAATTCCACAAAACTTACCCACCCTCAAATAAGCTGTGACTGCACCTTCAGTAACCAGGCTTCAACAAAGGTGTACGGAGTCTCAAAAATGAAACACGCACGCAGGCACACACACTCACTAGACAGATAATTGGAGGGTGTACTACCCCAGTACGTGTCCGTGTATCACTTCAATATATAACCCCATCTGAATACTCATGTCTGAACACACTTCTTGGCATTCTCCCTCTTCAACTAGTCGATGCCTGTCAGTTAGGGTAAATCTGGCTGGGAGAAACAGTAAGGATCTGAGGAAATGTTACCGATTTTCTCTGGGGGCTTGGATGTTTTTCTCACAAACAACCTCTTTGCTTGTGGCTCATTCCCTAGTTCCTCGTAGTCCGGTTTCCTCTTCCCAGCTGATTTTGCCTCTTCCGTCCAATGCTCATGAGCCCTCTCATGCTTCTTGTCCTTTGGCTGGTTCACTGGAGCCATTCTGTCTGACCGCTAAAAGCAAACAAAGTGTGGAAGGTAAGACTGTCATACACTTTTAACTAGAGGACAGAGAGGAAAACGGGAATGAAACATATCCCAGTGGTCTGAAAGTAGTGATTTTACCTGTACGCTCTTTCATCAGCATGACACTAGCTTTTTGTTGTGCTCTGCTGGAGAGGGGAACAGGTTCAATAAACTCTTCTTTGTTCACATATGAAAATGAACGTATTCTAAAGCATTAGAATATGTTTGGACAGATGTGCTTCTACCAAACTTTTAAGCTTAGAACCCAGAGATCTGCATAAAGCACATCTGCGAAACCACATAATACCCTAACTGTTTCTCCAGTAGCTCACGCTGAGCTCTTTAGATTCAGCTAAGAAAAAGGTCAGAGCTCTTATGACGATGCCCAGGGCCGACTGGTCTTCCACCAAGTAGGCTCAGAAGGTACTCCCCATTCAACGGCCACTTTTCCTCACATCCACCACCTGGTATTTGGACTGGGCTCCTACACCAGCTGGCAACCGCGCTTTGAACCGCTCTTCTGACCGGCGGCGGGACGCGGCCACTCGTGTCTCCTGCTGTGACCACCAAAACGCCGCCCGGCCCCTGAGGAAAGGCGCGGGCCTCCCTCCCACAGCCTTCCTCCGAGCCGGCGGGCGATGCGTCACACGCCGTTTGCAGCCCCAGAAGCTCCTCCGCGAAGAGCCTCCCACGGGCTGATCCCGTTTAGTTTAGCGCTAAACTTATTTATAATTCCGGAATGCCTGTCACGGGGTTATCTGCCCGTCTCAAATATAGCTCGGCAGGCACCGCGCAAGCTTCCCCAAATAGCGCCCGCCCCGCGCCTACCGGGCCTCACCCGGCCCCGCGGCCCGCCGGGCCCCGGCCCGCTTTCCCCCGCGGCCTAGGGCGGGAAGGGCCGCCCCGCTCTCACCTGCGCTCCGGCGGCCTCCGCTCCCCCGGCGCGGCCGAGGACGGCGGGCGGCAGCCGGCCCCTCCCCCGCGGTTTCATAACCGGGGCGGGAAGGGAAGGCAAGGCAAGGCGGGGGGGGGGGGGGGGCAGCGGCTCCCGGCGCGGCCCCGCGGGAAGGGAGGGCTCCCCCGCCCGCCCCCGGGAGAGCGGCGCCGAGCCCGCGGGCCCCGCCGACCCTTCGCCGCTGAGGGGCAGGGGGAAGGCCGGGGGTGCCTGCCCCAGCCGCTGCCTTCTCCCCCCCACACCCCCCCACACCAGCCTTCCACCGTCCTTACCGCCCGCCGGCCGGGCCGCGGCGGCGGCCGCCATCAGCGTGAGCAGCACCCCCGGCTCCACGGGGGCGGGAGGGCACGGGAGGCCGCTGCGAGGCCCACGCTGCGCCCGTGGCCCAGCCCGAAACAGGCAGCCGAAGTCCGTGAGGCGTCCTCCGGCAGCTTGTTGTTTGTTGTTGTTGGGTTTTTTGGTGCAGGACTCGGAATCTTATGCGCTTCGCTAGTTTCTGGAGCACCAGATTGGCATATCAAAGCTGTGTGGTAAGGGCCCGAAGTACGGCAAGCAAAAAAAAGATGCTATTTCAGAACACAGCTTCCACAAGAAGCAGCACCTGGTGTTGGAACTCAACAAAATGCACTTTAAAGGCAGATAAAATGTCACGGCAAGATCAGCTCAGAGACTGCCAGATCTTAACGTGACGAAGCAGACAAGAATGGGGAAGGAAGAGCCCTAACCGACACAGCTGGAGGTACCAACGCTTCCCCTCCACCTGCGAAGGAGGCTGCTGTCTGCCGGCCATCTTGCGTGCGGAACCTTACCTCCGCAGCAGTAGGGTCCCATGCTCCAGGCCTACCAGTAACTATGCTGAGTAATTAAGGTCCAGTCATCCACGCAGCTGGCTATGAACACTGGTCCCAAAATATCTGTACGTAACCACTCCTCGAATTGTGGGGCTTTAGGGTTTGGGTTTGGGTGTTGGGCTTTTTTTGCACTATAACTATAGTTGCCTATGCAGTTTCTCACATATTAGGGAATGCATAGAAAAACTACTAAGAAAAACAACAAAGACGCAGACTCTGTGCTTTTCTTCTGAGCTGTAACAAGGTTGTACTAGCTGCTGCTGTCCTAGGAATGAGTATCGGAATGACATACGCAAAAGATGATAACCACCAACAGACAACACAATCTGGTTTTGAACATATACGTCAACCCAATTAGCAAATCTTAAAGTCTTATCGAGCACTTCTGTAATACACAACATTCTTTAGAACTGTACGTACTCATTAGCAAAACATAGCAAAAGGAATAAGTGAACGTAGCACTTCTTCCCTCCAAAGCCTCAAAGGCTTGACTTCCAGGAAGGGAAACTACTGTAGAAAAAGATCCTTTTTATATTGACAGTGATCAATGGTCTCATCTATAGGTCTGCAGAAGTCATCGTCATTGGAGACAGAATCTATGGAATTCATCAGGAATCACCAAGAAAACACCAAATTACATAAATCTTAATATCTTTTTGTTTTCATATGCTTTAAAAGAGGTACATTTCAAAATTTGTAACTGAAAAAAGGGGCCCAGATACCAACCTTCTCAAAGTAGATTGAAAGACTTGTATTAATTTCAATGTTCTATGTATTAATCCCAAAGAAAACTCTGAAAACTGTTATCCAAGTTATCTCCAGCAAAGATGTGCACTTCCTGTCCCCGCTCCATTTGTCTCCCAGCAGTAGCGTCCCCGTGCAGAGCACACACAGAGTAACCTATGCATTTCCCTCTTGGAGCTACCACGGTTAGCATTTTTTAGAATGGCATGGAATGGACTAGACTATTTCAGTTGGAAAGGACCTACAACGATCACCTAGTTCAACTGCCTGACCAATTGAGGGCTGACCAAAAGTTAAAGCATGGTATTAAGGGCACTGTCCAAATGCCCCTTAAACACTGACAGGCTTGGGGCATCGACCACCTCTCTAGGAAGCCTGTTCCAGTGTTTGACCACCCTCTTGGTAAAGAAATGCTTCCTAATGTCCAATCTAGACCTCCCCAGGCGCAGCTCTGAACTGTTCCCATGCGTCATATCACTGGATACCGGGGAGAAGAGATCAGCACCTCCCTCTCCCCCTCCTCAGGAAGCTGTAGAGAGCAATGAGGTCGCCCCTCAGCCTCCTTTCCTCCAAACTAGACAAGCCCAAAGTCCTCAGCTGCTCCTCATAGGACATTCCTTCCAGCCCTTTCAGCAGCTTTGTTGCCCTCCTCTGGACGCATTCAAGGACCTTCACATCCTTCTTAAGTTGTGGTGCCCAGAACTGCACGCAGTACTCAAGGTGAGTCCGCACCAATGTTGAACACAGTATGCTAAATACCGTAATTCTATCAGTTATTAACACCAAGTTTGCTTTCTCTCTAGAGAATCACCAGGTATTTTTGTAATTATTATTCACTAAGGACAAGAATAGCAGATAGTACACAAATCACGCACAGAAGAAATGCCACTGGCCCGGGGTGCCACAGCTCAGCGTCTGTACACTGAGCTGTCTGTACGGTACACTGAGCAAGCCAGAGAAAGACTAATTTGAAAAAATATTCTTATATGTATTTATAGTTTTACACTCTTTGAACTACAGTATGCAGCAAAGTCAGAGGAGTATAATTATGCGTGGGCAGGATATTAGGCTTATTTTTATGATGTGTTTTGTCTGACATACCATTATGTTGAGGCTCTGCCTTAGTTATGGGATGTGGTTCTCTACTGCAGAATAAAGCTGTCTTGTCACTGGGTCTGGTAAAGCTATATTGTGACTAAGACGATCAACTTCATGCTATTTGTAATGCCATTAGGTATTCTGCCTCCTTGTCGCCAGGATCTTTGTCCAAAGCGTGAATATTTTTGGCTACTTTAGTCTGACTACTGATGTAAAGAGTACCATTACAGGAACTGAATTTGGCGTGCATATGAAAACAAGCCTGTATTCCACTAAAAAGTAGGAAAAAATATATAATCCTAAGAGATAAAAGAGTAAAAATATCATGCTATCTGACCTCCTTCTATCCCATGACTGCTACTGAGCTGCCCTGCACCACGAAAATGAACAATAATATCACTATTGTAATGACCTCGTTTACCTGAGCACACCATTTTCCCTACGCCATTCCAGCCTCGGAGGAAAGGATTGCAGCAGCCATGCAGTGTAGTACCCTCGCCTTGCAATCAGTTCTGGGGGCGGCCAGGTCCCAAACGGAAAGCATCTATCTTAGATGCTCAGCGCGTGGGATACTAGTATCCAAATCAGCACGGAAACGTAACATGGGGCAAATGCTGGATATAGAATATTGATGTATGACAGATGCTTGCCTTTTCTGTACTTCATTAACATACATTAATTTGATAATGGAATTAAAACCTCAGAATTGAATTGAATTAGGGAGTATCTATGCCAAAGAGTTGGGTTTGGTTTTGTTTCAGTAAAATACAAAGTTGATGCTTGTACTCTCAACTATGACTAACTTTGAGGGCAAGATAAGCATCTTGCATCACTTCTTGAAAGGATGCTCATGGTCACAGCACACCCAGTGACTTGTCATGGGTGCCCAGCTTCCAGGGATCCCACACAGGCAGAAGTGAACAGACGATTGGCCCTAAAACAAATTAAGTGTAGTGGTTTCCAATGTCCACTTACCAACACAGCAATTCATAGTATCTGAAGAGCATCAGTACAGATATTTTTCTGGCTCCTGTGAAACCTGGGGCAGTTGTAAAGAGAAAGAAAACATCCCAGTACTGCTCCAGAGAACTGGGAGCACAGATTTACGGCATGCTCTTTCCTCTCTTCCTCCTGCAAGGCTCTCAGTCTTTCCTTTCTCCACCAATTGAATAAACATCACTGCAAACCCACAGCTGGTCCTTGGAGTTGTGTCCCAAGTCACTTGGAAGCAGTCAAGAGGAGACGGGCCAGCAAGGCCTCCCAGTGCTCCTCGTACAAACCCTGCCCCAGCGTCACGGGGAATCGCACCCGGGGCCTGGCATTAGAAATGGAAACTCTGGCAGGCAAACTCCCTGGCATTTAGAAAAATGCTGGTTTCAATTGAGAGTCTCCGAGGACTTAAAGATGAGGTCCGGATTATTCAGATAAAGGTTTTCAGAGAAAAGAGAGAATGACCGAATGGAGTTAGCGGGATCTGGCTGAAGGAGAAAGAAGGATGCCAAGCTGAACCGAGGTGAAGCTGCTCTCCAACCCCATGGAGAGTGACCTACACTATGCTCAAAACCGAGGGCACAGCTCTCCGCTTGGCCGGGAGCGGGGCTTCGGGAACCTGCTGGGCTTCCTGCTCCACACCACCAGGCTGGCTCCGGGCCCTGCGGGTCAGCTGGCCGGTACAGCACACAAAATAACTAACTAAAAACTAACTAAAGCCCCAAATCCGGTGGGCAACACTGAGAAAAGGCCAACTCGGGGTTGGCCCGAGCGTCACCCGGACGGGCAGCTCCTCACCGGGCCGCCTCCCGGTGCCCCCCACTAACGGGGGGGCGACCCGGCCGGGCACGGCGGGCCTCCCCCAGGGACAGGACAACCCCCAGCCCCCTCCTCGCTCTTTAGAAGCGGCGCCCCGCGCCTCAGGCCCTCGCCGTAGAGGGGGAACCGCGGCGGGAGCCCGCGCTGCCCTCCCAACCCGGCCCCCCCCCGGCCCCACCTGCCTGGGCAGAACCCGCTCGGCGGCGGCGGCGGCCGCCCGTTAATTGGATCAAAAGCCCGGCGGAGCGGAGGGGGAGGCGGGAGACTCGCTGGAGCTGCCCCGCCGCCACCGGCGTGCTCCGAAGGCACGGGCCGGGCGGAACAGCTGGAGGCGGGGCGGGAGCCCCCGTGTCCCGCGGCTGAAATAGGGGGAGGGCCCGGTTCGCTCCCAGCCCAGGTGGCCGCCGCCCGCCGAGCCGAGCCGAGCCGCGCCGAGCCGCCTGCGAGGTAAGCGGCGGGGTCACCTCCGCCGGGGCTGCGGGCTTTGGGCGCTCTCCGCTGCTGTCGGGACGCTTTTCGGACCTGTTCCCCGTAGGGTGCCGGGGGTCCCGGCAGCAGAGCCCGACCCCGTCCCGCCGCGGCGCGCAGCGCGGCTCGGGAGACGCTGGCAGCTGCGAGGGAAAAGTTTCCTCATGGAAAGGGGGCGGGTGGGGGAAGGCGGTGCCCGGCCGGGCGCTGCCTGTGGGCAGAAGGGGATCGGGAGACGGCTCGGCGCGCTTCGGCTTGAGGCGGATGGGAGACCCCCGGTAGGCGCGGGGGAGAGGCGGCGGGTCCCCGAGCCCCGGCAGGTTGTTCGCGGTGGGGGGGGGACGGGGACGGACGGACTGGGGGAAGCTCCCGGGAGAGCTCCGCGTCCCTCCGCGTTCCTTGCAGCCCGGCCGCCGGCCTGACCTTCACGAGGTGCCCCGCCGCCGGCCTCCCCGCAGCCGGCCTGCCGCCGCCCCGTCGCTGGGGGCTGCGGAGGCTTCCCCCCCCCCCTCCTCCCTCCGGAGCCAGCGCCTCCGCTCCGCGGCGGGGACAGGGGCCCCTTTGTGCCGGATCCGCGTTGAGCCTCTTCCCACTCTGAAACCGGAGCCGCGGGCGCTGTGGCGGAGGGGGGGGGGGGGGGGGGGGGTAAAGCGGCTTCCCAGGACCCCCTGGGGGAAGGGGCCTCGCTGGGGCCCAGGCTCGGGGGGCTGCACCCTCTTGTCTTCGGGGGAACCGTGTTGTCGGTCTACGAGCCGGGCTGCTGACGGCCGTGAGTGAGGAGGACGGCAAACGGGACGGTCCTGGCCTTGCTCGTCCTTTCCTCCCTTCTGGCTGCCGGCTGCAGTCTTGGTGCGAGGGAGGGGAGAGCGGGGTTTGGGGCAGGCCAAGGGGTGCCGCTCGTGGCGGTGTCGCCTGGCCCCGGCAGGCTGCTGGGGTTACCGTGTCCTCTCCGGCGCAGGGCAGGAAAAAGCTGATAAACACGAAGGGTATTAGTGGGCCTGAACATCCAGTGCTTGAGAAGACAGTCTATGATTTGTCACTGCGCGCGGGAGGAGGGATCCTCGATCTCCGCGAAGCTATCGATAAGTCAAGGTAGCGTGGCCCAAACACGTTAACCAGTTTCACCACTTTCTGTGCCAGCTATGTGTTCTTTGCTTGCTTCAGTTCTTCGGGCTTGCAGAAGACTCGGAGCTTGGTGGTGAGGG
Organism: Aquila chrysaetos chrysaetos; assembly: GCF_900496995.4. NCBI lineage: Eukaryota > Metazoa > Chordata > Aves > Accipitriformes > Accipitridae > Aquila > Aquila chrysaetos. Next base: position 45,093,201 of record NC_044005.1, on the reverse strand, counting down.
GGAGGTTAGCTGACCACCTCCAGACATTTGCTCCTGGCCCTAGGAAGTAGTCTGGCCTTTTCGTTCACTCTTTAACCCTCCTTAACCAACTGGTGTTCCCTACCTCCTGAAACAGGGGGTGAGCCTCTCTCCCCTTCAAATCAACCGCCGGTCTAATTCGCACAAAGGAATTTCTGATATGATGGTAATTGATTGCAGTACAGAACCCTAGCAGAGCCTCCCACTCCACCCTGGAATTCAGATGTCACTGAGAAGTCACTAAGCCTTACGACAACTCAAGTCATTCTCGGTGCGTAATGGGAGCAGAATGCACAACTGCAGCGTGTGGGCTAAAATGACAGGGTCCAGATACTCCTCTCTCCAGGTGTGAGCTGGTCTCTGGGTGGAGTCGAAGTGGAGCTTCTCCCTGCGCATTGCATAACTGGGCGCATTCTTTCGGGCAAGGATTCACCTTTCTGTGAAGTGCACAATGTGCTCTGTGTAAGACAGAGTCTATTCTGCTTTGACAGTGTTTTGTGTTATTAATGGTATTTCACTGGAAGTTCCCTAAAAGATTTACTAGATTGTCCTTCGAGTTGCAGCTTGGAACAGAATGAATGTGTGAGCTGGATCAGCTGCTTGCTGCCTTCCCTATTCTGTGCCTGCTGTATTGTATTGCTTTATTGGTGCTTTTTTTTTTGTTTCTTTCTTTTGACCTGAGTTTGAGCTTCTCTGGCTTGCCTGCACTTGTTCAAGTGAAGATTGTCTTCTTCTGAAGCTGTAAAAAGCAGTAACTTCAGCATGTCAGCTATGTATAGGCTTGAGAACAACTGCCCACCTGGAACTCCATTATCAAATGTCAGTGAGTGAGTAAGGATTGTGTGTGACTGGACGGTGCCAAAATGCCGCAGGTCCTTGGCAGACTGCGTGCATAACCAAGTCATAAAAGCCTGAAAATCTTATGGACCCAAATTAATTTCTTCACAGGACAATGAGTGGTGCTTTTAGTCATTTTAGGTTATTGTGTATTATACAAGAGCTAGCCTGAATCTTCTGGCCTTTCCCTGGATGATCATGAGTTTCCAAAAAAATATAAATAAATATATACACACAGATATATCTCTTTTTAATTCAACAATATAGTGACCGCAAAACTGTGAGAACATGGTCACCGCAGCAGGGGCAACATGAGCTTCTGTTAGAACTTGTATGATATCACTGAGCATGGCAAATACTGTATATTCTTTATTCTGGCCATCTTGAGGGCTGGAGATTATTCAGTTGTTGTTTGAACTATTTGGTCTGTGTCATGGCTGGCATCCAGAGATTGAACTGGGGACCTCAAAAGCTAAAAGTATCTGCCTGTAGCCTGAGTGGAAAAAGCTATGCTCTTGATCAGGGAGCATTAATAAACTGCCTCTATTTTTGCCATCAGCTGATCAGTGATGTGTGAATTTGGGCTGCTCTTGAGAGTTCATGGGGAAATGCCTAAACAATAGGAGAACTGTTTAAGCCCTTTGAGGGACTCTTATCTTTTTAAAACAGACTTTCTGATCAGGCAACCTATTTTATCGCTCGTTACTCAGCATGATGGGTGTAGAGGGTACTGTGTGATGGGGAACTGTGTCAGATAGATTAAAAAAAAAAAAAAAAGCCTTAATATCTTAGTCTAAGGCCTTAGTGAGTGGGACAGAAAACAGTGACTACTGTATCTGGAAGTTTTCAGGAAGAATATGGGATTTTGCTCTTTGAAGAATAACAAAAGAACTTTGCATCCTTGGAGCAGTTAAGAAGCTGTTCAAGAGGTAGCTTTTTGCTGCTACCTTGCAGCATGGTGACTATTGTAACATCCAAGTGCACTCTGACTGGGCACAAGTTTTTCCAGCAGAACAAAGTGTAATGTCAGTGCAAAGAGCCTGGTGCATCCTTTGCTGTAATTATCAAGCTTTGTTTCAGTGACTGGTACATAAGTTTCATGTTCCTTTAAGCTGAAATGTGCGCTGAAGCTGGGCACTGCTATAAGACAATATGTGTGACTGGCATCCTAATCATATTTCAGCCTTCAGTGGTTTCTCTTCCCTATGAATAGCAGGATGGGAAGGAGCCTTTCAGACTTGTGATAGTTAGAATTTGTGTGTTAAATCTAGTGGTTGTCACTAGGCATTGTAGTTTGTTGAAGAGGCATGTGAGAGATCTCCATGGTACCGGGGGCCTGGATCCAGAGGCATCAGGCTTGTGGGGGATTTTATGCTCTCTTAGTAGGTGACTATGGTAGGACTCTGTTTATTGCAACCTGTCAGTAAGTTTTTCCAGGCTAGAGGAGTTAGAATTGCTGCAGGCAACCTGCAACTAATAGTGTTAGTAACTCTTCAGCCTCCTCAGTCCTGTCCATGCTATGAGCTTGCCCAAGCTGTGTCTCTTCTGTTTGCAGGAAGATATGGTACTTGCCTCCTGGGCTGTTGGGGACATGGTCAGTCTTTTCAGTCGCCTATTGGTGATTGTCTGTTGGCAGCAACTTCTTCCTCTCCTTCAGTATCCCTGCTGCTGAGCCAAACCTCTCCAGCTCCTGAGAGCGCTGAGCTGTATCAGGTGCAGCACTGCTGTATAGAGCTCTAAAGTAGTCTTGCTGCCTTGTCTCTGACATGGGCAAGAAGCTTTCATGGCGGATAAGGAGAAGATGCAGTATATTTAACTTCTTGAATGATTCTAGATATTTATTTTTGCTTCTTGGTGTTTTCAGTCAGCTCTTCCTTGTACTAGGGCTGCTGACCTGTGGAAACCTGTGTGAAAGCCTGCTGTTGACTCCAGCAGGCTTCTACCCCAATGCAAGCAAAAAACTAGGATTTTGAGCTGTGGGATAGGAGCTGCTTCAGGAAGCCATTGGGGGGAAATAAAGCCCACTGGATTGCTCTGTTTGTGCTTTTGTTTTCTAAGAAGCCTCCCAGTGTTTTGTTCCTTGTGTGTCAGGTTGAGTCCTGAGGATCAGAAACTGAGATCATTGCTTTGGCCAATGGGCTGAGAAAGCAAATGACATTCCAGTGGTGCTGAACAGTTAAAATCTATTCTGTCATGTGTGCCCTTTGGGCTGACTGTCCCATTTGCTTGTGTTCTCCTGGAGTCTTGTGGATAACGCCTGGGATAGGAAGTACTTCATATTAATAGTCCTGTGCTTCAGCTTGAGATCCAAAAATTTATTTGAAGAGGCACTACTGATACCAAAGAGCAGATTCTTTGCAGGTAGTATGAAAGTAGATTAAAGTTGCTCCATGACATACAGGATAATGAACTTCAAGAAGAATGTGTGAAGTATGAATATCTGTGGCACAGGCCGGTTCCTAATGGCTGCCCTACTTCAACCTTGTTATCTGTGTGTATCTCTGGGAAATAGGTCAGAAAGGCATGCGAGTATCTTTAGGAATGGGGTGCCTACAAAGTGATTGAATCTGCCAAACTCTTCTTGAACCAGGAGATGCTTAGAAGGGAATCTAAGTTCCTGAATGTTCTCTCCAATCCACAGAGCAAGCGATGCTTTCTTTTTACATGCCTGCTCCCATAAAAAGACTGTGCAAAATGACTCTGTGTACAAGCTGGTCTATAGTCCTGCCAGTTCATATGGTACTGAAGTCTGCCTTACAGTTGCAGTTGTTCTTTATGTTGTTTAGATTTTCCTGCGAGGAAGCAATTGAGTAAACCTAGCTCTGCTGAGAAAAGGTGAAAAAAGAGCCTTGCCATCAAAGTGGAGGAACTGACCACAATGTGGAACAGAAGCAATGGGTGCGATGCTTTACCTCATTCTTCTCCTTTACTGCAAGAGATGTCCTAGCACTCAATCATACCTTATTCAGCTCGTACTTCAAAAAGTTGGTTGTACTCCCTTCTACAGCCTGTTTGGGACTCAAACTGTGCGGGGGAACTGGATGAACTTCAGGAGTGCCTTGATGATGATCTTCTTTCAGGTTCTTTTCTGTATTATATGAATATTTGGAAGAAAAGTATTCACATAATAAACGCTTCTAGTTAATCGGCTTTTACCAAGTAAACCCAGAAACCTCTTTGATGCAACTAGAGATAAAGAAATGCAGTACTTTGAATTCACTGGCCATATAATTGCCACACAGTTGGTCGGCATGACAAAATACTTGCCAATGCTATCTCCCATTCCCCCTTCCTCAAAAGACAGCTAATGGAAAAGATAACTATTGGTAAAGTGAAGCCAGAAGTTGCAGAACTGCAGCTGGGTTAAAAAACCACCGTGACTTCCAAATGGGAGGAGAGGGCTGAGAAGGCTGATTGGAGGCATCTGGCTACTGTGCAGTCTAGTGAAGCAAGAAACCACCAGAAGCTCAGTGTTAGAATGGAGCTAACTGGCTTGTGGCTCCTCTAAAGGTTGTTTGATTGCATTGATTGCAGTCTGCTTCCTTAAGACTTAATGCATTCAAGTAAACTTGATCCCTGCTCTGGGGGTTGCAAGGTGATTCAATCACAGAAGGAGAGTATTCCATCGACAGGGACTTACAGGAGTTTGCTTTTTTTGGTTTTTTTTTCCCAAACACAGGAAACACCCCTGATCACCACCTTCCATTATTTCTCTCTTCTTTGCTCAGGATTGGATGAGGCTGGGGCATTTTGTTCTGTTTGGATCACTGCTGTTCACATGAAGATGTGAACAAAACAACCTTCTTTACTCAAAGCCTGGTTGGAAGTGGGTAGACTGGCTCAGCCTGCTATTGCAATGAGTTACCTTTACTAAGTTATAGGCAACTGTGTTACAGGATGGACTATTGATCTTGTCTTGCCAGTCACTGAGTGCAGAAAAAACACAACCAGGTGAAATGTAGATTAAATCCTGGAAAAACTGTCTGCATTCAGTGCAGATTGAGACTGGAGGGGGTATAATAGCTTTGGCTGGTGCTTTAAACACCTGTTTATTAGTGATTTAGGGAGAAATAGCTTCCAGTTGTTTGGGGTCCCTTCTGATTAAAAGGGAAGTGCTGATTGCACGTATTTGCTGGCAAGCTTGATGTTTATTTGCAGAGACTGATGCAGCAGGGTAGGAAGTACCCTGGGAAGTACCCAGCATGGAAGCAAGCAAGTGAAGAGGCTCAGGGAGTGGGACAGTAGAGATTACAGGTTCTCAACACCCACGTGGGTTAACCTTGCCCTGAGAAAGGGGTAAGACAGGGAGTGTGAGAACTGGGCAGTGGGCATGCTGACTAGTGTGTGGAACAGGAGCTATGTTATTCACAGGGCTATAAGAAAGTAGGCTGCTGTACTGCTGTTCCTGGTAGCTTGCATGTGTGTCTTTTTATTAAGCTGACCACTGCTCCTATTTGTACCTGCCTGTTAAATACATAGACACAGCATACATGTCAAGATTATTCCAGCAGCCATCTTGAATGTACCAAATGAACATGGCCTGTTGCCCTGTTAGAGTATGGTACCCCATGGTCCGGCACTGATTTCCTCCCTCCTTTAACTCTGTGGGTATTTGAGATGTTAATCAAATTTTTCATAGGAAGACCAACTGGGGAAAAAATAACGCAGACCTTGATAGTCCAATACATTCCTTCGTTAACAGTTTCATATTGTTGTGTTAACCAGGATAGATCTGTGTTCCTGTAATACTGAAGATCTCCTACATCATACTGGAAAAGAAAGCAGAATTTTTCCTTTTCTTGGTGAAACAATTTCTGCCTGGTAAAGCTGTGTCAGTCAGCTATCTTAACCCTTAGATCAGCAGCGATGTGTCAGTAGAAGCCTGTCCTGTAGCCTTGGCCTCTGAGAACCTGACAGGGAATAGCTAATAAATGTGGAAAGTATTTCATTCTGAATGAACATTTTGAAAACAACTTGGGGTAATGCATAGGGGGATGTCTGTCCTCAGTATGTTAGCTTGGTCTGAATGTGAAAAAGACCAATATAAAGATGCCGTGGTCTGAAATGAGAGAGTAGTGAAGCAGCATGTAGACTCAGGAGGTCAGCCCTTTAAGTGGAACAGGATCTTGTCTGTATTTTAGTACTTTGGTATAATCAAGGAGAATTTTGCTAGTGGACAGCCACATGATCTGTAGAGAATCATTGTCTGGGAGACAGGCTTCTGCTACAGGCTTGCACATATCTGAAATGACCTTTGTGTGTAGTTACTGTTCTGCCTGATGTCTCTCTGACCTCTCCCTGGCTGGAGAAATCAGCTGAAATCTTGCTTGAAACTGAATTGGGCGGCCCTGGCAGCCTTCAGTCCTTAGGGAGCGGCTGGGAAACACTGGCTCTTAGTCCCTTTCCCAGTCAGGTGACTCTACCAAGGGTGTGACCACAGCAATAAGATAAATATCTCTAAGGGAAGTTTTGGAGGATCTTCATGTTACTTGGCATCCTCTCTAGCTGTAGAGAAGAACTGGCCCCTCTTCAGAAAGGTGAGTGCACCTTTAAATATCAGTCCTCCTATATAATAGCAGTGGAGAGCATGTTTACTGGGCATCATTACAGTCACTGGTTCAGACCTATTGGATGTGCACCTCCGGAGATGGTGAGGCTGGAAAGGACACCCCGTCCCATATCCCATTTTATTCTTTCCATCAGGGACCTTCCTAGCACTGCTGTACCAGCAGCAATCCAGTTCATTACACTGCTGGAGTCATGTGGAACCTCCTGGCTCCAGCTCTCCAATTCCATTCTGACAACAAGTTAACAGAAAAAAGAAAAAAGGGGGGTTTCATATCTGTTGCTCTGTAAGGGGAGGGGGGCTGCCATCCTTTTGTGTATTTGGATTGTTCAGATTGAAATGTTTATCTGCAACCTATGCCAGAAGTGCCCTGCAATGAAAACAATACCTTCACCACTGCCTGCTATACAGAAGAGTGACTCTGGGAATCGGGCGAATTGGCAGAAATCTCACATTGCTGCCTTGTGGTGTTAGTTGTTGTCTTGAGGTGGAACTGAGTTAGTAGCAGCCCATTCTTGATTAAAACTCTTGCTTAACTTGGCTTTAACACCTATATGGAAATTGGTCCATAATAAAAATGTACCTCCACTAAAGCCTCAGTTACTATTACTAGATAAATATAAGTCAACTTGTCCTGCATGTCTCTGCATCCAGCATTTGCTGTTGCACTTGGGAAAGGGGAGAGGAGTTGGGCAGAAGGCATTGCCTGGTGCAGTGTATAAGCTCTGTTTCTGTGGATGAATTCCTGCAGGGTTGCATGCACCAGCCTTTTGAGCATTTTTAGAGTTCAGAGGCTTGTTCTTGGCAAACTTGGGAAAACAGTTGCCTACAAGGAGTCTTAGGAGGCAGTCGAGCAATGCACAGAAGTGATGCCTTGGGCATTTGGAGGCTGGAAGTACTGGAGTGTGGTGTAGAGGGGAGAGGATCTCTCTGGTTTACCTGCCTTAGGGAAAGGTTTCTGGAGTGGGGAAGAGTGATTATTACTATTGGGTCTAGAATTTTTACTTGTGGATCAGGACCCTATTGTACTCATGTTGTGCAAACATGAAACAAAAAGGCATACTTTGTAGTGTGTTGCCAGATTCACACGTGTTTTGAAAGAGAAGGTTTTAGCCTGACACCTTGGTCTGAGGGCAGGAATCTGTGGTCAAAGATGTGGGACTGACTGGAGCAGGGGTGAGATTAACAACATGGTTAAAGGTGGAAACAGCTCTGCTGTGACAAGCCCTTTGGCATTTCCCTGAGTGGAGCTCAGTACCAGTGAGGCAGTTGTGAGCCACTCTACCTTTCTGCAGCTAAAGACCAAGAGCCATTTTTTTGATAACTTAATAGGGAGTTGATAGCAGGTGTGACTTAATAACTATTTTGGTCATAAGTGAGAGCAGGTATTTGGGAGAAGGAGGGGAGTACCTTTTCTAATGGTACGAGCAGAAAGCATTGTAGCTCTGCAGAAATCTGATATGCATAGTTCAGTTCATCCACCTGACGTTGCTGGTTGTAGTGGTGTCTGTGATGCCCTCATCTGTAATCCTGTGAAGGTGTGAAGTGAATAGAGATGCAGTCACTCTCTCCTTCCTTCTTCAGAGAGCTTGTCTTGCAGGAGCTGCAGTGAGGTCTCAAGTAGCTCTTAACTGTGAGAGCTGAAAGAGGAAGGCAGGAAGGTAGGGATAAACATTCCGTTGCCCTGCAAATATAATTTGCTAGATAGCTTCCTCTTAGCAGAGGTGGCAGTGGCATCAGAAGGAGTCTTGTATGTGGTGCTGACCCACATATAACTCTAGTTGACCCAATATAACTCCAGCTATATTGCTTATACTGTACAGGCTCTGCCAGCCCTCCTGAATCATGTGGTGGCTCTTGCTATATCAGGCTGTCCACACGGTAGCCCTGTCATCTCTACTTTGCTGTACAACAACCTCTGGGCTTTGGGATATATAACTTATGTATTTGTTCTTCCTGGGAAATTCAGGTTTTCCCTGGTCTCAAGGTCTTGGTGGCTCACAAGACATGCAGTGTTTCAGGAATAACTAGGCATGAAGGGGTGGAGTGGCAATCTATTTGCTCTTCTAGGGCTCAGGGTGACAGCAGCAGCTGTTCTTCAGCCCCTGTGTGCAGTACTAAGTACCTTCCCTATGTCTGTATGCAGATCCAATTTGATCTGCTGACTGACATGGGCTCATGGAGTATGTGAAGTCCAGAAAAAGCCTGGCAGAAAAGGGTCCTCCTTGTTCTTTGACCTTTTTGCTTCTACCAGGCTAGTTTTTTCTGGACTTCTATAAAGTCTATACAACTGCTGTGGAAATATGTACTTGACTGGCTGCTACTCAGGTCATGGAGATTAGCCTGTAGAAATATTATACTACTTTACTGTATTCTCCCACCTAGCTACTGTGCTGATGACTACAGTATAGCCTTAAGCTGTGGGATACTTTCCCACATGATACTGTGGATGCTGAAAACTTATGTGGGTTCAAAAGCAGACTGGAGAAATTAGTGGAAGAGAAATCCATTGAGTGCTACTAAATTCATAGGTGCCACAACCAGCTCAGGAAGTTCCTGTCAACAAATGGTTAGAGGCTTGGAGAGCATGCAGGGAGGCATCATGTATGCTTGCTCTGTTCTCAAAGCAAGGGAAGGTATCTGCTTTTGGCTGCTGTCTACAGAGGCTATGAGAACCCTTAGTCTGATCCAGCATAGCTACTATTATATTTCAGAGCCTGTTGATCTTAGTGATAGTAAATCCAGTTATTTGGGTTTGTAACTCCTGAGAAAATAAGTACGTATGGCTCAAATTCTAATGTGCAAACTGCAGAAAGAATGGATTCATGTTTTTTTTAATATGTTTGGGTTTTGCTTGACTGTCCCTCAAATGAACAAGCACACTCTGACACACAACAGCTTTCCACATTTACCCCCAAATTCTAGCACTGTGTAGTCAGCCTGAATTGGAAACCAGAGATGGAAGGCATGTTTGTGATTCATTGCTTCCTGATAAAGTGGGGATGGGGGTGTGGTGTGGAAAAAGTGATACAGCCTTCATGTGTCATACCTAATTGATCTATGTCTCACCAGGAGAAAGAAAGAAAGGGTCTGGGGCAGTTTTAAGTATACTTAACTGTTCATGAAGGTTTTTTAATCTTAGCAATTTCAGGAATGTGTAGTCTGGTTTTACTGGGGACCACTGGGAAGTCTTAGAAGGTTTATGATGAGCTGTAACCTTTTATCCAGTGACCTGGATCATGCAAAAGTGTCCCAACTCTCCCCCCCCCACCCCTTCCTCACCAAAGGTCCCTAGTCTGCTTGCAATAACCCAGTCCACTTTTCTTTCCTTTCTCATCTTTTCCTACCTTCTTTCATTCCTTCTCAAAAATTGTCTTAATGTCTGGCTAAAAATCTCACTTCCAGGCTTTGCAGTTTCTGCTCTTGGCTGTATTAACTCAGTTGCCCTAATCTTCCAGCCTCAGACGAGTGGATATTGGTGACAGAGAAGGGTTTTTTGCTTGTCTGTTTTTTAAATAAATAGACTTTTGACACTGAAGTAAATCTTCAGGGAAATGAATGTGAGGTAAACAAAAATGCCTCTTTATGCCCTTGCTTCCCTTAGCCTCTGCAGGCCTTTTACTTCCCTTTCCTCTGTGGAAAGTTGATGACAGTTACCTATACCATAATGGCAGAATAAAGTATTTCTGAGAATGTGATGGAGACAGCTCACAGAACCAAGGGACAAAAAAAGCTCTGCTGGTAGAGAGCCACATCCTACCAGGGCAGTGCTAGGTGCTCTGCTGCTAAAAGGACTCTAGACCAGAATACGCATTCTTGTGAGGTTCTCTTTTTTTTTTGTTTTGTTTAAGTGTAGAGTTATCAAGTCCTTTGTCTTGTATATAAATCCCCCTTCGTAATCTTTAGTAAAGAGGGACTGCAGAAAGTGTATCTGTTGTGTCCTTCCCTTTTTCTCCCAGACCCAGCTACGTGTAAAAGTACGTGCAGCAGTGTGTGGAGGAGGTGGTGGGTTTTGCTAAACTGGACACTGTACAGTGAGGGGGGGACCAGGCCCCACGTACGGTGCCTGGGCAGTGTGTTTATTTTAGGCCTTTCTGGCCCAAGCTGTTCCCTTTGCTCAGCTGTTGTGATGCTACCTTTCCCGAACAGTACTGTCATGCCGCCCCAGTGTTTCTATTTTAACTCTCTCTGGGGCTAGATCTTGTGACACAAGGATTTGGCATCTCTACTACGTGTTGGAACGTGGCACCTCAGGAGGCACAGTGGCTGCAGCTGCTATATCAGAGGGTGCCCCTCCTAGTAGCTGGCAGAAGGGGGACACCCCTAGGAGTGTGATGCATCAGAACAGGCAGCATCCCTGCAAAGGAGCACCAGCGTCTAACCATGCCCATCTCTGTCTCCTCCAGTCTTTTTCACGGAGTTTGAAGAGCTTGGGACACACTTGCCTGCTGCTTACTGCTCCCCTACGGCATCTCACTTTCAGCTTTCAGGTATGTAGTTACTGGGGATAAGAGTAGAGTTGCGTGCCCTGGAGGCACATAAGATAGGTTTGCAGCCTGCTGACAAACGGTGGGGAGGGAGGACAGGGACAGCTGGTGGCATGGGTGGAGGTATTCTTCAGGTTTCAAGGTTCGTGCACCTGAGTGTCACGTCCCATTTAACAACTTGCTTCGGTGACTGGAGTTCAGCACTTCCAGCCTTCTGGAGAAACCCAGAGGAACAGCATTAATGTACTTCTGACATTCTGCATGGGATGAGACTGGGAAACAGAGCCAAACTGTTTCCAGAAGAAGTGTAGGAAATTCCTGCACTCTATGTTGGGGTGCTTCACGGCGTGGCTCATGCCACTGAGAAGGATTTGCAGGAGGTGGGAGATGTGGACTCGACCTAATCTTCTTCATCTCTGCTGTGTGCTCTGTGGGCTGGCAGAATGAGCAGATACCTCTCTGGGGTGTGAGGGAAGCTTTTTATAACTAGGAATGTGCAAGAGGAGAAGTGGCAGCAGAGGACATCTACGCTGCATTAACCCAGGCTTGCCTAGAATGGAGTGGGTTTGTGTGCGAGTGACTGGGCTTGGGCCTTTTTCCATTACTCCCTCTCTCATTCCTGCACAAGAGTAACGCTGAACCTCTCCCCAGGGAATTCATGGTGTTGCACCATGTCACAAACAAACTGGCAGCACAGACTAGCACAGGGGAATGGGCAAAAGTTCTGAGACAACAGAGATGAACCTTTTACCTTCTAGCCTAGATTTTGAGCCTAATGCAGTGAGAGTTGAGTGTAATGAAAACACCAGCTCTACTGGGATGTTTCTAAGGAGGCAGTGCTGCTGGGTAACTGGCATGTGTGCTGCAGTGCCATTTGGCTGGGTATGCCCCAGCATGTTTCTGTAGTTCTGCTCAAGCCCAGCTCAGCTGGTGGGCAGTTTATAGTGCTCCTCCCCATTCAAGACATGCCTGCCCGCTGACTGCTCAGCCTTGTTTTCTCCAGCCAGTTGTTGTAATCCCGTAATCCTGAGTCATACTGGGAAGCTGGAGTCATCTCCATTGACAGAAGACTTATTTGAAGGTCTTTCAAGGCAAACTTCAAATAGCTTTAGCTACCTCAGTTTATGTAGCTTTTGCTACCCTCTTGAGGACCTTGGTTAAGAAAGGAATCTCTGCAGACGTGTTTGGTGCTGCTGAAGGGTGTTGGATTTGCTATTTGTACAGCTGAGGTTTGGCAAGATTGTCTCCTACAACATCCTTTCCCAATGTGCTACAGGCCTGCCAAGGAGGCCATCTGTCTGCAGGGTGGGAGGAGGCAGGTTCAGTCCTGGGCATCCCTGCTGGATCTAGCCATCTGCTGCTGGAGGTGCAGTAATGCCAGTACTTGCCTGCAGGGCAGTAAGTTGGGCTTCTCCAGCTCCAAAAGTCATGGAGAACTGTGCTCTCTGCAAAGGCTCCTCCAGTGCTATGTTAGAAATCACTTTTCTCTCTTCTCAGCTTAACTGAAATCTGCAAAAATTCTCTGCTGCAAGAAAACGGGGGTGATGTCATCAGAAGATGATGCTGGCGGGGAGGCTCCTGGGGGCAGTTTCTGGGAGGTAAGGAAGGATAATTGGAGAGTGAGGGAGGTAGGAATGTCTTCTCACCTCCCACCAGTGGAATTAGGGGGTTGAGTTTCAGGTTCCTGGGTGACATGTTGCTCTTGGGAAGTGGAAGGGAGGAACTGTGGGGAGGTTCAGTAACACACTGTGTGTTACTGCAGGGAGGAGGTGACCCTTTCCTCCACAGATGCTGTGGAGTGAGAGTTCCTTGTTCAGCTGACACTGATCTGAGCTGTGAGAGGCAAGCAAAGCGTCTCAGCTTCTTCCCTCCACTGCTGTGCCTGCCTGAGAGAGTGCCAGAGCTGCCTTCAGAAGGGCCTGTGCTCCCTCCCCATGCAGTGATTGACCTGCTGCTGTCTGTTCTGAAGGAACATGAAAGTCAGTACAGTATAAAGGATGATGTTGTGTAAAATTTCAGGCTGGAAACTACAGGCGGACAGTGAAGCGTGTGGATGATGGGTACCGGCTCTGCAATGACTTAATCTCCTGCTTCCAGGAGCGAGCCAAGATAGAGAAGAACTATGCCCAGCAGCTAACAGAGTGGTCCCGTAAATGGAGGACCAATGTGGAGAAAGGTAAAGTTGGCAGGTTGGACTGGGAAGAGGAAGCAATCATTGCACTCTCTCTTCCTTGAGTGCTGTCTCTTACTGAGGTGACACTGTTTCCTTGGGGGACAGGCTTCTCCAGGAATGAGGTGACTTTCTTGGGTGTCTTTTTTTTTTTTTTTTTTTTTTTGTGTGTGTGCATCTGTTTTGTAGCCAGTCCTCTGATTCACTTAGAGAGGTGTTCTCTGCGTTATCAGGTGTTACAAAAAGATAATCTATTTGTTTAGTTTGGCAAGTCCTTGGGCAGTCCAAGTCTTAAATCAAGCTGCAGACCTCCCCTTTTAAGGATGGCTTGGCTGTCTCTCCTTCTCCAGTCAGAGAATAACTACTAATGCTGTGATTTAGTGACAGTGGGCTCAAACTGATAGCATCTCACAAAGTAATGGGAAACAGTGAGACAGATGCCCCAAAGGACCTACTGGTCTGTGAAGTAGAAGCTTAGCCTCAGTCACAAGCTAGTTTTGTTATCTGTCCTGGAGCTCAGGCCAGATCTGTGAAGAGAATTTTCTACAGAAACCTTCTCCTAGCAGGCACCATCTGGGACAGCTAAGGCTGCCCAAAAGAAATGCCCATCCAGCCAGCTGTAACAGCCAGTCTAGATGCTGCCTGTTGGTAGTGTGTGGAGACCAGTCAATGCTGACTTGTGTGATGGGGGAGAGTTAAGGAAGTGACTCCATACCGATGTGTGTAGGAGGAAAAGAATCTGCGTTCCCTTCTGTGGGCAGGAGGTGTAAGAGCCTCTCTGGTGCTTGTTCCTGCAGGTCCACAGTACGGTACTCTGGAGAAGGCCTGGCATGCCTTTCTGACAGCTGCAGACAAACTGAGTGAAATTCACTTAGATGTCCGGAACCACCTGGCTGGTGAAGACTCGGATAAGATCAAGGCCTGGCAGAAGGAGGCCTACCACAAGCAGATGATTGGAGGCTTCAAGGAGACAAAGGAGGCAGAGGATGGGTTCCGCAAGGCCCAGAAACCCTGGGTGAAGAAGATGAAAGATGTAAGCAAAGTGTGAATACGGAAGGAGGGATAAGGGCAGTCGAGCTGGCTGCCTGATTCTGAGAGCCACTGCGCAAACTGGGTTTAGTCACAGTAGCAGAGAATGTCAGAGAGGGAGGGATGTCTTGATGGTCTCTTGTTCTTGGTGGTTTTGTATCTTCCTTCCCATGTGGGAAGGCTCTGGTAACAGGCTCTGTATTCCTGCACAGCAGGTGAGCCCTGAAAAAGAGATCATTCGGAGGTACCTCTTCCCTTTGGAGCGTGGTTTACTAAATGCCAAATTGGCATTCCTATTAGGTTGACCTGAAACAGTTGCTGCTGACTGTAACAAACGTTAACATGCCCTCTCTGAGTAATGAAGATCAATGTGGTCAGGATCATGGCTTTCTTTGCATCTTCCTCCTACAGGTAGAGACTTCCAAGAAGAACTATCATGCAGCCCGGAAGGAGGAGAAAACAGCCCAAACAAGGGAGAACCATGCCAAGGCAGACTCATCTGTCTCACAGGAACAATTACGCAAGTTGCAGGAGCGTGTAGAGAAGTGTGCTCAGGAGGCTGAGAAGGTGAGTGTGTGTTACATGGACGTGGGTCACAGGGATACTCCTCTTGAGGGAAAAAGCACTGGTTGTAATGTCACTCAGTGAAATGGCTCCTGCTGAAGCCTCTAAGAAGGTGTAAGATCCCATTGTCTTGAGGTGTTAGGAAGTTAGACTGAGATTTCGGTAACTTAAGACTAAGGTCTCTCTATCTTTGGTGTTGGGTGAGATCTAACTTATAAGTAAATTAATAAAAAAAAAAGTAAGGGATTTGGTGCAGGGGGTGGGAGCTACAGAGCTGAAGACTTGGCTACCAAAAGTGGCTGGTTTGCCTGCCCACAAGAGTGAAAGTGTGGAAGGTCCTCTGTGGAAGAGAGTGGCAAGGAAGAACAAGGAACTTGCAAAAATATTAGGAGAACAATGGACTGGGACACCAGCTGTGGGATTTCTTCTTTCTGTGGTGTACTTGTTCAGCAGTGCAGGGGGAAAAAAATTGTCAGTCCCAAGCCAGAGCAGGGGGAGTGTCACTGGTTTGACATCAAGGCAACACATCTCACCATTGCTGTCCTCCTGGGTTGATACAGTGCAAGGATCAATATGAGAAGATGCTGGAAGAGCTGAACCGCTACAATCCCCGCTACATGGAGGACATGGAGCAAGTGTTTGAGGGCTGTCAGGAAGCAGAGCGCAAGCGATTGTGCTTCTTTAAGGAGATGTTCCTGAATCTGCACCAGCATCTCAACCTCTCCACCAGTGAAAGGTACCAGCCCTGACACAGGAGGGAATTCTGCCAGCCTGGGGTGCCCTGGGCTCTGGTGAGGGGTGCCAGTTCTGGTGTCTGTGAAAGGGAGCTGCCTGCTTGCATCTGCCAGGTCTTGCTCCTTCCCCTTCCAAGTGTGTCTTAGAACTGGCATTTTGTCCCTTTAGACTGACCAGTGCTGGTGTGTCTGATCTTGGATAGTGTCAGGCTCCCCAGAGAGGATTATTTCTGTCTCTGAAGCCTTCCTCTTCCGCTGCTGTCCAGTACTGTCCTGTGGGTGTGTTTCTATTCTATGAAATGCCTCCATGTTGCTATATGTAATCCCAGTCTGAGGAATGCAGCTCTGTTGCCTTCTAGTATCTATAACTATTACACCCATACATCCTGAGTAAAGAGACCTTTTGTGAGATAATGATAACTGTAAGCCGAAAAGATGCCCTTAAGTAGGGGTTACACAGGGGAAATAGGTGCAGCCAAAAATCTTCTGTGCTCCTATACTTTTAAGGTGGAGGCAACAAATCTGAGCCACCTCCCTGTCTGTGTAAGAATGTGCCAGGCTCTTTCAATGCTCACTTGATGAGCTGTGCTGAGAGCTAGCAGATGTTAGCCACTGCCGCACCAAACAAGCCTGTCCTGTTTGCCAGGCTGACCCTTCTGTAAGGGTGGCTCTGTTTTCCTAGGGCTGAACCAGTTGCTGCTCTAGCATCCTTAATCCTGTGGGACTTTGGATGCTTTGTAATTGTGCATGAAGTTATGTTCTTCCTTCCTGCTTGGCTTTTGGGAAACTGCTGAGGGACTTGGTTACTGGTGGTTCTGTCTGTTCCTGGTCATAGCTTTCATGCGTTGTATCGAGATCTCTACCAAGTCATCATGGCTGCAGACAACCAGGAGGATCTGAAGTGGTGGCGCAATACTCATGGACCAGGCATGGCGATGAATTGGCCTCAGTTTGAGGTGATGTAGCATTCTAGAGTTTATTATTACTATTTCCAAACATTTAGCTGCTTTACCGAAATTGGTGGATTGCTAGTCTTGTGCTGGAAAGACCATGTCTTTGCTTGGCAGGCTCAGGATGTTAGGCTCTTCCAAAATTTTTTTGTTGTCTTGCAAGCTCTCTGGTGCCCAAAGGGACACATGCAACCCTGCCAAACTGCAAATACTCCAGCCATACAGCTGCAAGGTCAAAGAATAGGAGCTGGTGCTGAGGGCCTTGGGACAAGTTCCCGTTATAATTTTTGCACAGCCCCTCTTGTTGCGCCTTGGGATTCAACAGGAGTGAGCCTGCTGTGCCAGCAAGGCCATTCGGCTGACCAGCCTAGCCACAACTGAAGTATGACCTGGTGTTCTGTCCTTCTGTATTAGTCAGAAAAGATGCACAGAGCTTTTGTATCCAAGTAGCTTGATGGTATCACTGCTTTTCCCGGAACAGGAATGGTCCCTTGAAACACAGCGGGCAATTACCAAGAAGGAGAAGAGTGGCAAGATGGCTGACGACGTCACACTGACGAGCATTTTGCCTACACGGGATGGTGTTGTCTCACAGACCCCTCTGCAGACAAGGCAAAGGTAAGGATTGAAGTCTGGTATACATCAAGTTAGGAAAAGTACAGTCCTGCCTAGGGTCATGAATGAGTTGGATTGATAGGAGTGATCTTTTCCTTAACTTCCTGTCTCTTGCCCATGGCCTTGCCCATGCCACTCTGGAAGAGACAGGGTAGATAAAGGGGTTTAGGGTAGCTGCTTTTTTTTTTCTTTTTTTTTTTTTTTTTCCTAGTATGTACTGCCTCACAAGGTGCCTGCCTTGTAAAAATCCTTCTAGTGATAAGATTTGGCCTGGTCAGACTAATGCTGTGTGATATTCTGGTGTGCATTTCCCCAATTCTTCCTCCCAGTCAGGGTGATGAGAGTTGGGAACTGGCAGCTTTGCCAGTTAGCTGTACTGTTTCCTAAATGCAGGCACCAGAATCTCTGGTTTTTTTTTTTTTTTTTTTTTTTTTTTTACTCCCTGGCATGGTGCTGAGTACTACCTGACAAGTCTGGGTGTAGCTGCTTCCCTTGCCAGGAAGCAAGCTGGAGAATAGGGAGAGGCTGAAGAGACTCATGTCCTACAGTTCCAGTAGTATCCTGCTTTAAAAGGTGAACTCTAGCCTAAATGAACTGGGCAGAAAAGAATCGCAATATAGAGATGTCTCAAGGCCATTACTGTATTTCACAGTCTATTGGATTCAGGGGCCCTATTTGCCAATCTACAGGTTTTCTTACCAAGAGGAGCAGAACAGCCTCTTCTATGACAGCCTGAGGGCACCCACCCACATGAAGTTAGTACAGAACATAGCCACTTCAGGGGTTTTGGGGTTCCAGGTGCCTATCCTCTGCTGCTCTTCCCCTCTGCTCTTGTTCCTGACTTGGAAAACAGCATTCCAGACATCTTTGGGATGGGAGGCATGGCTTTTCCCGTCTGTCTTATTCTTGGCTGGAATAACTCTGGACATAGCTGGGCTCTCCAGTTAGGACTGGCCTTCCTTGTGTGAGAGGGTCTGCTAGAGTAGGATGAGGTCATGAAGAGTGCGCATGTGTGAAAATACTTTGAGAAAGAGTTACCCTCCTGGCCCTCAGGGCTCTAATGCTGGGATGCTTTCAACCATATCTAGTATCTCCTGGGATCTCTCCTCCTTGCTCACCCTCACTTGGCTGTTGGGTCTCTTGCACCTTGTTCTATAGCACAGCAGTCTCAGGGGGAGTGAGGGTGGTGTATGGTTCAGGAGGAGGTGGGTGAGAGATGAGTCTACTAACAACCTTCTTGTCCCTTCTCTCCCTCCACATACAAAGCGGAGGGAAGGAAGACATTTCGGAGTGGTCAGATGAGGACACTCCCAAGAAGTGCCTGGATGCCAACGGGCATGAGGAGGACATAAAGGTACCAGGTGTACGGGTACGAGCGCTGTATGATTACACGGGACAGGAGGCTGATGAGCTGAGCTTTAAAGCAGGTACAGAAGCACTAACCTCTTACTAACCTTTTGTTGTCCTCACTCAGGCTGACTGAATGATGGAAACACTCTTTAAGAACTGGATGTCCCCTTGAAAAACTGATACTTATTCTTCTTCCCCTGGCCTGACCCACTGCCAGCTCCTCTGAGGTGGATGATACACTGGGAAGTCCAACTTGTTCTAGACTAAGGGACAGTGAGGCCACATAAAAAGAGACTGCCTAGGCCTTGGTCACAGGGTAGGGTGAGCAGACCCCGAGTGGTAAAACAGATCCTTCCTGCCTCCTAGGGCATTTATTCTGCATTGTATCGTGAGACTTTATTACACGCTCCTCCCTTGTGCCATTGATACAAAAATTATATAGGTGGTCTGGATTGTCCTTTGATGTAACCAGAAGATAAATGTTTTGGGAGAAGGCTCAGCTGACTGACATGCACTACTGAAAGCAGAGTTCAACTGACAAAAAACAGCTATGCAAACTGCTGCTCAAAATGGGTATCTTGAGAGTGGAGATCCTGGCTCGCAGCAGAGGACTGAGTGAGAGAGAATGCTGGAGCAAACAGACCCTTCCCCTTTTCTTCCTTCAGTTAAATTTAGTTTGCATGTGACATCTTCTCCAGCTCCAAGAGGACATCTGGATCTTGAGAGTGTATCTTATCTTGCTTGTTTTGAGTCTTACGTGGTACCTCTGTGCTATACATGTCCAAAATACACCTGTTTTTAAAAGGCACTGAAGTCCTTCAGTAGCAGGGGCTTGTGCCTGAGGCCAGTATCTATGCTGCAGCATTACCAGACTGGTAAACTTCCTAACGCTAACTTGTTGCTTTAAAATATCTTACAATATGCATGCTCTAGAACTTGACTCTTTGCTCTCTCTTTCCACCCAGCAGCTATAATGAGGCATGACTGCTTAGCTTTAGTCATCCACTTTTTGAACCTGCTCTGTGCAGCATGTACCAGTAGGGCTTAAGCTTAACAGCAGATGATGTTCTTTTCTGAGCCTCTGCCAGTGTGGGGTGTGCCTATTGATGCAGTCAGACCTCCCTCTCTGGCAGAAGTATGACCTTGTACTGGTAGAGAAGGGGACCTTTCTGCCCTTTCCCAAAGTAGATGTGGAAATGTTAAAAGCCTTTCCTGGTCATAGTCTGAGAAATGAGTTGATTCTATGCCTTGCTGGCCAAACCAGACACTCCCGTCATGGCATAGTCATTTTGGGTCCTAACAGCCAGAGCTTAGCAGCTTCTTACATTTCCTTCCCACCTTGCTACAGAGGAGCTACTAAGAAAGAAATCTCTTGAGATTGTTCTGATCTCTCTCTGGCTTTAAGCATGTTCCTCTGCGGGGAGGAAAGCAGGCAGAAATACAGGGCACAAAAATATTTCTGATGTTGAACAGCAGAAGTGAAGGTCTGTCTCTTGAGTTCCTTGGCTTAGGGGATGGTACTGAGAATAGATACTGAAGAGGTCAGTAACTCTGGCTTTAAACTGTGCAGTATGATACAGAATGTGATAAGGGGAGAAAAGTGTAGTGATTCAGACCACTAGATCTTGCTTTTTATCAACTCTTCTGAGGCAGGGAAAAATGCCATGCTACCTTTCTCAAGGCTGCTTCCTAATGACTGTTTTTGCTTTTAGGTGAAGAACTAATGAAGATTAGTGAGGAAGATGAGCAGGGCTGGTGCAAGGGCCGGCTTCTCACTGGCCAAGTTGGACTCTATCCTGCTAACTATGTTGAGAAGGTTGGATCATGATTGCTACTGCCCTGCTAGTGTCTCACAGCCATACCAGCATCTCCTGCAGCGGTCACTGGGTCACTGCTGGCCCCAGTCCACCTTTGCAGCATATCTAGCAACTTCTGGACTTTGAGGGCACGTATTCCATGTAACTAATGCTTCATTTTAAATGCCTAGACCTGTAGGGATTTTCTAATAAATAAACAAGGATGAGTAAAGACTTCTCTGACTGTGAGCACTATAGGAGTGCAGAAAGGAACAGATCTTCCTGATGTGCACTCAGTGAAAGGAGATAAGTGACACATGCAACTCTTCAAAACAGAGAAGGCAGACTTCCTTGGCTTCAATGCACATGCATCCATAGGGTGGTGGGGTCTGCCCTCCCCCCAGGCTTCCTGTTCAGGGAAGTTTGGATGTGCAGGGTAATAGGGAACTTCTAGTATTACTTCCCCTTTTTGGCTCAATCAAGCTGACTGGCAGAAATCTATTTATTCTCCCACATCTTTCAGAAGTTTTCAGTATCATTCACCTGCAGGCTGTTGGCTCCCCTGTTAAGGCAGCTGGTATAAGTGATACAGCTTCAACAGCCTGGATGTCCCTTCCCACTGCCCTCAGATTTATTGAGCTAACACCAGGAATGAATGATAGTATAGCCTGGGGACAGGAGAAAGAGGCTTCTATCTTGCATGATGTGGCTGTTCAGGCTAACAAGTCATGAACAGAAGTATCTGGCAGCAGGTTGGAGTTGACTGAACATTCCTTGAGCTAGAATGGGCCTTGACACACACTGAAAGCTGGTATTAACAAAAAGAGTGACATTCCAGTGCTGTTCTGCTTAGGACCCCTAAATGCACTAGTATGTGTTGGGGTTTCTAATGCCTGTAGATTGTTTTGGCTGTACCTCTCTTCTTCATGAACACTGCACACCAGAGACCCTCTTTTTCCTTCTCCTAAATATTCTTGACTTACGCATGCTAGAAGTGCACTCCCTGCTTTGCCAAAGACCCCCACACTGTGACTGAAGGGTAGCAGAGTGTGCAAGCTACCTACTGGCTGGCACAACATTAGCTATAGAGGGAAAATTCTTCTGGCCCTGAATTGCTGCAGGTGTACTTATGCCCAGTTGCTAAGTGCCATTCAGCAGGGAGGACCTATCAGACCTCTATCTAGCCTGTCTTTCTGCCCTTGAAAGCCTCTGAGGCTGCTGAGACAAAGTGGGGTCCTGATCCTAGTGCTTTCATATTCAAACATGAGGACTGATGGACATGTTCCGTATAGGATAAGCCCAAGAGCTTGAGGGAACAAACACCCCAAAAGCTACCATTTTTGGAAAAACAAAGAAAAATAAAAATTTGTTTTAAAATTGTATACTTACTACATCTGGTTGAAACTGTTGTTGAGAGGCAGTGTGAGTTTGTAGTAGCCTGCTGTAGTGAAATTCTTATTCTGGGTTAGCACATGTGAGGAACTTGGTCAAGTCAGACTCACAAAACTCAGTCAAGCCTCCACCAGCCACACTGGGGTGAACTGCTTCAGAGTGGTTTGGAAAAGGGGTAATACAGATAAAGAAGTCTGAAGTCATAGGAGAGCATTTGGGATTAAATGACCACAGAATTAACAGCAGCTAGTTGAACCAAAATGGATGTTTAACAAGTGTAGACTGAAAAGGAGGTAGGGATGGACAGATTAAAACACTGCTGACTTACAAAAGATAAAGCATCACAAACATCTTGTTGCCTGCCTGCCAGACAGAGCAGAAGTTAAACTTTTTACAGCACACTGGATGCCTTGAAATGTAGTCTGTCACGGACAAAGAGATCTGAGACTAATGCTGTTTAGCGCTTTTGTGAGACCACAGAAATGCATCAGCTGTTGAGAGGTCTTGCTCAAAGTATCCCTGGCACTGTACTTTATGAATGGGGGGAGAGGGGTGCAAACCAAAAGAACAAGGGAAAAGCATTTTGTTCTGAATCAGTAATGTCCTTTGTCAGGAAAAGAGAAAGTATTCCCAAAAGGCAGTTAAAGATCTAAGCAACAGACATTTAAAACACCTGGGTTTAGCTATGAATTTACCTATTATTCTAGGTCCAATATTTAAAGAAACCTCTAAGCTTATGCCATGTAGTTAGAGGTGTTGGTGTATAAGTACTTGGATTTATTTAAAGATTTAGTCTCTGCTTTCAGTAGTATGCCCTAGGGAAAGTATCATCAGTGTTGTACAGCAATTGCAAGTGTTACACTTGCTGACCCACAACTGAATGATTTGTTGTTGCTTTGTCCTAACACACATGAATGTGAAGAGAGCATGCTTGCCAGGCTTGTGAGATAACAGAGACAAAAACAGTCAGGGATAAAATGACCTGAAATGTGCTATAATGAGTACTGAAATTTACCTGGATATTTTCAAACACTACTGAAATTTACCTGGATATTTTCAAACACTAATGCTAGCCTTTTGTGTAAGGTCAAAAAATTGTAGAAGGGAGTTATGAAGGATAACATGGAGGCTTGACTTCAATTCTTCTTCAGCGTTCTAGTCAGGCTATAATTAGGGATGGAGTTAGGTGTGGCCAGGACCTGCTATGAGGACAGAAATGTCCAGCAGACAGGACCTCTGATTACAGTACAAACAACCTGAAATTCCACAGGACAAAGTCTGAACAGACTTGTTTGTCCTAGGAAAACACGACCACCTGATCATAATGAGCTGCTTGAAGGCTTCCAGAAATAGTGACATACTGCAGCTTATGTGAACAAGTCCCCTAAAGGAATGTTTGCACATCAGAAATTCCTGCCAAGAGCTGAAGTAATAGACAGGAGACAACGCATTGAGAATGAAGAATTGCTTGGCTGGACGGTACCTCATAAATTTTGGCATGGCACTTAGTCCTGGCTACCCAAAACCAAATGGATTAGTAAAAGAGAGCCTGTGTAGTAAAGAACCATCTGGAGAGGAAAAAAAAAACAAACGCATCTAATGATCTTATATTAAACTAATAGTTCTGCCTGGAGACGTAGTTTTCCATAGAAGCAAATGAGGTTTTGTTAACCACAAAGGCTCTAGTTGAAACTTGTCATCCATGCCAAAAGTTTTGTGTGTGAACAGAGATGCACACATAAACTAATTGCTGTGCCTGAATTCCAGAAGGCCAGCAAAGCCTATTCTTCCCCTATAGCTTCTGTAAAAACATACAGATGCGCCTCTGTGCCTGATGGGCAACAGTGGAAACATTATCTAGTCATATTTTATTTTTTTAATAAAGCCACTCCTTGTGGAAAGCTTGTATACATCTGTGGTTGGTAGATAATTAATTTGGTTCTGACATCGTCCTGGAAAATAATTTCTGAAATATCACGCAAAGCTTGGATTTCCTGTTGATCATGAATTTTCTAGGAAGAGGAAGTTAAAAGATTCTCTATGACGGATCACACCCATTTCCCCAAAGCAGCAGCTGAGCTTGCTCAACCTATTAATGATGTTTCTGCCCTGTAGGCAAAATCTGGGTTGCAGAGCCCACAGGACAGCTGTGCTTTCTGATGGCAGCTGAGAGTTGTGGTTAGGTTCTAACTCTTGGTGGCACTCCCATAGCCCTGTGTGGAGCTTGGGGCCGTTGGTGCTTCAGTATACTTTCCATCCCACTTCCCCATGCCCTGAGTCCTTGTTGTGGTTGTTGTGCTTGGCACGAAGTGCTGAGGCAGGTGCAGGTATGTGGCAATCCTGCAGGGAGACCCCTCAGAGCTGTTACAAACTGTCCTGCACTCCCTTTGCTCCTGCCCTGTTTGCAGATCCAGCCCAAGGCCGCAGCTGCGCAGAGCTCAGCTCTGCTATTTCAGGCAGGTTCTCTCCCTGACAGCAGTGCAGGCCATGCATAAACTGGGGCTGCCTCAGTTGCATTTCTAGAGCTGCCAGCATTACGCTTACAGGCAGCAGGCTGCAAAATTCCCCTGTGCTTGTGAAGAAAGCTGGTGCTGGGGTTAAAATGGGCTTGCTCCACTCGGACCAGTAGGTGATTGTTTCTAGGGTAGACGCACAGAGACTGGCTGCAGACTGGTCAGGGGGCTGAACCTGAGACAAAGCTAGTGCCAAAAACTCCGTCTTGACCCATGGAAATGTGGTTGGAAAATACCGACTACAGGCTGGCGGGAAAGGTTGTGCAAAACAAGCAAGAATAGTAAGGCTGCGTGATATGAGGCAAAGTCTTCAGAGGGACCTTGCACAAAAAAAAAAAAAAAAGAGAAACAGAAAAAAGACTTCCAACCAAGTGTTGCACCACTGCCCAGGTCCAGGCTACAAGGAGCTGGAAAACTCAGGGGCTGCAAGGGAGTGAGACTGTTTACCAAGCTACCTAGGTTCTTAGAAGATCAAAGAGGATGAATATGAGAAGATGTTTCTGGAGAAGATGAACAAATTCTTGCTGAAGAGGGGGGGAGGGGGCAATAGGGTAGGCTCTGTAACTGGAAGAAATTGGCTGGTTTTCTGTTGGAACGTCTTGACTAAGTAGCATGGCTCCAGTGAACTTTTCCAAACCAAATTTCAGGCCAAATCACCTCAGCTGCTTTCAGCAAATCTGTTTTACTGGCCGTGCCCTGGTTTTCGTCATTCGGTTTGTCAGTCTCTCAGCTTAAGGCAATTGCAGTTGCAGCTTGAGACTTCCTTTCTCCACAAGCAGTGTAGTGGTGGTCAGCACTTCTTCCCCCTTAGTGTGTGGGGCCCATAATCTCTCCTCTTCAGTCTCAATGCTTTCACTGGGTTCAGCTATTTACAGATCCTATGGTCCCTTCCTCCCTGCGTTTCCTTTCTATCCTACCAGCTGGAAGTCCTCTTCCAGGTTCTGCACTCTCCCCCTTTGAATTCACTACCTCTTTCCTTCCTGAGTCTATTGTTCCTGCTTTCAGCAGGAGGCTGACACCAAAACAGTCACTGCCCCCAGCTGTGACCACACTAGCCCTTTCTCTCGAATTCACCTCAGAGCTTCCTCACAGGTGCCACACAGTTCCTAAGGAATCCACAATCCTGTGGATGTTTGTCTCACCAGTGGCCCTGCATCCCCTCTACACATTGTGGCCACCTGCGGAGCTGAAGCCCTGCTACCTACTCCCTCTCCACCCCAATCCCTCATAATAACATATTTGACAATGGTGCTTGCACTCTGTCATAATTGTATGTTTTCAAAAGAGCTTCATAGTAAACGAACAGCTTTCTCATCTTGCCTTGCTTACCTTGTCTTTTTGTTACCTCTGCTTACCCTGCTTTCAAGGGCCACTGTCTTCTGCTTTAGGTATGCTCCTTACGCTTGTTGTAGGGGCTGCAGGCAACTAGTCCCTGTACTAGTGGGATTCAGTTTAGAAAACTCTGGAGAGTAGGGTGATCTGCAGGGAAGAGAGATTACATGTCTGCTGGAGAGTTTGGAAGTGTCATGTCTGATAGGAGGACAGCCCTGCTGGCTCTGACCTCAAGAAAGTTAGTGCCTGTGCTGGGGACTGCCCTCAAAGGAGGGTGAGGTAGCTCGGGGCTTGCTCTCACTGCCCAGTCTCTCAACCTTGCTTTCATATGGTGTGACAAGCATGACTTGAAGCGAGACATCACTTCAGTGATTGTCACCTGCCAAGCAGCCTGCTCCTGGCAGGGACACCTGTAGCATCTCCAAACTGACCATTACAGCAAGGTCTAAAACTTGTCCTCAGATCCAGGAAACCCCAGGACACATCTGTCAGCTCACCCCTGCTTTGGGGTATCCCCAAAGCCTCCCAAGCCTCGAGCACCTGCCAGGCCAGTCAGAGGTGATGTTACCAGATGTTTGAAAATAAACATTTGATTATAATATTGGAAACGGAGTTACAAAGGAAAAGCCTGAAGACATACGTGTATACACACACACTCACTTAACAAGTACTCGGGAGCAATCGGGAGCAGCATGCTCCTTCCCTGGCCCCACACTCCAGTTACCCTTTCCATCAAACCCCAGCAGTTTTGTCAGCCCAGCAACATCAGCTGGCACAACTGAAAGGGATAGTCCTTTCTTCTCCCTTTCAAACCTTCCTAGCCCTTCCATTACTTGCTTCAGCAATCACACGAGCAGGAGGAGATCAGCTCAGCAATGCAATGACAATCAGCATTTTAGCAGGGCTAGGGGCACGACAGCCCACGGCCGCTGCTTGCCAGAGTGGGTGCAAGCGACAGCATGTGCAGCAGGACTGGCCTTTTGGCTGCGACAACCCCAAATTGGATCAAGCCATCCATGAGTGTGCTCCTCAGTATCTCTCAAGTTACTCATCCGTTGTGTTCCTTAATTTGTGAGTTCTTCTACCTTTGCTGGCTTTTCTCCAAACCACAACATTTGTAAGACTGCAGTAAAATTGTGTAAGTTATAAACCTGAACAAAATATTCACTCTACACATACTGTATTAGCTCCTTATCTTAGATCTTGCTGGAAGCATTGCATGGAGTCAGTGTGTGATGTTGACTGTCTGCCTCGGTGCAATACTGTTTCCTAGGGAGGCCGCTACTAATTACACTCAATCCGGCACACTGGCAGTCTGGTCACCCACGACCCTCAGCCAGCTGCTTCCCTTGCATCAAACCTAGCCAATACCTTAAGAGAACACAGGGCAGCTTGCTGACCTGACAGAAACCTAACCCAACCCAAGGAAAAGTTTTCTATGTGATGCCTGAAGCCACGGGAAATTGGGAGCATCTTCTTACACACTCTGGGAAGGGACATACCTGCTGAGAACCTGTCTCTTGTTCTAGTGAGAAGAAAAACGCTTTCTATCTGACTCTCCTTTCCTCCTCTCCTCCATCTGTGGCTATGCCTGCTCTTTCCACTACTGAAAACAGCCAGGCTGCCCTGAAATACTGAGCAGAGCTCTCTCCCGGGGTTACTGATTATCCCCAGGGGAAGACATGCAGATTAGTTAGTGTCTGTAAACTGCTTAGTAAGAAAAGAAAAAAAAAAGTAACAGATTTGTGTTAGGAATTGCTCCTCTCCCCAGGGCATCATTGTAGATTCCTGGTACCCCACCACCAGTGATCCATGGGAAACTATATCTCCCAGTTATTTTTCAGGTAGTTTACTGAATTTGCCAACCCCCTTCCCGAATCTTCTCATTCAGCAAAAGCATGAGAGGCCAATGGGTCTGAGTAGGAGAGCAGGACTCAGGCACCTCATCTCTCTCCTGCACAGTCCTTTCACCCACATTCTTTGCTGGGTAGCGAAAAGAGAGCAAGGTCCCTCTTCCCCTCTGCCACCCTGCTTGTGGACAGGCTCCCAGAGAAGGACTTTCTTTTCCCTTTGGCTCAGACCTCTGAGTGCAGGGCAGGTTTTATCCCCAACATAGCACTTCACTCCCGAGCCTCTCCAGCTGTCTTTCGTAGTAACCTCATGCCCTCAGACAACAAGACTTCTGTACTGAAAATGTGTCCCCAGTGGTATGGCAGATTCCAAGAACAAGCTTTCCCTTGCTCCCTTGGATGATGCTGGGGACTATCTTTTACTGACAGAGGTGGGTAACAGCAAGTTGATCTCTGATTAAGAGGCTACATTGGGCTGAGGGTCTGGAATCACAGCAGTCAGGAGGAGAGAGGCAGATGTCAGATGTGATGTGGATGGACGGGGAAGCTGAGGGCCAAAGAGCAGGCTGCCAGCTTGGAGTTCAGAAATTCAGCACAAAAGCACATGAGATGCAAAAGACACAGATGCAGGAAATAGCAAGAACAGTGCAATGACAGCACACGCTCACAGGGAACAGTCAGCAGCAGGAGGTCTTTCCTGTACTGACAAAGGCAACAAAAAGAAGCTATTTCTCAGACCAGCAGCATGCTCTTCCTGCTGCTTTTATGTAAAACTGATGGACAGGATCAGCAGCCTTGCCAGAACTTGGAGCAACCAGCATGGGCTGGAAGGCCTGCAAGGGACCCAGCTGAGGTAGAGAAGCTTGAGTAACCCTGCTGTAGCAAGCCTTCCTTCCTAAGACACAGCGCAGTGAACGAAAACTGTGCACCCTCCACAGAGGAGAGGAGCCTGCACTGTATCTCCCCATGTCTCCTAGCACAGACTGGCAGAGACAAAGCGTGACACTGATCTACTGGTCTCTGAGGCTGCCTTGGCTTCTCCTGGGCACACGCCATTTCTCTCTCACAAGTCCCAGCTAGGGTAATGCCAGCATGAACAGACTGTCTCCCTCCTAACCCCTGTGCAACTTCTCCATCACAGAGCCAAACACAGACCTAGTGAGAACAAAGCCAGCAGAGGGGGGGAGCAGCACCGCACAACAGATGGTGACAAGGCAGGAGAGCAAGCAACTCAGGTTGAGACAGCTCGAGCCAACCTGAACACCACCGCTCCCAATGCATGCTCATCACCTGAACTTGCTCTTCTACACAACAAGATGCAGCTTACACAGCCTCCACCACCCTGGCACCATACACTCCCTCTCCTGTCCTTCTGTCCAGCTTCACCTGTCAGGGCCCTGACTGCACCAACAGGCCTTAATTGTCCTGAGCAGCCTCACCTGGGGCCCCTACCCATAGTCCTTGCCCATGGGTGTGGGGGTGGGTGTGCTTTCATTTAAGCTCAGCCCAGAGCTACTAGTACCTGTCTGAGCTAAGTTGAAGGAGTAGTGGTCTCTGGCTCTGCCTTGTTGATCCTGACTTGTAGGCTGGCTTACTAGCCTGATCTCAGGCTTGCCTTGCCTTGCCTTGCCTTGCCTTACCTTACCTTACCTTACCTTACCTTGCTGCCACAGACATGCCTGGCAATTGCTGGGCCTGATGCTGACCTGTGGATTGACTTCCCAGCTTGACTGCAGACTAATTCATCACCATGAGCTTGCCTGGCTGTCTCAATTCTTGGTCAAACCTGGCTGCTACCTGGGCCCTGCCAGGCTCTCCTTGCTCAGGTGCTGTGGGGATGGGCCATGGCTGATGAGAGCCTAAGCCTGCTGTCCTTGGGAATGCTCCCCTTGCAGCTCTCCTTCTCCTAGGGTGTAGCCAGCCCTTACTGCACCCTGACATCGGCTCTCCTGGTATGACTGCCAGGACAGCTGCACCATGAATGGCATCAGGGAACTCAACTGGTTTAAAAATAGCTGCGAGATCAGTTACTTTTACCTGAATTGATTCCCCAATACTGTCTGCGTAATCCCAAAAATAGGCATGTAGGCACAATTAAGGTAGTAGCATAAGAGCAACAGACACCAGGGGCTACTTAAGACTGCTGCCAAAAGTGAGCCCTGGCAGGCTGGATCAGGCTTCACTACCCAGTTCAGAAACTCCTCTCAGAGTAGCTTGAATCAGATGTGTCAGCCAGAAGCCTCTCATCTTACTGTAAGGCAACATGCCTCCCATATCAGGTCTCACTCTGATCATGTAGTTAGAGCTTTCCTGATTCCCAGAATGTAAGACTTCATACCCCTGCTAAACCTGCAGGGGTTTTTCCTGCAGAGTTTTTTTGCCCAACTACTCAGTTGTTCCTGATTGCATCTGTATGTCCCAAGACTATGGATTTTGCTAAGATCGTGGGTCCTAGGTTCCCATTGCAATGTATTCTACAGCCTACCTTACATATATGGAAAATGTGGAAATGAGTGGAAGGAAAGCTTTTGAATTTAAACTGAAAGTTGTCCAGATATTAGTGCATTTAACTGTTTCTCTTAGTGACAAGCTGGTGCTGCAGAGCTATCTCCTTTTGGAGGCAAGGAAATCCCAATCTATTCCATGTCAGTAATACCATGCTACTGACAAGTTTTTGTTGTTGTTGCCCTTCTGAACCTCTCATTGCTCTGCAGTCACTTTTTAAAGCATGAAATGGGCTATATGCCATTGCCTTTCAGTTCAAAGCACAACCGTATTTCTTCCTATTTTTCTTGCATTACAACTGAATGACTTCCTAGTCCATTCCCTCCTGCTTCCAGGCAGGTAACGTAGCACTTTAAGGCCCTGACACCATCTTTGGTCTGAAGTTAACAACTTCCCTACCTCGATTACTGCCTCATGCTAGCTTGATTACCGCACAGGATTAGGTAGTGCCGCTGGCTGCTCTCGAGAAGTCTCCAGCTGACTAAATCCTTTCCAAGTCTGTTCGCTTGTGCTGGCTAGCGTACCAAGGCCCGGTGGCCTGAGGTCCAGAGGCCGCAGCAGGTGACGCCTGTAAGCACCCATCTGGGCTTCTTCTCAGGGAGCAGCTGGTACGGTACCAAGGCAGGTATTGCCTCCCCGCCATTCTACAAAGCCTCCCTCTGCCCGGGCCTACTCCCTCCCGCTGCATGCCTGCGTCGCGAAGGGGCTGAGGGAACACGATGACCAGCCAGAGCTGACGGGGGTCGCGGGCGCGGGAACGTCCCCGTTCGCCTTCAGACTCGGGAAGCGGTTTGCGGGGGACGACGCCGTGAAACTCGAGGAGCGGCGGGGCCGGCAGGCCGGAGCGGCGGACGGTGTGATGGCGGGGCTAGCGCAAGGCGCCGAGGAGGGACCCTGACCCGAAACGCCCACCCTGGGCGCCGGGGCCGCCCCTGAGCCCCGGGAGGGTGGGCACTCCCCCCCTCCCTTCCTTCCCGGTGAACAGCCGTGGCGCTTGGAGCGGTTAATGGCGGAGCGGCGCCGCGCCGCGCCCCCCGCCGTCATGGCGACGGGGCAGGTAGGGGCTGACCCCCGCGGGGACCCGTCCGCGGCCCGGTGTGGGCTCAGGCGGCACCCGTACTGCGGCCCGACCCCCTGCGCCGATTGGGCCCGGCCGGCACCCGTCGCCGCAGTGGTGTCTGGGAAGGAGAGAACATGGCGGCGGAGCCGAGCAAGACGGAGATTCAGACTCTCTTCAAGCGGCTCCGGGCAGCGCCGGCGAACAAGGTAGCTGGGCGGCCTCCCGCCTTTCCGAGAGGGGCTGCTTCGCTGCGGCCGCGGGCTGGGCTCGGGCCAGGCGCCTCTGGGCTCCGGGCCGCGGTGAGGCGGCCGGGTCGGGGGGCTCCTGGGGAGAGCGGCCGGGCAACGGGGGACGGGGCCACCGGGTTGCGGCGGGGGGTGGAGGAGCGGCAGAGCCGCCGCCGCCGCCGCCTCAGCCCGGCCGTCCCTCTGCCTTCGCTTTAGTCGTGCTTCGACTGCGGTGCCAAGAATCCGAGCTGGGCCAGCATCACCTACGGGGTCTTCCTCTGTATCGACTGCTCCGGCGTCCACAGGTCCCTGGGCGTGCACCTCAGCTTCATCAGGTGCGTGGGGCCCGGGAGCGTGGGCGGCGGGGAGCTCCGGCCCGTGGGTGATCCCCCCGGGCAGGCCCGGAGCCGCGGTGCCTCGTTGGTGTGGGAAGATGCGGGGAGTCGGTTAGAGAGAAGCGTTAGCGGAGAGCGATCGCTTCGGGTTGCATGGGGCTTGGTCGCTGGACGTTTTGGGTCATTCGGCCCTTCCAAGATGGAGTTTCTGAAGCGCCTCAGCGGAACATCGACACGTTGCTTTCGCTAACCTTGCAGAAACACTGTCTGGACTCCGAACTGTAGAATCTGAGAGGAGAGTGTGGTTTGTGAATCGTGCCAGTAAAGCAGCAATATGGAAGTCTGTCTTGTATTGCTGAGCAAGGCAAAAAGAGGAATATTATTTAATGTTTTCTGTATCAACCTATGGAGGAAGATAGTTGGATTTTGGATTTGGAGTAGGAAGTTGGATTTTCAGCCTATTGATCTTCTTCTTTTCAGTACTTGTAGAAGTTAGCATTTTAAGTGACAGAACTGTGACCTTTACTTATTCAGAGATAAGTTGAGTAACTGGTATGAGACGTGCTCTGTCACCCAGCTTTACTTGGTTGTTTTTTCAGTTGCTTTGTCACGTGTTCTGGCCTAATCTGTGGGACGGGCTGGAACATGAGTCTCTCATGTTGTGGTGAGATCACATGTAGAATGAAAGTTGTTGGCTGGGCTTTCCTAGCTCAAGCTCCGCCCTCTTAAGGAACACGAGTGAGAGGTCCTCTAAGTTTGGACACTGTTATTTGGAGTGAAGCTGAAGGTGTTTTTTTTCCTCACTTTAAAAGTTCAAATTAATTTCTTACGGGAACAGAAAAGTTACCAAGATCTTCTTTCCCCTTTTGTCCCCTATACTTTGGAATAGTAGTGGGATGTCTGACCATTCTAGCTCAGAGCTTGCTATTGCATTTGGCATGCCTGCACATTATTAATAGAAATAATTTGTTCTCACACAGGTCCACAGAGTTGGATTCTAACTGGAACTGGTTCCAGCTGAGGTGTATGCAAGTGGGCAGCAATGCCAACGCGGTGAGGAGCCTCTGTAGGCATTTTGCTTGCTTTCACCCTTGCTAATCCACATTCTCTGTTTTTTGTCACTTTCCTCTATGTGGCTTTTTGGGTACCAACCACTCCATCTTTTTTGGAAACTTGTAATACACGGAGGTGTTTGTCAGGTGTGCTTGGAAGTCAGATTGTGACCTTTGAATGCATTGCTTTCTGAGGTGCAGATTTGTCCTTACATCTCATTTAAATGACAGACATAGTCCTCTTAAAGGACAGGAATTAGGAACACTGATCAGTTTGAAAACTCATGCTCAGCACTGTGACTCAGAAGCATCCTCCTGTGGAGGACAGGGATGGTTTACTTAGCCCTCTGGGGCCTGGAGTGAGAATTCTTGGGCAAAGCTGATCAATTAATGGTTGGTTCATGCTGTGCGCTCAGTATATCATCCCCTGTTTCTGGGAAGCTTCCTTTTTCTGTTGAGTTTGAGTTATGTCTAATGCTCGCTTGAGTCTGATCTAGCAGTTGGGAGACAGAATGTTCTTCTCTTTTCAGACCGCTTTCTTCCGCCAGCATGGCTGCACTACCACAGATGCCAACGCTAAGTATAATAGTCGAGCTGCCCAGATGTACAGGGAGAAGATCCGGCAGCTGGCAAGTGCTGCCATGGCCAAGTATGGCACTGATGTAAGTCCGAGCAGCTCCGTACTGTTAAGACATGTAGTGCTGCATGCTGAGTCTTGTAGGATATCTTGTTTTTTCCCCTCTCCTCTCTTCAGCTGCTTATAGATGGACTGAGTGGAGCCCCTGGGCACTCCCCTGACAAGAGTGATGCTGATTTCTTCATGGAGCACACACAGGTGAGAAGAACTGTCTAAACCAGATGGCTTTAACAGCTCTCAAATAGCCAGCTGTTCAGCTAAGAGCAGTCCCACTTAGTTTGGAAGGACTCTTAAGTTGTATACTCGTTCAGCACTAACATGCAAGAACTAAGATTCCGTCATCAGCCTGAGACATAGTCACAGATCTAAACAATCCCTTGTGGAGCCTGTACTATCCATGTCCTTTGTTTTCTAGACCATCTTTATCTTCAAGGAACACTCAGAGCTGCCAGCAACTCCCTGGAAAATGCTTTGTGTGCTGTGTTAATGCATAGTCTGTCTCTTTGTACAGCTAAAGCAAGGGCTGGCTATTACTTCGAACTTCTGGTTTAGTCAGCTTTTCAGTGCACAGACCCTCGTAAAGTGGATTTGAGCAACTGTTTGCACAATGCTAGGCAGACTTTCTCAAGTGAATAGAGTAACGTGAGAATTGGCTGTATGAGAATAAAGACAGTGGAAGCTGAGATTATTTTTTTTCCAGGGAAACTCATTCACACTCTTTCTCCCAGATTTGAGCTCATCTCTTTAACCTGGGAAGTCCATACAGTAGGCAACAGTGATGCTGTCGTTTCTCCTAGCTTTCCATTCAGCTTAGCTTCTGGGTTTTTTTCTTTAATTTTTGTCCCTGCTAAGGGAATGTGGACTTGCCCGTATGTTGCCTTATCTTCAGTGAAGGCATAGTCTGGAGGTTGGAACACGTTTTCATTGGCCTAAAACTGAATACAGGTCACTAAACCTGAAGTAAGTTCAGGATTGTTGGGTTCATTCATCTTCTGCAAATGACTGGAATGAGCGTCTCCTTGCAGTCTTCCAGTACCTGGGATGTAGCAGATGCCAGCCAGAATCCTGCACAGTCTTCCCCGGAGATGGAAAAAGCAGCAAAGTCATCAGAAGGCAGTGATGTGTCGAGTGAGTTCCCTGCTGAATAATTTTCCCAAGAACCTGACTTCCTTTCCAGGAGCATATGCTTCTGTACCACAGTTTTTCCTTTGGTTCAGGCTTGAAGGAGTGGAAGCTCTGTGCACTCTATGATGTTTAGTTAAATTAGTGGAGACTTCTAAAAACACTGCTCTGTTTGGGATCAGTTTTCTGCTTTTTCTCAAATGCACACAAAACTGCTGGGGATTAGCTGCCCCATTTTTCTGCTTCCAGACATAATTATTTGTTTAAAGACTCTTTTCTATCCCTTGAATTTGGTGGGTCTGGAAATGACCTATGAATATAAAGCAAAAAAATGTTTCTAGGGTGAATGGCAAGGAAACCAAGAATCTGGGGGCACAGCTGTCATTTGAAACAGCTTTGTGTATTCCCCTGCAGAGTGTTTGCTTTCTTTTGATGTGTTAAGAACACTGCAGAGGGAGTAACTTGCTCTGTGGAGACATGAAGTTGTCATGCTTGGGAAACTGCGCGTTTCAAATTGTAAATTCACTTGTTTGGGGTGGGGGCAGAGGAGGTAAAAGAGATTTAGTGGAACTGTGCGCACACTGAAAAGAAAGGGGTTGAGAATCTCTCTGCTGAATGTTCTCTTCTGGTTTTGTGCCCACAGATTCCAGCCAGGGCCCCTCTATTGACTTATTGAGCACATCTCCTAAAGCTCCTCTAGGTAAGTAAGACTCTTTGTTATCTCTCAGATCAGTCTTGCTCTTGCACCTACTGTTCAGTAGTAAGCTCAGTGGAGCTGGAACTGATGAGCCAATTTCCACAACGTCTAAAGGAGCTTATCTTCCTGTGGAGCCAGTACTGAGGATCTCCCTTAACCCCAAAACCAAGCCACAGTTTACTGGAGGTTTTCTCTTCCTTTGGACGATTGAGTTCAAAGCTGTCGCCTTCCCAAAAGCTTGTTTTCATTTTTTGAGCTTTGGACAAAACTTGGCATTTGCATATAAATGACTTGGCTGATCAAGGCCCTGTGTTGTTTGGTTTTTGGTTTTGTTTTGGTTTTTTTTCCCCAAAGCTTTGGAGTCAAATGAATTTTTAGCTTCCAGAGTAATAGGGATTTGTATCCCGATTCTCCCCTGCCATTACTGTCCTGGCTGCACACAGAGCATCTAGCTGGAGCTTCTTTCCTTGTTGAGAGTGTGCTCCTAGCTGTCATGGTTTCACCCCAGCTGGCAACTAAGCTCCACAGAGCTGCTCACTCACTGCCCCTTGGTGGGATGAGGGAGAGAATCAGAAGAGTAAAAGTAAGAAAACTTGTGGGCTGAGATAAAGACAGTTTAATAGGTAAAGCAAAAGCCGTGCACACAAGCAAAGCAAAACGAGGAATTCATTCACTGCTTTCCATCGGCAGGCAGGTGTTCAGCCATCTCCAGGAAAGCAGGGCTCCATCACACCTAATGGTTACTTGGGAAGACAAACGCCATCACTCCAAACATCCCCCTCTTCCTTCTTCCCCCAGCTTTATATGCTGAGCATGACGTCCTATGGTCTGGAATATCCCTTTGGTCGGTTGGGGTCAGCTGTCCCAGCTGTGTCCCCTCCCAACTTCTTGTGCCCCCCCAGCCCGCTCGCTGGCGGGGTGGAGCGAGAAGCATAAAAGGCCTTGGCTCTGTGTAAGCACTGCTCGGCAGTAACGAAAACATCCCTGTGTTGTCAACACTGTTTCCAGCACAAATCCAAAACATAGCCCCATACCAGCTACTGTGAAGAAAAATTAACTCTGTCCCAGCTAAAACTAGCACACTAGCCCACAGTGGGTTCATCCTGGGTGGAAAGCCTGTGTCCTCAAGCATCTATTCCCTGTTTTGTGTCTCTTCCTCAGACATGTCTATGTATCTATCAACACAAGGGCCTGCTCCTGCCAGAGGTAACTGGCTAACAGCTGGCCTGCACTGGCTGCTTGTGACAACTCTGCCTGCCCCTTCTGTGACTCTGCCTTCAACTCTAACTTTAGCTTCCTGTGCTTGGAGGGAGAGAATGAGCCAAAGCTTACATGTATCGTATTGGGATCTAAACCAGCTATTCCATATCTGCAAAGGGATCTTATTGACATTTCTGTTAAATGTTTCCTGACAGTAATAAAAAAAACCCCAAACAACCCCAAATCAAGTGTTAGGAACAGCAAGCTGAAAAAGTCTTGGGTAGTGTGAGTGTTTTGAACCCCCCATTTCAAAAACGTATGCGAAGACTAGAAAAGTTACAGGAAATGCTGTCGAGAATGATCTAAAGTATGGGTTGACAAAAGTCATGTGGGTGTGGAAAGTAAGGAGACACTTCTGTGGAAGAAAAGCCCAACAAGGGTGATAAAAGATTTTGGAGCTACATGTTGGAAGCTGGGAAAATGTCCTGGGCAGTCCCTCTCTGTTTGCTTTGTTCTTATGCTTCTCCCCAGGCATCTGCGGCTTGGCTGGACCTTGGCTGGTTTTACAAGTGTGGCATGCTTCATGCCCTCAGAGTGACAGGTTCCTGGCGCAAGGTGTTGGGGAACCTGTTGCTCTTACAGCTCGCTGCACTTCAGGTCCATTTTGTTGTTGGTTGTCTGTTCATGTAAACATGACTTCAGGGTTCTTGCTTCTTTGTCCCTAAGGTGTTGGTGAGGCACTGACCTTCATATGGCTCTGAAGCTGTATTTTCTTGGATTTATGTATGGAATAAATCTAGTCTTTCTCTATCTACCCTGATCCCTACTGGATAGGGTCACCAACTGCATGACACTTGGGAGAAGCTATTCAAAGGTCTTAGTTCACTTACAAGCTTCTCCAGCAATGGACATGCTTCCCTAGGCCACCAGCCTGCAATTGTGGAGCTTATAAGTGCATCTTTCATGGCTGGGTTAAGTCACCCAGGCTTCTGATGTGAAGCTGCATGGTGTGTCCTGGACTCTATAGCAGCTGGACTGTGGTGGATGTTTGTGTGGGTTGCTGACTAATTTTGGCTTCTTAAATTAATTTACTTCTGCTTATTTGCTGCTTCCCTCCTCTTGCAGAACTTAAATCCTCACTCATTGGAAAGAAGAAGCCAGGAGCTGCCAAGAAAGGGGTATGTCTGAGCTCCTGTTTTATGGAGAGGAGGTAGAGCATGTCTCATATTACTGCCGTGCTTTCCCTAGCCCTTGCTTTATGCCCTTAACAAAGCTGTGTACTGAGACATCCACTTGGGGAAGGGAGACCTTTGATTATATCACTGCTTATTTTGAAAGATAACTTGTATATTAATGGACAAAACCAATTAGGTTTTGGATCATTACTCATTATGGTCTGAAGTGTATGTGGCTGATCTTTTAGCACTGGCCATGGATGGGTTAACAGAGTACGGAAGAACACCCAAGAGTTGGAAACGCTATGGGGTCTGTAGTTGTGACTACACAGGGAGACCAAAGGCCTGATCGGTGCAGCAAGAAGCAGTATTCTGGTTTTCTTCTATGATGAACAATCTAGGATGAAGAAATTGCAATTTTTTGGTTTTGTTTTTCAAGTTGGGTGCAAAAAAAGGTCTTGGAGCCCAGAAAGTGAGCAGCCAGAGCTTCAGTGAGATTGAGCGGCAAGCCCAGGTGGCAGAGCAGCTGAGGGAGCAGCAGGCAGCAGAGTCCAGGAAGCAAGCCGAGGAGTCCATGTAAGTGCCCTGTTTGGGCTGAATACCTTGCATACGTAAGGCAGAAGTAATACGAGGTTAATGCTGTTCGCCGTAGGACCACCTGATGTGAGCGTAGAACATGCTGCACAATAGAATGAGCAGTAGTTATAAACCAATATGGTCCTTACGGCACGGCACAAGTTATACTGCTGTATTTTATTCAAATTACCATCCCTGGAAGAGTTTACGGAGCAGGTAGGGAAGTATTTTGTGTTCCTGCTGGCCTTTGGACAGGACTGAAAAAGGCAAAGGATGAACTGGATAGAGTATTCTGTCTGGGAGGGGCAATGCTTACAGTAAGGAAATCACGGTTAGCCAAAAAAGAGTTGAATCCCAGTGGAGGCAAGATGGGAAGACAAGCAGTAGCTTCTATGCAAGGATTTTTGGCAGAGCTGTTGTGGAAATGGGTCTTTTGATGGGTTGTCAGGGTTACTCTCCCCCTTGCCCCTCCACAGCATGGGCTGGGGGGAGGGTAATGAGCTGGTACCCACCATAGCTTTTTCCTTTAGAGTGACCTCAATGCGACTGGCTTATCAGGAACTGCAGCTCGATCGGAAGAAGGAAGAGAAGAGACTTCAGAACCTTGAAGGGAAGAAGCGTGAACAAGCAGAGAGGCTGGGCATGGGCTTGGTGTCCAGAAGGTACTTGGCTGTGGATAGCATAGGACAGACAGGTGCCTTGGAAGCACTGTGCTCTGGAAAAGTTTCCTGAAGGCAGTAGCTTGCTGCTCTTGTAACAGATAAGGAGCTGATTTAAAGTGCTCATATGCTGGACTATGTCTAAATATGCTGCAGGCCCCAGAAAGAATGGGCACTGTTCAGAGGTTCTAGTTCTCATTCGAGCTTTTCCAAAGATGTGTGTGGCCTGTCAGTGTCTAGCCCTAGAGCCCTGTTGCTTGACAGATGTGCCACTGCAGAATACTTCCCTTAAGAAAGTAGCTCAAGACTTCTGAGGGAGTCAGGATAAGTGGTGAAAGGGGGCTGGTGTCCCAAAACTTTCCCTCGAGACTTGTGGCACCTACCCTGCCTGTGAAGGCCAGATTCAGTTTTGAGGCAGACTGGATGTAGGGGCTGGATGCTGTCAGACCCATCGGCCCTGAGTGCCTGTTTGTTGTGCTAGTTCTGTTTCACACTCGGTGATGTCTGAGATGCAAGTAATTGAGCAAGAGACGCCGTTGGCTGCAAAATCTTCCCGTTCCCAGTTGGACTTGTTTGAAGATGCTGGAGGCTTCACATCTGGACCGCCCAAGTAAGACTTAGTTTCAGTGTAGTCTTTGGCTTATTCCTGAATTTAACATCTGGCCTAAATTACCTATTTTTGGTACCTAGGTACAAATATAATCCCTTCTCATTCGAAGATGCATTTGGCTCGCGATGGGAAACGGACTCTTCGTGGGGTATGGACAAAGAGGAGGAACCTGAGGTGACCATTTCCAGTATTCGGCCAGTTTCAGAGAGGTAAGGTGCCTGCCACTGCTACTGTATGTACCTTCCTTGTGTGGGGGACAAAGGGATCGGTCTAGGAGCTGTGGGGAGAGATGCTGCTGTGTTGCGACAGGAGCCTTGTGCTGCAGAAGATAACTTGCATGGACAAGGCCAAGAAAAAAGGCCTTGCATGAAAGGCTTGGGCACTTCTTTGTGTGTCGTGTCCCTAAGCTTGATACAGCCTTTATGGTCATTGAGTGCTGGCTGTCCTGAGGTGGGGAGAGGAGAACCCTGTTGGTAGCTAGCACTTGAGGATTTGTTGCTTTCCTTTGATCACATGGAGTCTGAGAGAGAAATCTGTTCCTTTGCTGTGTTGGTGAGCTTAAGCTGAGATGTCTCCTCTTTGTTTTCCTCAGACCCACCAGTAGGCGGGAGACAGAGAACAGGACATCCATTGTGGAATCCAACGAAGCTCGGCAGAAGTTTGCAGGGGCTAAAGCTATCTCTTCAGATATGTTCTTCGGGCGGGAGGCAGACGCTGAGGTAGATGCATTCTGCAGTGCTTAAGCTGGGATAGCTCTGGCTTCATCTCCTCCTGTTTGCTCAGGTCCTACTTTGTTCCCTTTCTTTATAACCTTTTTGGTTTGTTTTGTTTTCTGCTGCAGTATGAAGCCAGATCCCGACTGCAGCAGCTCTCAGGCAGCAGTGCCATCAGCTCTGCAGACCTGTTTGGAGAGGCTGAGAATGTGCACTCAGGTTTGTTAGCACTCAGCGGGTTGAGGAAGGGGGCAGCTTTGGAGGACGTAGGCTGGAGGGCGTCAGGGTGCTCTCTGGAGCTGGGGGACTCCAGGCTAACTCCTGCTGGTTCTCGTAGGTGGTGTGTCAATTGGAAATGTCCTTCCTGCAGCTGACATTGCACAGTTCAAGCAAGGAGTGAAATCAGTTGCTGGCAAGATGGCTGTCCTAGCCAATGGGGTGATGAACTCCCTCCAGGTGAGGTTACGCTATGGCACCTTCAGACAGGCTATTGTCATGCTAGGGGACTTTCACCATGTCCTGGCTTCTGCTGGAATTGTCATTGTCTTCTCAAATTGCGTGGAAAGTCCCAGATAGAGACCCGTCTTTTGTAGCTGATGACTACACTACAATAGCTAAGCAATTTCAGGTGGCCAGTGAACTCTGCTTGGCCAGCCTTACTCTCCTGCTGGACAGGACACCTTGTTGTGTCGGGTATGCCTTTTCCCACAAATCCCAGGCAGAACTTAAAAAGTTAAGGCCATTTTACTTCCTGCCTTTCCATGGTGTCCTGTCTAGGTAACCTCAGACTGCATTCCAACCCCAAACACCCCAAGACCTTGTTATCTGTCTCTGGAGTTTGCCTGAAGTGTTGTAGCATGGTGTCTTGGTGTGTTTCCTCCCCAGGATCGTTATGGCTCATATTGATGACCCAGGGACTGCAACTCAAAGGGAAGCCAGCAAGAGGCACTGATGCCACCTTCACTGATGCAAACTCTACAGGATTGTCTTAGTTTGTCTGGGGTGGGTGGGGAGGGGAGAAGGTAAGCAGAGGGGGTCAGGACATGGCTGTGCCCAGGATGCTTTCCAAATATCTCTGGATTCCACTCTATTAAAATTCAATGTGCCCTCATACCCACTGCTATCTACTAGCCAGTGGAGACAGGCCTTGCAGGGTTAACCTCACTGCTGTAAAAGATACGACAGGAACTCCTGGGCTGCCCTCATCAGTGCTCCTGTCCTTCTTGGCCCATACCTTAGCTCACCAAGCGACAGAGGAAAGGGGAATGCTGTTTTTCTGAACATCGCGTTACCTGGTTCCTGTGGACTTGACTGTTTTTTTTTTTTTTTTTTGTTCTGCTCAGTGCTCCCTATCCATGGTGCTGTGGAGTCCTCTGTATTTGCAGGGTCTGACTTTTACCATGGGTAATCCTTTTTACTGTCTTGTAAACCAGCATATATTGATGCAGGAGAGAAAAATCAAACAAAGCAAAGATTATTTTTTTAGCTTCTAATTACATCATCAGCAACAATGGCCCAGGTAAAGAAGTACTGTAAAGATATTTACTGGATCCCTTGTTATTTTGTTGTCCAGCTTTGGACTGAAGTCGGAGCCCTGAGCCTCTGACTTCACCCTGAGGTGAACTTCTGAAGTGCAGCAGTGAGTGAGGACTGTCATTTTAGTCCTGTTCAACTTGGCTCTCTGCTCCTGACTCTGTTTTTAAGAGCAGCATGTTTTTATCTTCCTTGGACTATAGTCTTGAGGGCTGGGTAGTATTAAGAAAAAGGGGGGGGGGGGAAGGGCTAGTTATGCACTCCTAGCAAAAAGAGAGGCTGGGGCTGGTAATGGGCTTCCAGGAGCTTCACCTCTCCTCCCCACTTGGAGGACATGCAGTACCTGCAGGGCTGGGGGCGGGAAGGGAAGGGTTCCTCCGCCACCCTGGTGGGGCAGGAGTGGTGGTGGGGGGGTAGGGGTTCGGCCTTCCTCTGGCTTTGCCCCCGGTGAGGTTGCAGAGTACCCAGAGCCGGGGTTCGGAGGGGATGGGATGGACGGCGGCACGCTTGCGCGGTGGATGCCGACGCGGTGGCGAGTTCGGCCCGGGACCCCGGCTGAGGCGAGGGTCTGGTGGGGGCCCGCGAGTACCGCTGCCGGGGCCCTGCGCTGCTCCGGTCTGGCCAGTACTGCTCCGCTCCCCAACCCAGCCCCGGCCTTACCCCCGGCAGCGCCCTGAGGAAGGGCCGGGGCAGCCCAGAAGACCCCAGACGAAGCAGTGGCTTTATGCAGCGTGCTTTATTGCCGGGCTGTCACAGTTGCTTGCTGATGGTTGGGAGAGAAAGCACAGTTAGCAAGCACGTTAATAAATAAAATAACTTACAATAAATAAATAACACCTCCCACTACCTCCACAGGCGGGGCTGTGGTACAGACTCAGCAGTCGTTAGGGGATTAGTCTTAAAATAGCTCCAGCATGTGTTGAATCTACTCAGCTTAGGGCTGCTATAAGCTTTGGGTTACCAGCTCTTGGTAGCCCACACGGCAGCATTTTATGAACAGGAGGAGCAAGGACTTTCCCGAAGAAGCAAGAGAAACTAAAGTTCCCCAGGAAATAACTAGTCTATGCAAGCTGAGGCACAGGAGCTGGGCCAGACAAAGCGTTCAGGGCTGCGGAGGCCCAACTGCTGAGTTAGTTACCATTAACACAATGAGACGCCACTTCTTTTTGTAGTTGTACGGGCTACACCATGATGCTACAACAATGCCAATATTTACAAAAAATACCCAGGACTCGTTTGATAGCTGCTTCCTTCTGTGCTAGTGCTTCTGCCCACCCAAACACAGCAGATGCTCTATATGTTTGCAAGCCACACCACCTGTGGCCAAGGGATTCAAAGACTTCTTCCCTCTCTCTCCCCCTCCTCCAACCCCCTGAAGCTCACTTTTCTAAATGACCTTAATACGCTGTTCAGAACAGAATTCAATACAGCAGAGGAGCCAGATAGCACCATACAGTACTTACTGCAACCTAGCTTATTTGCTATATTTGCTTTGGCAAGTCTTGGACACATGGAGGAGGAAGCAAAGACAGGTGGCATGGCAATACCTAAGCCCTGCTTTCTTTTCTAGGAACTTCAGGAATTTCTCCACCTTTGATCATACACAGGTGCAGCTTTACTGGGAATAATTATAATGGCGCACGAGTGCAGAGGTGCCGCTGGCGATTTAACCACTCTATTGTCTTAGGCCAAGTCTGAACACAGCTACATAACAAAACACTGGCAAGCGGCCTGCACTTGCACTCCCACTGCTCCAGCACCTGCTGAACCGTGAGGGAGAGCCCGGGTGAAAGAATACACGGCTATTTCCAAGTGGAGGCAGAGCTCGCATCTGCTGGTTTGCTTTGCTTGCCAGCAGAGGGTAGCATAACTCTGCAGCTGGAAATAGCTTCTGCAGAGGTGCTATTCCTGCACGAATTTGGAGCTAGGAAAAAGGCAGAGTTCTTCCCGGGAAGAGATGGGTGGACCTGGCAACAGGGACTGGCACAGCCACACACACGCTGGTGATGTGGACAGAACCCACCATCAGAGCAGATGCTGTGGGAGGAGGTGCTGTTTCTGCAGTGGGTTCTGGAGAAACCCGAGATGGGAATGGTGCCCGCCCTCACAACCTTCAATTTTCAGAGGAGTCTGTCTCTT
This sequence comes from Aquila chrysaetos chrysaetos, assembly GCF_900496995.4. NCBI lineage: Eukaryota > Metazoa > Chordata > Aves > Accipitriformes > Accipitridae > Aquila > Aquila chrysaetos. The sequence goes on along the minus strand of NC_044005.1, from coordinate 45,049,758 downwards.
CATTGGAGCCTTCACTCTCAGCATCCATTTTTCGCCGATGGTGTAGAGGTTTCCAGGGAGAGTTAATCCTGGGTGAGTTACGGACAGGCAAATTAGCTGTGTCCCCGCTGGAGCTGGTAGGACTGGAGACGGAAAGCCCTGAAACCTGAGCTATCCTGAAAGAGAAAAGACAAATGCTAACTTGTCATCTCCAACCTTTAGGGTAGCAGTTTTGGAGTGAATCTGGGAGGAGGACTTACAGCTAGCACAGGGATGGAAAGGTGTTGATGGCACAAAGAGGGAACACCTTGTGCTAGTACCTACCAGACTCGCTGTGTGAATCTTTCTTCCTGTTTAAACAGATCTTTCTTCTGGGCTGAGCCTGTGTCCTCCAACACACGTAGTTTTCACCATCCAAATGCAATTTCCCTGTTCATTAGAGACTCCTGCTTCCTCTAGACCCCAGTTTGAGGCACACTTTTCCCCTCTATTTCTAAAGCCTTTTCTAAGGATTTTGTTAGCTGCACCAAGGCACCCCAAAGAAAGAGGCCCTCTCTGCTCAGGCTGCGCTGTTAGCTCCTCTATTGTTTTATAGTAGAGCAAAGGAATAGGGACAGTACTTTACTAAAGTCTTCCTTAGCATGCTACCATTAATCTGTTGCTTTACCTCCTACTTTAAGCAACTCCACTTACAATTTCTCAAGTTCCTGATCCATGGTGGGGTCCAGAAACAAGTCTCCTTTATCTGGCAAAGCCCCTGGGAAAAAAAAAAAAAAAAGGCAAGTATCAGAGCAGAGTTAGGCTATTCATTCTTAAAGAAAAGCGCTCACGCCATAGCAGTATCTAAAATCTGCCCTGCAAGACAGAGAAGACTCTTCCTTATACCTGTTACAGAAATGGACACTGAATGTTGAGGTTCGTGGAGAGATAAAGAATGATGATCCATATTATGTGTCCTTCACATAGGCTGTAGCTGAACTCAGGCTAAACGGGAGGCACTCTCAGTGGTCTCACTTCTCAGAGAACTTGAAGAGCCCTAAGGATTGGCAGTTTCCATTCACTACACAAAACTACTGAGTACTGACTGTCAGGGAGATGACAGTCTTGTCAACTTTGAGCCTCTGCCCTATATAGTCACCAGTCCCAGATCCTATCAGAGCAATAGATACGTTGCTGTCTGTGCCACAGCCTGAAGCATGTGCTGTACCACCCAGGGAGATGTATACTTCTGTGCCACCTGCCTTTCTTGTGGTGCAGTGAGCTTGGGGATCAAAATACTCCACAGATGTAAGACTATTGCTTTCCTTGCAATTCAGGAAAGGCAGGCCGGTGCACATTAAGTCCACAGAAATGTGGATGGACTGTGCTCTAGCGTTGCTTGCTGTCTGGGTGAGAATGTGAAAGGCTGGGCCAGTAAATGGGTACCCTCTCTCAGCATAAGGTCAGCATGCTCCTTTTCAGGATGAAGGACATGGTGTAGTTCAGGACTGGAACAGCTGGTTGATCATCCTTGCCATTGTCTCTAAAAGGACACTGGCACCTCAGGAAGAGCCCAGAAAGGAAGATGGGGCTCTTAGGAAAGCCCTCCTTCCTAATTCTGTAACAAACTCCACCTTGTACAAGGGTTGTGGGAGGGTGTGATCAGCCAGCACAGAGATGACAGGAATTGCCTACCACAGCCTGGATAGTGCCACTGCATGCCAGGACAAAAAAATCCACTTGGTAATCTGTACCAACAGTGCAGTGAGGAATGCTCTTGTTTTTCAGGAGACCAGGGTGCTACACTCAGTACTTTTGGGAAGGAGCTTTGTACTCCCTGTGGGGACACAGACCTGGTTTATGGCCCCGGCACCTTGCTCTTGAAGGAGGGCCTGGAGAGCCACCTGCCTCACATAGGCAAGCTGGCAGCAGTCACCAAAAATGTAGCAATGAGTGTCTAAAAATTAGAACCAGTTTAGACCAGAAGTGACTCCCCCACTTCTGGTTCTGGCCTTCCCCTCCTGCAAATGAACGGGAAAGCCTGGCACCGCAACACAGAGCGTCAGGAAGTCCAGTGGAGTGCCCCAGACTGCTCCCTTTCACGAACTCAATTAAAAGAATAAACAGCTAAAGCTTAACTTGTTTCTGCATTTGCAGAAAGCACAGTGAGGTCTCTAGGGCACAAGAATTACTTGGGAGAGTCAGTAAATAACACTTAAAGGATTCACGAATCAACACTGACATTGGAGTTAGGCTGTGGATTCCAGTCTGCCTGACAAACTCATCGGCGCTGCCCCAGCCTGAATGAGCCGCTCTAATCCCTACCCCTGTTCCTCAAGGGGGGCTACTGGCTTTGTGAGACCAGAGAGAAGGCAGGCATCCTGACCCGAAAGCTCCTTTGCCTGAAACTGCCCTCATGAAGGGCTTTGGGGAGCTTGTGATCCCCTACAGACCAAAGACTATTGAAATCACCCTTCGGGAGAGATTAAAAGACACCAGGAAAAGAATCCTCCTTTCCTTGCCAAGACGCTAGCACCTGTCAGACTTGTGGTTGCTGCCCCTCCTCTGCGAGAGGCCTCGGCAGGAGGCTGGCAGAGGGCCAGGGGACGGGCCCACATTAATGGAAAGGAAAACCCACACACTGTGTAGATGGCACAATGGAAGCAGTGGGCAGGAATTTTTTTTTCTGCTCATCTGTTTTCTTTGCACTCTACTAGAAATGGATTTCGTAGGGCAAAGGAAAAAAAGATTTTGCTCGCTGCAATCCAGGCATCACCTTCCCCAGTGAATACACTGCTTCCTAAGCCTGTTTGCAGAAGGGATTGCAGGGCTGTTTTCATGCACCTTTGATATATAATCTCCATGTTGCTGGGTAAGCAGCCCTGCCCCAGAGGAGCATTAGCAGCTTAAATGGTTTGCTGTAAGGGGCTCAGCCAGGGAGGGGACACTTTTACTCTACTATGACACACATCTATGCAAAAGAACAAGCCCTCAGGCAAGGTACACCTTTTCACTGAGGTTTGTCTTTGTAATATAGGGACTGGCAGATACTCAAGCCTAGAAGCAGAGGGAGAGGATACCCACCCAAAGACAGAGAAAGCCTACCCTTACTGGCCAGGTGGTTTGCTTAGCGGACATGAGTGAAGATGAGTGTTTGGGCCTCCACACATTTAAACATACCTCTTGGATACAGCCTTCTCAAACACAAAAAGCCATTTCTGTTCCCCTTTGCAAGAGGAAGAAGAGCACAAGCAAGACATATGGGGGCAATATGGAATTGTGAGTCTGAATTATGTATGGCTTACATACTGTCCTTTGTCAATGCAACACTTGGCTTCCTTGCTCTAGAACAATATTGACCAGCACAACATGGAAACGAGCAGTGAGATGCTGCTTGGTAATCCCTCTGGTTCCCACAGCAGTCTGGTACAGAATTTTGTAGCAGTTTTGTGTTTTATGATACCACCAGATTTTCAGCAGGCCATAGATTAATATACTAGTGAGTTCACACTGCCTTGAGGGAAGATGGAGGAGAGCTGGGAAAGACCGGGCTTTGAGTCTTTGAGCCAAGGAGGCAGCAGAGGTTTTCCCATTAGGTGTGCCTCCTTTTCTTGCAGACAAGAGCAGTCACTTAAAATCTGTGGGAGAATGAAGGGCTAAAACATAGGATGGGACTTCAATTCAGTACTGTCGACAGCAGTCAGCCACGTTACTTGTCTCCTGACCACCTCTGCCCAACCTTTATAGCCAAACATGTTAAAACGACAGTTCTGCTAAAATGATCAGCTATTGAAGAGGTAACACATTGCTATCTTAGGGTAGCATTTCATATCTAATTTTATCCTTGAAGAAGCTCCACAGCTTCAAGCAGACAATAAGGTGCAGTGTTAAGTTTTTAAAGTTTAATGCATCAACAAAAAGATGAAAAACTTTCCGTCACTCTCTTCCTGACAGTGTAAAATCTGGGGCATAATTACAGAGGAAATTCCACAGAAATGCAGAATGACTGAAAATCTGGAGCTGTATCACTCACAGGAGTCTTACCTAAGGCTCTGTTGATCCCCTGATCCTTTGCAAGTGCCATAAGGAATCCATAGAAGGTCAGCCTCTGGGCACTACTCAACATTTCCTTCACAAGAGCAGAAGGTGGACAGCTAGGAAAAGAGAGACAAAGAGGTCACCTTGTCTTTTAAATTATCATCTTTTTTTTTTTCCCAAGACCCAGCTCAAACTGTAGAAATAAACCCTTTTACCTGTTCTAATACTGTCAAGTTGCCCTGATTCAGTTTAAACCAAATAGCCACCAGCTTGCTTATTTAGCATTGCATCTGTTCCCCATTTGCTAAGCAAGATGTTTGAGCTGGGGTACATCCCTAGGAGCCGTCTTACCTGTCTCCATTCCAAGGAGAGGGAGAAAAGCCTAGATTCACTCACGAGGCATACACATCGCAACTCTTAGCATATTCTTTCAAAAATCAACTGGGAAACCCTTTCTTTTAGAAGACAATAAACTTTCATGAGGATTGTTAGGTTATCATCACCCTTTTATCAGTGATAGTCATCCAAGGGGCAGGAAAACCTCTCCAATGATAGCCTAAATATGTCAGAAAACAGTATTTAGGTGGTGACTAAATTGACATGTCCCCTTCTACACTCAACTTAACCCCTGGCCCTAACTTGTAAGCAGTATCATCATAGTGATTCTTGCTCTTGCCTAATACTCCTTAAAGGATTTCATGCAAAATAAAACTGCCTCATAAAGAGGAAGTGTTGAACAGTCCATGGTGTAGTGGCACCCCTGGGAGATGTGTGTGTGGGCTGGTGATCCCTCAAGCAAAGGTGGTTACCAAAGCCTGGCTGAGTATTGAGCTACTGGATGGAAGGCTGGGAATGGCTCCCCCCACAGTGCTGTGCAGAGCCGGACCTACCAGATGGGCTCACAGTATCCTTCCCATCTGAAGCTCTCAGGACATACAGGGAATGTAGAGCTTTTGTTATTTAAAAGAACAAAACAACCTGGCATCTCCATGCTTAGATATCTATAGTACTGGACAGCAGTTCAGCAGTAATTTTGTGGATCACAAATTTGGATTCAGGCACCTAAAGCAGGAATCAGGTGGAACTTGTGTCCTGTCTTTTTGTGGATCTAGCCCATGACCTTCTAGCAGGCCATGTGCTCAGTACCTGCAAGAAACTACAAAGTGTCTGTCAAAGCTATACAGTAAGGTCTGGTATTGCTCCATCCCCTGCTGAACTAAGGCTAGTCTCGTGCCTGGGATCTGTAACTGGAGACCAGCTCCTACACAGCCTTGGGTATAGGCTAGCAGTGTGATCTTGTCCAGGTACTAAGGCTTCAAACTCCATCCACCCCAGTGGGCCTTTCCTATGCTTCAACACCCCAGAACACAACTGCACTTGTTTATCTCCTCTAGTTAACTCATGATGGTAGATAGACCTCTCCTTGATGAAAGTGTCAATGCAGAAGTGAGAAGGAAAGCAGAGACCCTAATCAATTCATTACTTCAAGAATCAGCTCAAATCCCATGTTTCTTAGGTCCATGAAATTGTTTCTCTCCTTTGGTTAAAGCAGTTCTGCTATGATCTCTCCCTTCATACTTCTCCAACGAGATCTATTTGAGAGCTACAGCTTGTTCAAAGTCCTGTATTTCTTCACAGCTCCAACCTTACAAAGAGTCTCCAAAGACCCAGACTTCAAATCTGTGTTTTGGACTCCGTTCGTACCTGTATTTTGATCTGTCACACAAGGACTCTAGGCACTGATAGAAGAGAGATGCCTCCACCCCATCCAGTGGGCTGCAGTCATTTGGGGGCTGGCGCTGCCGATGTTGCCCAGAGGATGACGTTGGCACAATCACAGTATTTGGATTCTTACCAGCCAGCAGATCTTGATAAATGGCAGCCACACTTTCCAGGAATTCTGAAAAAACAGAAAGTGACTTAAAACTCAGGGCCATAACCAGCAAAGCATCCTCCCGACCTACCAGACCTGGGATTAAACTGTCATTCCCTGCTCTGTGTTGTATACAGCACCAGCAGGAAATAAGCACAACACTACAGCATCCTGCATATTCAGATCAGATATTATGCAGGCACAAACAGCCATTTCCATATGAGTTGCTGGCTTCTTCCCATCAGGATGATTATGAGAGGCCACTCACTCTGTTGAACAAGATTCTTCTCAAGAGAACAGAGGCTAGCTTGCACATGGATAAAACAGTGGAGCGTGAAAGTTAATGTCGAACACAAAACTAGTTTGCAAAGTCTGAAAAGTTTTCCTTCTCCATCTCTTGCCACTGATTAAGAATTCATCCCAGTCGGGAACAAACTAGGACAGCAGGAGGAAAGGGAGCAAGTTAGTCAGGGCTCCAGGCTGGATCCCAGCTTGTCTCTGTGTTGCTCCAAAGTAAATATAACATGGGATCTAGAGGAAGGGCCAGGGCAGGTCAGGGCTAGAGTTGGCAGAAAGCCTCTCCCCAGGCTCCTCATACTACCCACTGTTTACTGCAGGAGTCTAATTTTAAACAAGTTTGTTTAGGGATGTGGTCAGCAGTTTACAAATCTAGATTCCATTTGGAGTGGTTTGCATGTGTGTGGGTTGGTGGGAGAGCGTATGACAGGCTGCGTGTGTGCATTGTGCCTGGGTGAACAGGAGAGGGATGGGATGTTTGAGTGTGTGTACACAAGGGCGGGCTTGTGAGGGCTCCAGTGGCATTTAAGTCCCGAGTGAATGGAAGTGTAATGCTGTGTGTGAGGCTGGTGGAGAGGAAAGGCAGGATGTCAACAGGCCCTGAGGCTGTGCTGAGGTTCTGCAGCTCTGTGGAAACATTTGTTATATCGGAGAAAACTTTCCAAACACATTTTCTGGCCCTGGCTAAAGGCATTACAAGCCTGGTTCTGCCCAACCCAAAGTCACCATTTGGAACTGCTTTTCTCTGATGAATTGTCATGGATAATGTTGCGATATGCACAGGGGAGTTACAGGGAAAGTATATACAGAGAAGTACTGAGAAAAAGAGATTTTTGTATTAGGGATAGCAGCTGACTCTTAACTGCTATAAAGATGGGAACTGACAGGTTGGATCAGATCAGCAGGCCACCCAAATCTGCTCTCTGACCACGAACTATGCTCCACCACAGCTTCTAGCCAGTGTCTCCCGGTATCCAAACCTAGCCCGTCTTGCCTGGTCAAGGCCAATTGTGAGCTATGTCCATCAGAGGGAGCTATTTAAGTGCGAGTGGACAGAAATCCACGAGCTTATGTTGCCTTTAGAAAGTGGTCTCTGCTGGGAGATGAGTAAGTGGCACCCCAGTAGTCCCCAGTGCCTGGGAGCACATCTAACTTTGATAAAGGAAATGCTTCCCTCTTTTTGCCCACTTAAGCAGTTCCCTGAATGAGATTCCCTTTCCTCAACCACATTTTAGGGGGGCTAGGACAAACAGGCCAATGTATTTTAAAGCAGTCTCCCTGTACAGAACAAGCACCTGAATCCTTATCCAAGTTTCTCCCCCTTGTCTCGTGAACTTTAGTTTAAAAATACCTGGAGATTTTTACAGATGTATATGTATGGGTGAGCATATGTAAATACACACACACAAACTAATATGATTTGATTTGTACTTTTCCTGTCAAGAATTTTAAAAGAAGTACCCCATCTAGTTAAAACTCAAACTGGGGGAGAGGAGTAGAATATGATAAATGACCAACAATATGAAGAAGGTAGATGGGGATTAACTGTTCACTTTCCCTTCCAACTAGGGGCTCTCAAATCAAACAAGAGAGGTGGTTCTTCATGGGACAGGTGCCAGACCTGTGCAACTCCTTGCCAAAAGGTGTTGTGGAGGTTACAAGTTTATGTGTCTTCAAGGGGAGGTTGGAGAAGTTCTTGGGAGAGGAGTCCACTGGGGGTTCTTAAACCCATGGAAACTATACCCAGCTCAGAAACACTTTGAGCTGAAACCAGCTCATAGTTGGGCGAGTATTAGGGGAAGAATTGTATCCATTTGTCCAGATCCGTTTCCTTTCAAGGCAGCAGCTGGTGGGCTTTTCTTATCCTGTCTCCAGCAGGGACCAATACTTTAGAGGCAGAAATGCTGTATTAAGGAAAGGAAAAAAAAATGTTCCTAGTAAAAGTTAATTGTTAGGTGCTAACATACTCTAGCTAAAGCTGGAAATTTACGTCTCAAGGCTAAAATAAATATGTGCATAAGCCGTAACAGTTACAGGTATCTTGTTATTCACAAAAATTTGGAACCTTTTTATGGAACCTCCTAACTCTTGGCATCAGTGATGCCTGTCATCAGTAGATTCCGTTATTTATATATTTTCTGTGAAAACCCATATCCTTACAAGTTTCAAAAAAGTGCACGGATTGGGAAGCTGTAAAGTTGTAATGCTATACTAGTGGGTGAAATCATCAGCTTCCCAGCATTTACCTGAGTAGTAGAACTGGATCTGGAAAGCAAAGAGGAAATCAGAAAAAGACATCAGGCAATCCACAGCATCATCCATCAGCACAATCCTAGGATAAGATGAGAGAAACAGTTTAGCATCTACAAAAGAAATAAAATCTGTAACCAGGAACCCCAGATCTAGAGAAAGTACAGCTAGGGAGCTATATACAACTGGGGATTGCTAGTGGCTTGCCCCAGTATAAGAGGTTAGGAGAGAGGAATAGGAATATCCACTGCTGCATGGATGTGGACACCCTAAAATCAAATGAAGGCAGCCTGAGAACCTGCAGCAAGGAGAAGATCCTGAATGTCAGTGCTATCACACACTTCAGCTACAGTGTGAACAGAGTAGTATGACATGGATGTCAAGCATTCAAAGCCTGGTGGACATGATGGAATGAACACTGGCATAAAAACTGCAAGGCTGGTTCACATGGCTACACAAAGAGGAACTGTGCCACAGACAAGACAGTTACACGAGTATTAAACCGATGTAAGCAGAACGAGACTTATGCTATCCCTCTGTATACCAAAGTTCATCAATCTGGGATATTTTCAGATTCATAAGGATAACAAGATTAATTCCCAATCTATACTCAAACAAACTCCACTTGACTACAGAGGAAATAACATTGCAACAACAATCAGCTTTTTCATTACACCCTGTGAACATCCTATCCTCCCTTCCCGATGAATGAATCGGTCTCTTTTCATATCTATCAAGTCTATCATTTGACTAAGAGGTCAAATTTCACAGAAACTGAAGACTTCTTGGGCCAGGGACAAAGTCTTCTTTCTCTCTGCTAAGCCCCAGGTGCATGTAGGGAGCTACATGCATCCCTATTTTGAAGCATACTTCATGAATATGGAAAGTATCAGCCACAGGCCATAAAGATGAAGTATAAGTGATAGCAAAGTCCAACTCCTCCTTTCAGGAAAAAACTCTGGATTTCAGAAATAAGTTAGGGAAAAAGCGTTCATAAAAATGAAAACAAAAACAATGCTTTGGTCACTCCCACTACATAAGGATGAAAAGGTCAGTCTCTGAAGTGGGGAAAATCAAACTTGAGCTGATCAATGACAGCTCAGACTGGAAAACAGAAGGAAACATTCCACTTTGATGGGAAAAAACAGAGTATTCTGATGATGCTAAAGGAAGGTAGTTGGTACTTCTTTTCAACTGTGTGCAGGTCTACTGACCCCGTACAGTCAGTATCTGGCATATCAGGTCATATGAGAAGGATTACCAGTTCATTATAGCCAAAGTACGGGTCATCTAGTAGGACCCTTTTGAATACGGGGCCAAATGCAATCTGTGGACCAACTCCTGCAGCATCAATGGTCTAAACACATTGCTGGGGAAACACTGTTCTGTCTCATGTAAAAGATTCCAGGGAGCTGTGTGGGAGGCTGACCTAGAAGAGTTATAGGATCTTGCAAGAATTCCCTGCCACTCAGAACAGTTCTGTTCACTGTGGCAAAATCAAACATGTAGAGCAGCTTGAATTAATTATCTCAAAGAAGAAAGACTGGGGCTAAGAGAGTCCCCAGGAGAAAAGCCTGTATTTAAAACAAAACCCTTTGAAGATGTCAAAGTGCTTCTGATTTATTTATTATGTTCCAGAAGCCTCCTCCTCCTCCTGTCTAAAGAAGCAGTAGCTTCAGTTCTTAATTCTTACTAATAAGCATGTTACTGAGATTGTCAGTGGCCACATCAAGGAAACAGCTTTGAAGCTGGCAGGCAAAGCATCTTCATCTCTCAGGCAATACTGCTCAGCCACTGGCGTTTCCAACCACTATTTAAGCACTGGAAATGCAATGGGCCATATCGCCGATGAGCTGCACTCCCTCCTTGGAAATGATGGTCTGCCTCCCAGATACCCTCAAAGCACAACCTCTGAAGTGTTTGCCAGTGCATTTCTCCATCTTGGAGATGCAGGAGAACAACAGTGGAGAGTTTTTTAATATATTTGTTATGCAGAGAGACAATATTACATCACCTTCATGACAATCAATTAATTTCATTTGTTCAATCTGAAGCTATGGTCAATGGCTGTGCTCTGCAGCACCAAGTCTCGGTCTCTTACTTAGAGGAGAGCATGAGGAAGTAGGCAGAGGTCTGAGAATTTGCTGGACATTTCTTCCCGTTAAAGACAGCAAGGAGCCTCTAAGGAAGACTGTACGGCACATATGTGATGGAGGAGCATCTAAATAGAAGCAGGTGCACTCTGGTGCTAGGTTTCTGACTCCACTTGGCCCAGGAGTCTGCACTCCAGAAATGTTGAGAAGTCTTTAAATCCAATACAATAATTTATGAGGAGATTGACTGCAGCTGGCTATTTCCCCACACAGCCAGCTGACTGAGCAGTCAGGGAAGCTGGGAGAGCATCATATGCAACATATCTGCACCTCTTCCCTGAAGTATCTGGTGAAGAGAGAATCCTAGCCATGGACTGTAACCCAGACAGCAGGACCAAAACTGAGGATGAAATCTGAAAGTCTGAACTGCAACTCAAAAGAGTTCATCAGGTAGCTGATATTTCAAGGGATTCTTTATTCATTCTTTCTTGTCCAAATTAGACTTTAAGCCCTCAGGGGTACAGACATATTTACAAAGTTAGTAGTCGGCACTCAATGAATAATGAAAATCAAGGAGAAACTTCGGAAATGACTGAAGAAAGATGCCTACACTTGAAGGACTCTGGTAAAGGGTGTAGTGGTCTTTCAGGGTTCAAGTGGGTTTGGCTGGCAGGAAAGCCTTGCTACTGTGCCAATGGGGAAACTTTATGATCTACCAATTGTGGTTAAAATCTCAGCAACCCAGACTAGACAGGATGTCCCCAGGACAAACTCTAGACCAGGCAAGTTGAAAGGACTTTTACTGTTCTCTGCTACCATTAAAGGCTAACTGACACAATCTGTCTTAAGGCCAGGCTGGCTCAAATGAGTCTTCAGGGACTTGGTTTGTTTACTGATATATGGAGGCAAAAACAAGCAGAACACACAAAAAGGGCAAGATCTGCACTCTCAGGCAATCTTTTAACAACAAGGGTACAGACTTGCAAGCCCCACTTCCATTAGCACTGGTCAGTGCAACATGAGCTCCCATACCACGTAAAACAGCACAGGAGCTGCGAACTACTCAGCTCTCGCTACTCAAATGTGGGCAGCGAGTTCCCTCTGTTTCTATTACAAAAGAATAGTCATTGCTCAGGTACAGATCTTGAAATCATGGCATCAAACCAGAAAAATCCCTTCATTTTCTGTCCTTCTGCAATTTCGAGATTCAGAAAGCCAAAAGCTGTCTCCAAAGATCAAAGGTATCCCTGTAGATTAAAATCTTCAATCTGCTAATGGCTATAGCCCTTTGAAGAAAAAAAAAATCCCAGAAATCTCAGACACAGATAGCATGGTTCTTTTTTGGGTATGACTTCTGTATTTGTGTAGCACCAGGAACAGAAAAATGGAGCTCTCTGGTGTCATGCAAATAAAACCTATAAAGTTGTAGCCTCTGTTCTTCTGCTCTGACATTTCCTGATCTTATTCCCAGTGTTTGTTATCAGTGCATAGCAACAGCTCCTGGACGAGCAGAGTGCACCGTGCTGTGAGATCATCCCAGTCATGCAGCACTGAGACTACAACTACAACTGTTCTCTTCCCAAGAGCGCCAATAATTACACAGGTCCTGGCTGTATCAGTGAAAGCTGTGGCTGTTCCCGCCGCTACTTTATTTAATTCCTTTCCCAAGCAAATTAGCAACAAAACCATTGGGGGTGTGCAGACTGAAGGAGGAACAATGTCAGTAGGTTTGCATGTGACATTCATGCTTTGCAAGGACTCAATCAACTGGTGCCGGAAGACAGCCTGCAGAGTTCACCTTTCTAACTGGCAGAGACCAAGCAGGACAATGGGAAGCGTAGACCAGAAAAAGGACAAGAGAGCAAGCAACAGTTGGAAGGAAAGAGAAAGACGGTTTAGAAATATGACAAGTTTTATTAAAATTGTTCCTACTAGATTAGCTTGTAACAGAATAATAGCAATGTGTAAGTAAATCTCTAGCCAGCCAAAAGTAGGAGTGAGGTCATCCCCACCTGAGCCTGGGTGCCTCTGACAGAGATCTCATTTCTCTCCAACACCTGCTCCCAAAGCCGGCTTGTCTGTCTCTACGGCACAGGCACAACAGTGCAGCGGGCCCCTGAATGGGGCCTCTAGTTCACAACAGCCTTGTGGATTAAATTCCTTGACACAAACATCATAACATGTGTAGATATGCTGAAGTCTCCTTTCATGCACCATCACAAATTCCTGTTCAGCTCAGCTGGAACCCTATGAAATACACACCAGCGCATGGGACTGGTGCTTGTGTACATCCATGAAAGGAAGCAGCAGATACATCCCTGCTACAGGGTTAGCATTCTTACTTAGTCTGGCATTGGAGGCCAAGCAGCTGTACCTCTGGAGCCCCAAAGGCCCACTGAAGAGCTAGAGGGGAAAGTGGTGCTCAACTCTTAATTTTAATTGGACCAACACAGCTTTAGCTGCAGTTCAATTTGGATAGCAGCATATAGGAGCCAGGGAAGAATTCAGAGAATCAGCCAAGTGGAAGTACTAGCAGATGGATAACACTTCTCTTCTCCACTTTTCTTTCTTAATATAATTTTCATGGGACTCCGATGCTAAAGAAAGATAACAGAATGACAAGTAGAAAATGATGACTTTTTCATTATTTAGGCCATGAACAACATAGGCAGCAGCTAATACCCTGATCATGTGTCGGGATCCTGTTTCCAAATGTCATACCTAGGTCCACAAATAAAGTTAAATTTCCATGCCCCCTCTGCTGAGATGGCTAGAAATGAGAGCATTTATTCAGTAACCTTGCTGTAATTATATATGCATGTGTGCGCACACTCCTACTGAGAACTGAACTGACCCTCACCCCAACAGATGCATATACCTTATTACATTTTCACTATCAGATAGTTAATAATCAACTGCCTGGGTTGGACTGGAACCAGCAAGCACTATCACTAAAAAATTCTGTATCACATTATCAGTGCCCTGAGCCATCTATCTGCTTTAGGCCTTGTCTAGATTAAAATAAAATTTCAAACAGATTAGCTACCATGTTCTTAGCTAACATACTTTAAAACACTGGCAATCCTTCAGAGCTTAGTACCTTTTAAACATGATCAACCATAGGAAGCTGAGGCAAGGGGGAACACATTTTAAAGATGGTAAAGAGTATCTGAAATAAAGTTTAAAATCATGTCAGTTAAAAACACATTGGCTAACATTCTTTTATATGCAACTCATCTTCTGAATGTAGAGCCAGCAGCAGCATTCTGCACTGGTATTTCAGTCCCTGTATATCTTAAATATACACTCCTTCTCATCGCTAGAAAAACACCCTGTTCTTAACCTCAAAACATGTTATCTCTTTTCCCCAAAATCTTAAAAGATTAAGTCCTTGTCCATACCTTTACCCACAGATTTAATTCCTAAGCCCATAAGTGTAGGACTGATCTTGCCTTAAAAGAGAGGATGAGGACCCACCTTGCTGCTTTCTGAGTGAGTTCCATTGGGAAGTCAGGGCAGAGCAGCTGCAGCAGGCAGTGGTATTCCTGTGCTGTCAGCAAATCTGCAGGAAAAGAGAGGTGAGAACATTGTAATTCTTTTATAGGCTGTTCCCTCCCCTTGCTTCCTCTCTAGGAAAAAAACTTCATATTCCCTTTTACTCTCAATTCAAGTAGACTGGGTACTAATGACAATATAACTGCTCCCTAGACCCTCAGAGCTGGGCTCTTCAGATGGAGTTTCCAGCAAAGACAGTCAGAAAGAGGCCTGATAAAGGGGAAATCCTACTGAAGAGGCTCCTGCAGAGAAACTGGTAACAGGTAGTGATCGGAGAGAATCCTGCACAGAAACTGGTGAGAGGTAGTAATTCAGTGTGAAAAAGAGATAACCAAAACAGGGCAGTTTCAAGTGAGAACACAGTTTGGTTTGACTTGAATATAACCATGTGGAAAAAAGAATCATTTCAAAGTTGCTTAAATTTGCTGAAATTCACTGGCATGGTGACATTCACCACAATACGCCTGAAAACCATCCACAGAACATCTGGCAGCAGTAACAAAGGCAAACAAGGTTTTTGGGTTGTGTATGGAAGGCTACAGAGTATAAACCACAGATGTTATTACTTTAGCATTTGGTAAGGCAGCTGGATGGTCTCTTTTGGAATAACGTGTACAAATCTGGTCACTGTATTATAGGAAGCGCAGAATGAAGATCCAAAAAACACAAGAAAACCAATCAAATGATTCATGTTTTAAGAGAGCAGCTTTGTGAAAGATTGGTCAAGAAAGGCTTCTGTGGTTCAGCAGAAAGAGTCTAAAAGAGGTGACTTTTAGGGAAGCTTAGAGGATCCCAGGGGAATGGAAACATACCGATGTCAAAAAGCCCTATATGATTGTATGTTCATAGTCCAAAAGGCTGTGGACTGCAGTTAAGGAGAAGACTAGCTGAACAGCAGCAATTTTGCAGTACCTCTATACACAGAAGAATGCAAAGTATGGAAGAAAGTGCCAGGGGTGGAAGTAGAGCCAAGCAGTAGTCAGGGAGGGGATCCAAAGGGCACAGCCATTAGGACTGAGGTACAGAGCATGAGTTCTTTTGCCACAGACGCATCTTAGCCTTCTTTAGGCTCCCATCCAAATAATCAACCTTGTCCAAGATGATAGCCACAACTTCTCCATAGCTCCACAACTCCTCAAAGCCTGGCAGTTTGACAAAAGCGAGAGAAAGGGAAGATGTTACGCCTTTGTCAGATGTTTCAAGAGGCAGGTATGCAGTATCAAAGGAACATTTCACTGCGATACCCAACCCAGCCAAACTAATATCTTCAATGCTGACTAAAGAAATACTGCAGGAGGACTGTCACCAAAATCACGTTATAGATCTGTCCTTTACCTACATTATTAGCCAGGAAAGCAGAGGAAAGAGAGGAGAGCACTACTATTTTTCTTTTCAGTTGAGGAAACCCTATAGCTGAAAACCACTTTTGTCAGACTCTTTGACATCCATTATAGACACTCTCTAGAGTACTATACTTTGCACTGCTCTTGGGAGGACCTTAGGTTTCGGGTCATGCTATGAAAAGGTGATTTTGCTCTGTCTGGAAAAACCAACCCCGTAGTCAGAAAACTGCTATAACACAAGGAAGTCCCAGCCTGTGCAGAACTACAATATCATTGCAGGGATTTGTGCAATCTATTCTACTGTAGGGATAAATACATCAGAATCTCTCTTCTTCCAAAAATTGAATGCTGAGCTGAATTAAATTTCTGTGACTGCACTGAAATTACAGATGTCTGGGAGGGCATCTGTAACTTTTTTGTATTGTCATTTCTTACTAAAACACAAATCAGAGGCTGCTCTCTATTGCAGATGTAGAAGACCTTGGTCCTTCAGTCAGTGTATCTCAGCTTGGGTTAATGATGGTATCCAGTGGAATGGTGGGGTTTTCTCCTGCAATGTTAGCTAATCAGTTCCTTGAATGTCATCAAGGAAAGTATCATAAAGTTTTATGTATAACTGCAAAAGGATATTATTGAAAAAGTCCCAGTTATGATGAGCAGGAAGATGTGTATTTTTAACTGAATTTTCAGCTCACTATTTCTCTTTCATGACACTACATGAGGAGTGAAGAGGAAAGAACATCTTCTTCTCTGTAATTTTGTTAGACCAACAGTCATTTACAGCAGTAGAGATTTTGGTCCTAAGTTCTTAAGAAAACTTATCTGACCGCATAAGGTACATGCAAGTTCCATAAAATCATCTTCAACAGGCTCAGCATAGGAAGCAGGTTACAGGAAAACAGAGAAGTTGGGCATAGAACGGCTCTTTTGAAACAGACACTTTCTCATAATTGAAGAGGACAGTATGGACCTCTTACAACTACTCTTCAAAGCTTTCTAAATCTAGCTTTGAATAACGCTGGGCATCAAACTTCCAATCTTTGTCTAAAAAGTCTACATGTTGGTCAGAATGAGTCACACCATTTGGAAGCTTTATGCAATACTCAATTTACATTTTTTTTTTTGCTGAAGTTCAAATTCCTATTTATGCATCCTTATACCTCTTGCTCTCCATTATTTTTTCCTTTCATTTGTCAACAGATCATTATAATAACCCTTTCTTCATACTGTATCTTGTTTAAACTATTTAACTACATTTATTTAAATTTAAATCTGTTTATCTTGCCCTCTACATCCCTCCCTACCTAGCCCAGTCATATCTGTTGCTCTGCTTTGATCCCCTTAGGATTTTCACAGTCTGATGTCCAGCAGCGTACAAAGCATCCCTCATGCATTCAGAACAGATGGGCTCTAGGAGGATAATCTGCTCACTTTCATCAGCGAAGCCCCTTTTCATTAATTCTGAATCTTAGCCTCCTCTCTTCTCCCCCTGAAGGTGAAGGAGTTTAAGGGTTTTTCTGAAGGATGAGGTTTCCTGAGAAAGTTGCACTTTGTTTGCAGTCCCTGTCAGGTTCCTAGACAAAAGCAGCTTGAGAGGATAACTGGGCCCTAAGCAAGAATTAGTTTTGAGGCATAAATCTCTTACTCGCTGGAAATAACATACTTTTAAAACTTATAATAATTTACACTGTCTTTTTCTCCTCCCTCTTCGTACCAAGTCACAGCATCATCCTTACTCCTCTATCACAAAACAACAAAACAACAGAGAACAAAAGCAGAAGTCTGCTCAAAAAGACTTTGGGAAAGGGTGGCAGAGATCCTCTCCAACAAGCACATCAGAGGGTGAATTCGTTTTTCAATAAAAGTGGAATTCATTACGGTTTCAGTCTTTGAGCAAATGGTCTATTTAGATGGGAACTGCACCCAAAGCTGAAGCGGTGCAGAGAAGTTCCTTCTCTAAAGAAAGAAGCCCTTTGCTTCTTATGCCTGGAGAAACGGCACCAAATTAGTCACTGAAGTATGCAGGCAGAGTCTTTTAGGCTGTAACACAACTCAGCCTACAGACACCCCAGGTGCCCAACCAATAAATCATATCAATCTCTCAGACTACAGATGGGTACCTATTACACAGGAAGGGGGATCACCACAGACCTTAGGAGGTGTCTACAGTTTGCTGTGATGACTATTTTCCTATTCCCTACAGCAAGGTCAGTGAAGACCATGCAGAAAATTACATTTGCCCATGTACCATATTGTCTGCCAAGAGCTGCTTGGAATAAACAAGGGCAGTTTTGGTGCATGACCACATTGCTCCTTCCTGTCTCCAAGCCACAGCTGAGTAAATAGTGTTCAATGCTGCATGATGAAGAAAGAAAGAAAAGAAGGAAGGTACCAGTCAGAATGAGTGAAAACTGGAATCCACACTGCTACTTTGGTTGCTACCACAAATTACTGGATCTCAAGTTCCAGTAACAAATGAAGTAAATCACGGAGAGTTTAAATCTGACCCCCAAAAGCACAGGGCAGTGAGCTATATGCACTTTGCCATGCTCTCACAGTGGAACAAACTCAGGTCATACCATGTGCTCAAGAATGGAGAGAGATTGCAATCTGCATGTTAACCATGTTCATTTACAGCTGAACATAATGCTTTGCTCTTCCACTGCAAAGCAGCTAATAACAAATTCCGAAGTGATTTTAAAACAGCAGTACACTAAGATGGAGCTGGGAGGCTTAATAGAATAAGTACAGAAAAGTGAAGTGGTATGGTATATTGCACTGGAAGTACTTTAACTGTTCAGTCATAATTTTTGCTGTACTGGTCTTCAAACTCCTGCCCAGCCTGTACTGCTGCTGCTACTGTGCCACTGGCAAAATCCGGACTCTTCCCTACAGATCTCACTGTCTGTGAGTAGTTTATTGTCTTTTAGTGCCTGAGGCAGACTCTTCCTCATGTTTCAGAGGCATAGTGGAGAAAGAAGTTTGTCCATGTGGTACAATCTTAGAAAACAAACACCGCTTTCTGGATAAAAATGGCCTACCTTTGAGAAACATAAAGGCAGCTGCTTCATATTTCCCTGGCTTTTAAAACACATATTGTTTTTACCAGCTTCGTTTCTGGCTTGTATGTGGCTGACAGATGGCATCTGACCTGAAGTGATGCAAACTCTACGAATGCTAAATGATGTGTTTATGGGGCTGTCAGTGTCGTGAGTGAAGTGTAGACACACCTGAGCTATCTTTAAACTAGTTATCTTTCATACCAACAGCAGCCTAGCCACAGAAGCGTGCAGCTCAGTGAAGGCTGTAAAATCTGCCCAGGAAGCCAATAAATATTTAGGACTTAGCCTGAATTGCAGTCATCGCTGCTGTATCTAGGCTGCTTTCAGCACAAGAAGTAGCTATCTACAATGCTGTCACAACACTGTGACAGCTATAAATATGCCCAAAGCAGTAGGAGAATATTTACTGCGGTTGGTGTATGAAATCTGCCCCAAAAAGTCACATTAGTAACTTCCCAGAAACACAAGGATTGCCTTGATGAATATACATTAAAGTTCCCTATTCCCATCATCTTTCATGTACAACCACTATCCAAGCAGGCTGGAGCCCTGGGCAATGTAGCCTTTCCCTTTGGATTATGGTAGGACACACAATTTCCACAGGTTTCTTTTCTACGACACTCATGAAGTCATTCAAGAGTCAGAAAGTCATAGAGCTGTAAATCAGTCTTCCTGGAAATATAACAAAGAACAGCCTAATAAATTTTTTTAAGTGTTGGGAGAGTCTTTCCTGGCCTTTAGTTTTTTAATGTTTCTGGTATAAGTAACACATCCATAGGATTCTCTCTATACCCATGCAAGCTTGCAACCTTGTAGAAAAGAGGAAAACCAAACAAAAGCCCCTAAAAATAAAAGTCTAGGTGTTCTTGTGCTGTCTATAGGAGTGGAGATGTTACAAAAAACTGAATATAAACATGAGTATTGATAATCCTGCAACTTCACAAGTCACATCTGGCTAATAGGCTATGTTCTGCCCATGCCTTGTTCCCAAGATACCTATAGCCCAATTTCCTCTATATAACTAGTGCTAATAACAAACAGAAAATGAAGAATTCTAGGAAAATTAATCCATGCATAGGACCTAAACAGCAATATACAGCTGTGTAAAAACCCCATTTCTTCCTCGTAACACTTTCTACTCTAAAAAATAAAAATGTTTTCTTCCTTTTCAATTAATCTTTTATAAAATTTTGCACTGAGAGATTTTATGACCTATCATGAAAAAAATCTGTTCCTGTTACTTGAGAGAATAGTTGTTTAAATAAGAAACAAAAACATTCAAGGGCTGCTTCTTTGACTAATTAGCTTTTTCCACTGACAAGAAGAGATATAAAATAAACAGAAACCAGATCCAGAACGTGCATTTGTCTAATTTTAAAAATTGATTTTCCTTATTTTTCAAACAAACAAAAAGCAAAACAACAGGTCACGTAATTATCCCCATAATTTGAGATGGAAGGTTAAATAAAACTAAACTAAACAATAAAGAATAAGCACTCACACACTTTCCCCTGCAGTTGTATAAGCATGTTCATGTAAGACATGTATAGCAGGATTCATTCTGCTCTTGAAGTGTACAGACAGCTCCCACAATCATTAGCAAATTGTCCTAAGAGCGTAGGAAAATCAGAAGAAAACTGAGAGAGACCCACCTGTTACTTTTAAGTGACAGGAAAACGTACTAGAAGGCAAAGATTTCTGCCAGGTTAGCTCAAAACCAGCTTAATTTTTTAAAGGAAGGTTTTCTAGTGAATAGTTTAAAGAGGGTAATGGTCAAATCCGTTTCATGGATCAACATAAGCATCTGTGCTTTACATGGAGTCTTGGACATAAGTAGCTTTAAAAGACTATGTGGCTTTGTACCAATATCTGGCTCAATCTCATTAGATACTAATTAAAAAAAAAAAAAGTATTTTCTTAGTTTTAATAACTGGATGCATTATCTCTGCCTTCCTGATGGTGAAGTCCAACAAGCAGCTAAGCCAATCTAAAACCTTACTCCTGCTGAAAGGGGCAGGTCTCCTTTCTCTCTTCTTTCCTTTCTCCTCACTTGCTGCTGGCCGTGTGGTTCTGAACCACCCCTTGTACCAGCTCTAGCACTCAGCAGGCCCCTTGCTAAGAAAATTCAAGTTTTTTCCAGGGCTAGTGAATTGAACTGACTCTCACAAATATCTGGAGAAAGCTCATGCAAAGCAAGCTGTGTAAGAGCATGGGCAGGTGCAGGGAAGAGAGAAGAAGGTGGAGAAGGAGAGCAGAACCTCCCCTCCTCAGCAGAGATAAACTGTTAGATAGGCTCAGGTAATTCCCTGCTTAAGATGTTTTAATTCTTAAAGCCCAGGATGTATGCAAGGCATTGTCATAGGATTCATGATCCTCCTAATTAAAAGTAGGTTCAGCTTTACTGGCTGTACTTGCACCATACCTGCTAAGATGGTTTGTGAACACTCTGTTATCAGACACACTCCTAAGACAGAACTTTTGGCATCCTTACTATCCAAACAGGCAGATGAGTTCATGTTACTCACAAACCCCATCTACTCTTTCTACTGACACCGTTCAGGTCCTCCCAGAAGGGATCCCAGGGCATCCTCAGGAAAGGACCCCAGAAGACTTTGTGTCTGACATGACAGCAAAAGCAGACAGGGTAACTGAAGGATGCAGAGTTGCTGGAGTTTGGCTTTGTGGGGGGTTCTTCCAGGAGGGTACCTGCAGCACTGGCTGCTCCCTGGATTGCCTCTCCTGACCTATGAGAATACTAGCAAAATCCTGCCAGACGTAAGGGTGCTGCTGCAGGCAAGTAGTCTTCACAAACGAGATGTTTTGCACTCTATAAAAGGAGCATGGCTGCAAACAGCAGACTTAGATAGGTGGCTCCTGTTGACAACAGGTAGAAAGACCTACCTTATGATGAGCAAAAGCAAAGAGTGACAGAGAGATTTAGTGAGATTTGCCTGGAACAACCTATGTCAGACTCAGGACAAATATAGAGGAGAGCTAAGCAGACTAACCTAAAAAGATTTGTTGGGGGAGTGCTGCAAGAGAGAACAGTTAGAGGGGATTAGCACTGTGGTTGAACAGAAAGCTAGTTTTGAGGCACTCAGGTAAGAAGGAAAAGATTCAGCTGCAGCTGATGTGAAGAATGAACTCATTTGTTCTGGAGGGAATCTGGACAGTTCATATGAACAGTAAATTCACTGAAAAGCGGGCTTATTATGGGCAAAGCTCCAGTAGCACCATATTTTGAGTGAGCTAAAGGTTTTTTAAAGAGTAAAATCCACTAGGTGATGTGTTTTTTCTGCCCTTCGATCTTGAGTCCTTTTATCAATAAACTACTTTCCAGATTAACAAAAACAAAAAATGAATTTATACAGAACTGCTCCAATTTTATATCCAAAAACCAGAATCTTGCTCTTTATACAAACTTTAATCATCCTCTAGTCCCTTTCAAATTCCCCATAATTATCCTTCAGTATCAAACGTTTCATGTGGCAGCATTACTTCAGCTTTGAGTGAATGTTACTCAGGGCAGAGTGAGCTGTGCCAAAGGTACAGTCCAAGGCTATCATCTGGCGTGCTTATGTGGCTAGCATGGCACATCCACAAACTGAAAAATTTAAACTTTCATTAGAAACTAAGTTCTCAGCTCTCACTGTTGTAAAGAAAACATTCCAATAATGGAAGAGTTTAACTGATGCAGTGTGGTATTCCTGAATCCACAGACAGCCTGAAACATGAGTCAAGCCTGAACTTTCTACCTACTTTGGGAACCTTAACACTACACCTAATGCAATACTAAAGACAATGTTAACTCTGACATTTCTTGTTTTAACTATAGGATAGGACTTTGAATGAAGTTGGAGCTTAAAGAATTCAGAGTTCCTGAAGTGCAAGAACAGCAAACAATAAGAAAGGAGAAGCAGCCACAACTTCTGTCAGTATTTCCAGAAGTAGAAAAAGACGACAGAAGATGACAAACAAAAGAGCCTGGTTTAAATTTTTGAGTACGTTATTGACTACAGCAACCAAATAGTGGCTTACACTTTATTTACTACATGGACACCCAATTTTCTCCATGCAGCTTTCTTTAACATTTGCAAAGATAATTCTGTGCATATTCTGAAGCACATATAATCCTAAAGATACACTCAGCTCATTGAGTATGATCCAAAAGGACATTTAGCCTTATTCAAAGGACATAGGCCTGAAGCAAACAAAGAGGCTAGTTTTGTGGACTACAGTATGAAAGTGTATGACTTCCCCTCATGCTTCAGAAGCATTAAAAAGCCAAGTAAAAAAATGTTACAAATGTCCTACCATCTGAAGTGAAGTGTAATTATAAATACACTGCATATATTCTTGGGTAATTGTAAGCCTGTGGAACAGCAGAGATCACCCCTGGTAATCCTCAGTCTGTAGGTAGCTACAAGGGAGATGAAATCAGATAATAACAGGCACTTTAATCTTAATCTACCAAATACAGGCATAGCAAAACCAAACAAAAACAACACGACACAAACCTGGCTCTTAAGACAGATAAACTAGAAAGCTAGAAATAAGGTACAATTTCAGAGTGAGAGTAATTTATAACTGAAATACTGTGACATTTGACATTCTTTGTATGTGTCAACTATGACACTATTTTTTCCTTTCACTGTAATGTCACTAAAGATGTAACTAGCAGATCTTCCAAGCAATAGGTAAACTAATAGATTTAGACTGCTTCTATCTTATCTTGTTCAACAGTTGATTTTTCCTTGCTTTGAAGAGTTTTCAGTCACTCATTGAGAAAATAATCAGTCCAATGCCAGAGCTAGTTGGTCTTGTAAACAATAAGGAGCAAATATTCCTGTTGGAGTTCTGGCCATCTGGGGGGCAGACTGCTCAACCACTTGAAACGGGACCCACAACAATCTTAATAGTGAAGTACAGAAATGCCGGCAACACTTCACTGGAGGGGACCATCAACATTTGCCCAAGCTCTCGAACAGCAGCAGTAATCTTTACACAAGATGTGGATCAGCCTCTATTCAAGAAAACAAGTTGTCATTAAGCTTAAGATCTTCAAAACAACTAAAGAATTCATAGCTATGCATCACAAGATGGGCAGAGTAAATGGGCAGGTGGTATGCAGCTGCATCTCATGCAATACAGGACCTTACATACAACCCCTCCTCCCTCAGATATGTACTAGGTCTAGTGCCAATAATGGAACTATGGCCTGGAGAGGCCCCCAGTCTTCAGTTACTGTTTGGTATTTCCTTTCTGCTTTGGGAGCCCCAAGAAATACAGTTAGCTGGCAGACAGCTCATCTGTGTCATGCACACCGGGTCAGGGCGCAGAAGAAAGCTACGACACTGGCCTAAAAAGAAAAGGAGGTAGAGGTTAAGAAGGACATACAATGCACTATGGAAATGCTGCAGATTGCTGTAGCAATCTCAGATCAGTGATCTCCTTGACTTCCAGTTTCTTTCTAGTCTGACTTTTCCAGGAAACACCAAGGAAAGTTCCAGTAGAATCAGGTATTTTAAAATATTTTGAATCTCCCAAGTCTTTCAGACTTCAACGTGGTATGTAAAAGCATGAAGTGCAACGGTCAAAAATTTTCTCAGAACAATGAATGAAACGGAAATGTTTTGGACTTTCCTCTTTTAACGACTGGTTTGGAAGAGGCTTTCAAGGAACAGCGCAGTTGCTACAAACACCCCATGGAAGAGACAAAACATTTTAGCATAATTTAGATCACGATCAAGGATAGCCTTGTGTGTCTCCCCCTGTCCCTGCTCCGCATTGGCTCTTAAATAAGCCACTGCAAAGTTTTGAACAGTTAACTGCACCTTCACCAACAGCTGTCATCACAGCAGGCACTCTGATATTGCTTCTCTGAAACGTGTCCATCAGGAACCCAACCATGAAAGAGACAAGTTTGGGCTTGTGAAGAATGGAGAATCCCACATGCCACCAAGAGTGACACCAGTATGCAATTATGCAAAGCAGTCAACTCACTGTGGTTGAAACTCAAGAAGCTGGTTATGATCTACAAAGCACTGAATGGTCTAGTCCGTCTTTCTCTGTGCACTTGTGTTCACCTGGAACAATTTGACTACCTGACTTAAACATGAATCTTCCAAGAACTGAAAGCCATTCACAGTTCTGGCCATTCTCTGACTTTACTGCACAGTATATTTATATATAGGGTCATATACAGGCTATGCAGTATAATCCCAAGCACCAAGACTGTTGGCTAGTTTTCTCTGTTTTTCTTTCACAAATTATAATGTTGAGAAAAACAGTCTGAAAGGAAAAGACATTGTTTTTAGAAGTCTCTGAGTCAACAGTTAGAGCCTCTATTCATAAAAATAAGTATTGCAGTATCTGGACCTATGCTTGGGCAGTGTTGTTCAGTCATATAAAATGCTCTCAAACACACCGATAGTGAGTCTCTTTTATGAGTGTAAAAACTTAAGAAGAAAACGAACCTCAAACCAAACAAATCAATAAGAGAACTGGCTGGAGGAAGGTAATCTGGTTAATGACAAGACTGAAGAAGTCATCATTAGTTATTTAGAAGGAAATGCAGTGGAGCATGTAAGCTCCACAGAGAATGTTTGGAGCCCATTACAATATCAATGAGCTAGATTAATGATTATAAATGACCACAACTACAGAACTGGTCTGAATGCGGAACAGAATGAATGCACTAAGAGAAACCTGAAACAACAAGGCATCCAACTACCCCTTTTAAGGGTATGCTTTTGGCTAAGGTTCTGTAATGTCTCTTGATTTTAACTCTTACAATACTCTAGTGAGCTGTGTGTCCTAAAAAATAATAATAATTTTGAAAAAGACTCAGAAGAAGAGAGAAGGAAATAAGTCGGTTTTCTCTGTATTTCACATGGAGAAATACATGTTTAATAAGAATTTAACATAAATATTCATTTCTAAAAAATGAAACAAAGCTTTTTTTTTTTTTTTTAATGTTCTTTAAGCTTCAGCCCAGCAAGTTCTAAACTTTTCAGGTCTCCATTAATTTTGAAAGTTTCTCATGGACATCATGCATCTTTGTCAAAGTTTAACTTAAATGCCACCTATTTTACAGCTAAATACGCTTCCATGGACCATCCACCATGAACCACAAGCTAAGAATATTTTGCTGGAGGAAAGTTCAGGCAAATGCCCTAAATCCTCCAGTATTATGCCCTAACACTGATGGTATGCATATATTATGGTAATCAGGGAAGTGTAAGAAACTAGACAAAAGAGCAACTCTTGTTGCGGAAAGAAAAAGGACACTTTCTTATTGCTGCACAGGGCTTTCTAGAAGGAAAAAAAAAAGCCATCTACTGGAGGACAAATGTAGAGATGAATCCATACTGTAATCCTGCCTTGTAGAAACTGAAAATAGATAGAGTTCAGTTGTTTAATCTTTTTCAGCCTCATAATGAGGTCAGGCTCTTCAGGATCTTTGTAAGGATCTTTACGGCAGGAGCAATGAAAAGGAGTATCACTTAACTAATTAGTGGTGGGATGATAGCTTAGCATAGTGAGCAAATGATTTTGAGCAGATATGATATGCAAATGACTTCTCCTAGAGGAAGCATGATCAGTATTCTGTGGAAACTCCTGGATGGATTGCTGCTGTGATGTAGGCTACTGAGAAGGCAATGCAAAGAAGAAACAAAACACAACCTCTAAAAGATGTAGGACGTCCTTACTTGGAATAAAAGATGGCAGGAGTCCTAAAACCTCAAACACAGTTACTGCTGACTAACCCATTTAGTGACAACAGTGAGATGGGCCATCCATAGTGAGTAACACTGTATTAACCTCTACTAGCAGCTGGGGCCTCAGCTACATTGTTCTAACACAACTGTACTCTTTGTGGTTTTTTTGTCTTCTATGCAACAATATCCTGACTGTTCAGCAAAAAAACCATCATGGAAATGCAAGTATGATAAACCCTCAGAGTGGGAGTCAAGATGAAAGCTGCTCTTTAAGCATCTCCAGCCACTGAAGACTTCGAAAACACATGTTCCTTTTACTTGCTGCAACGTTTGCCCTTCTTTTCCCATTCAATGTTGAGACTTATGGAGCAAGTCTGAAAATCAGATGGTGTAAATCATAGAGCAATATAGCTTTAAGAAGTACTTAAATGTAATGTATTTCAGCATATGTTCTTGACTCAAAGGAAATGTGCTGGATCTTTCAAAGCAGAGCTTAAAAGCTGAGGTCCTATTTGCTCCATGCAATTATAAATGTTTCTTAATGCTGCCCTGTTGGGAAAAAAATTGCTTCCTGGTGTTTCTGGAAGAAGAACTCTATCTAAACTCACTACATCAGACGTAGCTGCATTTTAGTAGTATTCTATGTGAAGTGGATGGTAAAAAAAGGTATGCTATATAAATGTATGAATTCATATTCCTCTCACTTTCACGCCACATTTAAAGGTAATATCCATCCTTCTGGCTGTCCTTCACATGAGTTATCTCCTGTCTGGATCTGTTTCAGATGTTGCTGTTCCAAGTCCCCACCTACACGCAGTACTAAGGGCTCTGAAACTAGTAGTGCTAGCTCTTAAGAGATTCAAGATTAAATAAAATTATTAACATACAGGGGATCCCAAAGGAAAGCAGAAATTATCCCACCACCAAAAAAGCTCTGAGATGTTCAGCAGACAAATAGAAATTACAGCTCCTCAGTTATTAGAGAAATATAGGAGTGACTCTCTGGACTTGAGAACCTGGGTCCACGTGCCAAAACAAGACTTTACTTACCAGCTCCTGGGATCGGAAACTCTGACGGGAAGAATAGGGGCCTTGAGGATCTATGCTGGTGGACAACAAACAATGCTGAAGTTCAAGGTTTCTAAATTATCTCCATTAAATGGGATATGTTTGGAAAGTCACTTTACATGACATGTTTATCAAGGGAAAAAACAAATCTCCTCACTATTTACTTTTGCTCCTTCCTTTTAGGAGGATGTTTTCTGGGGTTTGGTAAATAACAAACAGATGAGTGCTGCAAAGGGAAATAGACTGAGAGCCTTTATATGTACATCTCGTTTTCACTTGCAGCTTTGTATACACAGCTGTGACCAGAACAGACCTTTGCTGAATGAAGAACACACAGTTCTGCACCCACTGCCACAGCACAAGGAAGATCATCGCTACTTGCTTTGCAGTTTATGTTTGAAATAACAAATCAGTGAATTATCTGGGAATTTAATGAGCTTTTCTCCTGATTTCCTTTTCTTTTTGAACTGCTGTCTGTATCACTCTAAAGTCTTTCCATTAATACAGTGTAGATTTGAAAGGTTTTCAGTGCTAGACAGATTAGATTCTAATTTCAATGTCTGAGTAAAAATGTTAACTATTCTAGATTTTAAAAGGAAGCAATGAAAATGCTTTCTATTATACCTATTAGGAAACAAAAAGAAAATTATACAACTACTAAAAGTCTCTGGTATAGCAGGAATATGTGGAGATGCAGGAGTGGAGTTTGTGGCTGCAATAATGTGCCGTCAGATGCTAAATAGGAATAGGGACAGAAGAGTTTGACTGGATAAAACTTATGCTCTGTAAAACAAGTATAATTTATTATTCATCTTTCCAGTATTTAAATTTCTGTAAGTGTGAATACTGCTGGTCAGCAACATAAACAAGATTAGTATTTAGTGATAATGATATATCAGCAAATAGCCATATCTGACTCAAAAATGTCCAAAAGCTATAAGGAAAAAGAATCACTGAATGAAGGGGTAAAATTAAAGCAGGTGAAATAGTAAAGCAGGTGAAATAGTATTCAGAATTATTAAGCAGAAAGATAAAATATATAAAGATAAGATATTTATGTTTTTCTCAAAAAAGTGACAATGTTCAGCTGAGTCACAGATTTGTCACACATCAAGCAGCACTAGCTGCGCATAGGAAGTCTGGGATTCACTCACAATTCCTCCCCTGCTTGGGAATACAGGAGAAGAATACAGTGGTCTAATTATTCATGTTTGAGGCACTTTGTAACAGGTTAGCAGTTGATACGTAACATTATAAATAGAGATCTGTAATCTTTTTATGAACTTGGCTGTCATGGCCTGCAAGCATTAATGGGAATAGAAAAAATGGCATGAATGAACAATCTAGAGAATTGAATAGTTGTAAAAAGACCAAACAGAGATGATACTATCCTTGAAAATCTGGGACAGCAGTTACAAGACGATAATACATTTGCATGTTTCAGGTAGAAAAGATACCACCACTTTCCTATGCAGACATTGAAAACAAACAAACAAACAAAACCCTAAAAACCAAAGCACTGGCACTCCCATTTCCTAAAAGGGGTTAAGATCCCTTGGAGAAAGAGGATGGTTACTTGTCAGGGAAAACCCAGTGATCTGTGATATAGACGCAAATTAACATAGAGAAGTGAAATATGGAAGTGGCTGGAGGAACTCTCCATGATCCTCAGGTGGAAGATGACAGTATACCTCATAAACAAGCCTACACAGAAGGTTTTCTTTAAACACTTTTCTCTAGGGAGACTTGCAGAACCTAGCACTGGTACTTCAGAGAGAATGGAAGTGCAGGAACTAAGTTTCAGTCAGACCAACAAGAGGGTTCTAATTCAGGCAAAGGGACTGCAAAATCAGGAACCCAGCATGCAATGAGAAAAATCGCAATTATTCCATCCTGCACCAGGTCTGAGACCGAAGAAGACTACTACCTACTATTACACAAGGCAAGTTCAGCAGTTCGGCCAGTCTAGTAACTGCGACACTGCTTACTTCCCGCTGTGCACCTGGTGATGCTGGTGTGTGCCACACAAGAGAGGTCTTCCCGTTTCTTAAGATGATGAATTGCAGTGCTGAATGTGCAGTTTTGCCTTTCTTGCTCTGAACATTAGCTAGAGCTGAAGTAGAACCTATGAGGCAAAGCAGCTTCTTTCCTCTTATTTACATAAGACAGGCACAATCTTGTCCTCTTCTCTTAAATTACATCCCCCAGACTTTTCACTTTCAAAGCAGAAGGCCTTGGGTCAAGAGAGACTCTTCTGTCACAGAATGCCA
Source organism: Aquila chrysaetos chrysaetos (assembly GCF_900496995.4). NCBI lineage: Eukaryota > Metazoa > Chordata > Aves > Accipitriformes > Accipitridae > Aquila > Aquila chrysaetos. The sequence goes on along the minus strand of NC_044005.1, from coordinate 45,020,230 downwards.
AGGGAATTAGAGTACCTAATGTAATCAGAGACCCAGAGATATGCTAAAGCCCACTGGGTAGAGAACATCCACAGGACAGTCTCGCCCATTTAGTCAGCTACCCAACACTAGCTGGATCCTTCAGTTATGGGTCTGTTCTCAAAATAATGTTGAATATTTTCCTCATTAATTTGGCTGATTATCACTGAAAGCCTAATTGTGCATTATTGCTAACTGAATGGATGTGAAACAAATGAACAGAATCCCCAGTGAAGAGATCTGAGAGCACAGTGAAGCAGACAGTCACTAGTGTTCTAAACAAAACCTGTCTTTATTAAACTGGTTAACATTTAAATTTTTAAAATATAAGAACATATGTGTTTCTATTTGTAGGGTTTTCCTTGTCTGTTCCAAGACAGATCATCCCGCGAAACTGGAGCCCAACATCAGCTGTACAGAAGGAAGGTCTTTAAGTGATAGTGCATGATACCGCATTTAACAGTGTTCCTGTGCCAGTCTGCATAATGAGTGGGGGATGAAAAGCAATCGTTTTTCTTCATGTACAGCTCAGCAAGGACAGTTCCAAGCCTGCCACACAAAAACTTCTTTAATAATGCAATCCAGTGCCTTTGATTTGAGGAACACGCAAAAGAATAAACAACCTATTAATCTAAATTTTCTCGTTTGCCTGAAAGTACAAAGCGGCAACGAACAAACCTCTTGGCTACATTAAGTGTACTGAAATGCAAAACTGCTTCTTTTCTCACCCTAGAGTTACTCAGGAAAAAGGAGGGGGGAGAAGAGGGAAGGGAGAGAACAGGCAAGGGAAGCAGAAATGGTTTTAATATAAATTGCTCAGTCAAAATATAGGGCACAATGAATTCTCAAGAAGGCTTTCAAGTATTGCCACACGAAGGCACTTTAATACAAGTGGATATGCTCAGAAGATGAGTGCAAGAGATAGCATTACTTCGTAAAGAGCAAGAATCCTCAGGCTAACCAGTTCTGAATTGAGCTGGTACTGTCAAGACGAAGGAACCACTGGTAGTAGCTTGATTAATGTTTTCAGTGGTTTTGTTTGTTTTGGGAAGCTTCAATACAAAATACAGGTGAACACCTTGATTAATGTTAGTCTCCTGACTGTCTGCAGTGGTGTGCTTTGCTCTGTTATTCTAATGTACTTGCAGTCAGCAGAGGTGCTTTCATTATCCATCCACAAATTTTAACATCTGAAACAGAATTATTCTAGAAGCACTGTCAGTCTGACTCAGACTGAGTGTGCTGTGCCCGAGCACTATTAGTGTGGTTGGAGGATATGTTTAGGCATTTGGCTAAACAGTTTTGGCAAACATTCTTGGTTCCCCTACAGCCTTTTTCACAGCTTGAGAAAGGCAGAGAGATATTAAAGTTGCTTGTCAAAGCAGCTTCACTACATCTATGGTTTGGGTAAAACATGCATAGTTTCAAACTCTTCTCTACATGTATAGCAAATTATAACGTACATCAGACAGTTAGGAAAAAGGAAAAAGCTACTTCATTGGCTGTAACATAAGTGGGCTTTTGGAAAAAGTGGAAAAAATATTCTGACAACTTTGGGATGAGCAGAAGCAGCATAAACTGAGAAAACGGTAGGACCTATACCATAGAGGAATTAATATCTGTGGGTTAAGCATCCATAATAGTTTCTGTATTGAAAGTTCAGGAAGAGGCTTGAAATACCTGCAACCAGGGTATTTTCAGTAAAATGTTATTTCAGCCAATGTACTAGTCATCTTTCTGCTTTGGCTCCCACTCTTCAGCACACAGTTAAAGCCAGACAAGACAAATTTAGCAAGCTGTTGATAGCTTATGCTACAGTTGTAAACAAGAGATCTGAAGTTATATATAAATTGTTTTCTGAGGAAGAGAAGTTTTATGGTGCTAAGAGCAAGTTTGGCCTGCTAGGCCCTTTATATCGCCACCAAGCAAAGCTGTAATACAAACATAGATTTTTATACTGGGTCATCTGCTGAAAAGGGTAGTCCTACTCTCCTCCCTACCTTTCATTTCCATCTTCTCCACTATGCCAGCACAGCTGCCTGTATAGCCCATTGTGAATGGGACAAGAAACCGATTCAACTGAAAAGTAACTTCTTTTTTCCAGGTTATTTTTTGTTTGGATCAGCTTTGTGCTGTCTTCACTACACCGCCAACTGCACCCCCAACAAAGAAAGGGAAGAAAATTAGGAGCAGAGAGGAGGCCAAGGACTACTCCTTCCCTCACCAGTGCCAACCTAAAAGTGCTTATCTAGCCACAGGTTTAGTTGTCTTCCTTGGGAAGAAGCAGTTTCCTTGCAAGCTGCCTTGTAGAACAGCTGGCCACAGGACTCCCAGTAAAACTCTCTTCTTTCTCCACTGTCTGAAAGCAATGCATCACCTTCCTCAGAATGCAATCCACAAAATGTCCCTACCTCCACAGCAACAGGACAGAGTGACAGGCAATATTTTACAAATTATAGTACCTGTGATTAGAAAAGGCAACTGAAATCCTTAATTTTCCTGATTAAAAAAAAAGTCAACACTAGTGAAAAAGGAGGAAATTAATCTCTTGGAGAGTAAGTTTAACTATCTCCTGCATCATGCAATTCTAAATCATTAAGGAAATAGCTTATGGTTATTAAAGCTAGAGAATTAAAGGGATAAATCATTCTGAACTTATCTACTGAAGAATCTCTTACCAGAGTAAAATCTTGAACTAAAGTTAGTGAACAAGTGCCAGGTGTCTCCAATTATATCCTCCAGTAGCCACCATCTGAAGAAATTTAGGGCCATCTTAATTAAGGACAAATGAATCTTTAACCAGTCACTTTAGTAATCAGCATTGGTGTATAAGCCTCTGTTTTGTAGCATTCAGAGGCTGCATTTGAAACGGTATTATTAAACAAGATAGGAACATCCCCTGCTCTGGGCAAAAAAGTCATCAGATGCAGCTAGTTCCACCCTGTCTCTCTTACGCATTTGTATTTGACTTGGAAAGGTGCATCTCCTTTAAAAGTGCCATGTCTGCCTTAAGGTTTTCCAACCAAGTCAATTTTCTTTCCTAGTAATGGGAGTACCTACCCTTTTGAAGTTTTTCGGTTTGCTTTTGGTTTAGGTTTTTTTTTTTTTTAAAAGACTTACTCATGATTATCAGGTGGTTGAAAGTGTAATAATTAATTTTAAAATTACCAGATTAGACTTCTCTGCAGACAGCTGCTTATTAATAGCTGAAGAGTTCAAAATTCTGAAAACCCACCCACACTTGGACTAACATGCCATATTTTGCCTTTGCTGTCAGTTTCTATTGCTATTTGGAAGATTTACTATTCAACTGTATGAACAGCAAACAGCATTACAACAAACCACTCTAACTTGAGTAAACTGAAAGACCTGCTTTTCGATCTTCACAGTTTAAAAATCTATTTTTCCACTCAATAGAATAAAATAAGGATGAGCAGGGATCAATCCATTTATAGATAATAACCCTTTTAGAGACCTTAAAGCATTGCCTAAGCACTGAAATTTTCACCTTATGTTACCATTTCCCGTTTCAAACTGAAATTTTCCCTGTTTATGCCTTCAGATGTTTTGGAAGTCATACAAAGAATATAACAAGGCTTTGTCCAAGCTGTTACCTAGTTTCATGCACAGGTTATAAAATGGACAAAGAAGAACTACCTGCTATGGAATTTGTTCAGTACATGGAATAGGAAGGCAGTTAGTATTAATCAATTATTTCAGTAGTTTAAGATCTTGCTTATCTCAAAAAAAAAACCCCAAGGAAAAGCCATTTAAAAACACGACAGTAATACAGCATTCTATTTGTATGGCTAAGCATTGTAAATGTCATAAAATGCTAAAATTAGGAACATGCAGAAAACTTTATCTACCTCAAGTCTGTATAAGTTATATCATCATTTCCTCCATTGTACAAATACTACTCTTAAGCACTGTACTATTAAAGCATTTTTCCTAGGTTCTTCATAACATCTATCATTCTCGCATATTTCATACAAATTTCATTGTCACAATGGTGCCAAACAGCTTTATTGACAGATTTTTGTATTAACACTTTATTTGGATGGAATGTCACATATTTTCCTTTCCAAAAGGCACACAGCCTACCCAAAATGAAATTCAGATAACAGGAGAGATTAAATTCTCTGCCAAACACTGACAACATTTTAACTATCTTTCGGATATATTTCAACTGGAAGATTCAAGTAAAACTCATCTAATATTAGCATAGATATCTTTCATAGACTCCTAAGCAGTGTAACACAATATAAAAAAGAGTTTGCTGACAGCAATGAGTAATAGTGAGAGGCCAGGAATTTGCAGAAAACTGGAAAGAGAAACAAGATGAAACAGGTAAAAAAAATCAGGGGACAAAAAGACAAAGATAATGACATGCATATCAGGAGAAAACTGGAGTAATGATAGTCCTCTTGACATTTTGCTCCATGGTGGGAAAAGTAGTGTTCAGAAAAACCATGTGCTGTATTTAATATAATATGTATCATCCTTCTTTTTCTGCATAATCCAAAACATTTTCCATTTCAGTGATAATTTGGGAAGATGTCAGTAGTGGAGTGGTACTTAACATATTAAAAAATTAAAAGCAGATGTTCATAATTTCTGTCAGAATTTTGAAGAGGCTTGGCTGACAAGCTCTCAGCACTGCTGAGAATTGATTTTCAAAGTCTGAAACACCTGGGAAATTTTATAGGACTAGAAAAAAGCTGAAGTTGTATTAGCACTTAAAAATTATAAGATCAGGGGCTTACTCTGACTGAAGTAGCTACCCAACAAGAGCACGCAGTATACCAATGAGTACAAGGATGGGGTTGAAATAAGGCCTAAAGTGCTGCCATCGGCTGAGATAACCTAGGCATCTCTACTGTGGCCAGCTTGATAGTACTTCCAAACAAAATATTCAAACAGGAAATACTGGACTTCATCGGTTAATTACTGATAGCTGTCAACCATGAAAAAAATTTTCTTGGTGAATTAAGTAATCTTTTCAAATGGGAACACGAGTCTAGCTGTAAAAAAGCGTCAAATAAGTATAGTATCTCTCAAAGCCTAACTGTTTATACTGAACAGTGCTGTGATTAAAAAATTTTGAATTATTCAAAACAACCACCAAACACATTAACAGCGTAACTGTTACATCTCAAAATGAGGATGAGGAATCACTACTTAGAAGGTCTGTTTCTCCTAGGATCCCCAAGAATACCTTCTTAGTTCTACATTCTGCAGCAATTTTTCAGTTAATGGCCTAGAGAAGAACAAGAATTAATGATAACATTTGTGAGCCATATAGAAACTGAGGAAACACAAAAAATTTAAAGGGAATGAGTAGTAACATAGAAGAACCTCATTGACATAGTTGGCTCACACCCAGTTTAGAGTATCCTTATATATGAAACACCATATCTAGAAAGAAAGAACACAAAAAGCTCCACCTGGGTAAACAGTTTCTATGAAGACAAGTGGAGAGGAAGGTGACCACAAATGCTCAGAATAATGTAATCAGGACAATCATATGGTCCTCAGATAAGTAAATACAGCAATGTCAAGTAGAGAGGTTGAGTTACCAGCACTTGACCAACCTGAAATACCCACAACTCAGAATGATGGTGAGAATTCAAAAGGAGTCAGAACTGCTGCAAGAATGATCGCGTGCTTACAAAACATGCCTCACAGAGAGACTCAAGGTGATAATTTACTTGGCTTATTGAAAAGAAGCATAAAAAATTGACTTCAACATATGATTCAAATACTGAAAAGAACATAATTTTCATAACGTTTTAAAAAAAATAGTTTTTTAAGGTGAAGATAATCGCTTTGTTAAAGACTGTGTAGTAGCGTCTTCAGGATTCTGATTTTACTAGCCCCTAATGATACTTTTCAGTTCAAAATCAAGTAAGTCTTAGTAAATTCTGACCTCCGACAAATCAAAAGTTACCAAATAAACAATCTTCCTCCCCCATCAGGACAGTTTCTTTCTCACCTGGCCCCTCTATCATCACAAGCGGTCTTCACAAGCAACTCTTTTCTCAGCCGCGGCAGTATGGAGCGTGCACGAGGGCCACCCTACTGCATGCCTGCAGAACTAACTCCTACACATCGGTCAAGCTTCCTGCCTGTGTGTGCTGAAGCATGTGTGAGCACACCAGGAAGGTGTCAGAAAGCAGGCTATTTCTAGCAGCCCTCCTTCCCATGAAAACTCAATACTTCATGGGGACCGGGCTGCAGGCCAGCCTAATTGCTCTGGCAGCACCGACAGCTGACTGCTTCCTCCTGCTATTTTTCCCAGGAGCCCTTTGACCCCTTCAGGCTCACATGACTTAATCAAACCTGAATGCCCTCCTGGAAGATATGCAAATTATTTTTGAGTCGGACAAAAGTGTTTTGGCTCAATACTGGTGTTACTAAGTGAAGTTTAATGATGTGCTACACAGGTCAGACTACATGGCCTAATAGTACTTTCTGGCTATAAACTCAACAAGTGTATTACTTTCTAAAGGAGGTTTTAAAACAAAATATTAGTATATTCATTATTATTACCCAATTAGACTGGACAAAGTATCAGTACAAAGCAATATGACCTGTATTTTAGGGCCAGGTTTGTCAATACTGGGATTTTTGCACTTATAAACTGCTAGGTGGTTTGAGTTCGGCCATGGTTGCAGAGCACCACACTCTGCATCCCACCTCTCCTGTGACCTCGGACTGGCGCGTTTCAGTGTGCTATGCTGGCAGAAAACTAACTCAAGCAGCAGAAGTACTGAATAGTTTTCTGCCAGTTTAGCATGCTGAGACAGATCAGCACAAGATCAGACAAGTGCAGGAGCTGCCATAAGAAGGATGTGAGAAGGCAGTATCTCACCAGCCAGCAATTAGATCAGGTTATGCTGACATGGAACTGCAGCTTTAATTAAGGCATTAGTAAAATCTCAGATGCATTCACTTCAGAGAAGACAGCTTCAGTTTTTGATTTATCTTAGGCATATGACCAGAATAGGCCTCTTCTTCCTGTCCAGCTCTTACCACAGTAAACTGTATCACTAGGATATCCTTCTCTTAAATATTGAGCTCAAGCTTTTCCCACTGCAAAGTAGCATAAACCAACTATGAATGTTTCATAGCCACGTGAAGCACAGTAGTCTGGGTTTAAAGCCATTTTAAAACTGATTGTGAAGAAAGACAAATTATGTTGCTTTCAAGGTAATGAAAGTATGATCTCTAAAAGAACAGGCTTCAACTTGCAGTATTCCATCTCGCCCTGGGCAACCCATTCACACTGCCTGGTGGAACATACAGTCTTGTGTGTTCCCTTTATTTATATTAAAGATACAATATGGGATCATAAAATGCATTACAGGTGACAGGGCTTAACTGAATATTGGACAACTCTACAGGACACACACATGTACTTTCTTGGTTCTCTTTCACCTGTTAAGATCAACAAAAAAACCCAAGGACTCTAGAGGAAACGCTAAGATAAAGATAGTACCAGTTGTTCTAGTTACAATAAGGCTTCTGGGATAAAGTAGCAAGCATTTCACTGGGTGCAGGGATCAGTTCTTTCCAAACAATAATGGTATCTCTACCTTATCCAGGCAGCTGCATGTCCTTGTATACTTTACTGGAATTAACACTACTACACAGAACTCTACATAATTTGTTGTTTATTTACAACCACTCTTCTCACATGCTAATGAGTGACACCAGCTCTTCAGAAGGAGAATTTGCTTTTCTTGCCAATGCACCCTTGGCAGACTCTGCCCTTGAAACAGAGGATTTCAGGGAGGGACTGAAGCCAACGAGAGGGAATGCAAGGGAGGATAGTATGATATGAAAAGAATGCCTGCAATTTTACAGGGAGAAGACCCAGCTGCCAGTTATTCAGATGTTTGAACTCACACACAGATACTAAGCTGTTCCATCAACAAAAGGTGCACGATGAGATACTCAACTGCCAGAAAATGCCAGGGAACAGGTGCTCCTCTGTGCTCTAACCTGCTTATGTACTTATAATTGAAGATGGCTACATTAAGAAATAATGCAATATACCATGCTCCCTCCTACCCCCTAAAACAAGGAAAACATCTCTACTACAACACCTTCATCTCCATGCTAGACAAAGCCTACACAGATAATATAGTTACCGGGCAGCTTCTTTAAACTCACCTGTGACTCAGGTAAAACATTCTGGGATTGGGACTTTGCTTTTCAACAAGCAAAAACTTAAAATCCTTCAGAATTTTGGAACTCCTTCAAAAACAGTGAAGTCATTTGCTTCCCTTTTGTTGTCTTCCAAGCTCCTATCAATCCATAATGGTGTTTTTGGCCCTTTCCAAATCACTTGACACTACTTGGAAGCAAGGGGATTGCATGCTGTGGTTTTATCAGAATACATCTATTCAGTGCATCCAAAGCTTGCCATGAAGTACGTACACAATTAAGTTAAAAAGCTGTTGAACTATCATGATGTTTTAGTGATCCCTAGACTTCTTTTGGCAAACATGGAAGTCACATGCTAAAACTGTAAAAGAAGAGAACCAAAGGATTTCTTGTAAAAGTAACATCCAGACCAGGCTAAAACTGCAGAACACAGTATCCCTTCAGGATCTCACCTGTACGCTACCATGACTGGAAAAAAATAATATAGTTACACATGCAGAAACGGGAGAAGAAACTCAGCAACAAATTTCAAAGATATTAACTCTAGTGAAATTTGATGTAGTTCAGTTAAAGCCCAAACTGAATTCTGTGAAAAGTCACCCAACTCATTCCAGTCATCTATTTGAGTCTGATCCGCTGTCAAGATTTCAGGGAAGTATGTATATGCACTGTTCATCTTCTGGTGGGTTTAGGAGGAGGAAAAAAAAAAAAAAAAAAGGAAAAAAAAAAAAAAAAAGCTTGTTCATGATAGCACACCCAAAATCCAGCTCAGCTTGTGAAACACCACACAAGGGTTCTTCCCCTCCCCTAATTCATTAATTTTAATTTCAGCATTATAAATAAGTCAATAACATTTACTGCCACTTATGCCCAAACTTCCTCACTTTCTGCTACACTCATTGTTATAATGAACAAGCTAATTATATTTTAGACATCCATCAAAAGCTACTTCATCTAGTCTGGTAGGCAGGAGTGAGGTGTAAACCAGAATTAGTTTTAATTTGTAACTATCATGGCAAGGAGAGGTAAAGTATGTTGGTTAAAATAATTGAATAAAATTTTTTAAAGTTATCCAATAGAAAGACATTTGTATTTTGCCACCTGGTTTTATATTAAGGTACACAGGCATTGGGACTAGAGACAGGTATAAAATTTCAAACAAATAGATTTTTTTGTTTAAAAAAATTTAGCCAAGAATTGCAAATGATCATGTTTATACTTCTAACAATAATGAGCTGAAACACACGTAGCATTCAGTAGAACAGAAGTGTGCATATTTCATTAGGTAGGTTTCAATTTGTACATGGAAGGTGGAATACCAGTATCTACTTCTTCGGTAGCAAACTTGACAATTTCTCACTTCCACCTTGTCTGTCACTGTTCACTGCTCTTTCAGTTGGCCAAACCAATTGTTTGAGTAACTGTGTTATAAATCTGATTATGAAAGTGATCCGAGTTAAAAATAAGCTTTAAAAAAATTCAGTACAGAAGTAGCGAAATGATAGAACACCACTATACTGAGTATATCTAGACAATCCCTCAGTTACCAAAGGGAAAATAAATACTTGTGCAGAAAAATCAGCAGCCTACATGCCACTCTAGTCGCATTCAAGTCCCAAGAAGTTCTGCGTTGCACTTCCAACACTTCCAATTACAGCACATGGGAGCCAGTCTCAGAGGCTAAATCTAAGGTATTTTCTGTGAGATGTTTCCACTTACAGTTATTTCTCAGTGCTGTTGCTTTTGCTTATTTGGTTTTGTTTCTCCTCAAAATCATCACAGAAGGCAACTAGAATGCTAATTTTTCTTCAGGGCTCAAGGATAATAATATCTGTTATATCTGCATTTACCTTGAAACCATTTCAAGTTCAAAGTTATCTGAACAAGGTTCCTGAAGAGTAGAAAAGTCACTCCTTGATACCTCCGTAACTTAAAAACAGTATTTTGAAGAAAACTCTCTTGATATTTTCTTTAGATCATCTCTTCTGCAGACATACAAGATATTTCATCCTGGATTTATTTATTTTTGCTTGTATTTCCTCAAAAAGCTACTCTAGTCTGAAAACAAGATTTTAGAGTAACTTCTGGCTACAATTTGAACAGTGATGTTTCACACAGACTATGTTGTAAAGAACATGTTTGATGACACAGGTAACTCCCTGATGATTCAGGCTCCTCTACAGTCAATTACTACTGCACTCAGGTTTCCAATTGATCATTGTTGTCTAATTTTAGGAGTTAACGTAAATTCCTTTTGCTGTGTTGCCTGCATATCAAATAAATAATTTTCTAAGAAGAGTTAATTTAGTAACAAGCAAATATCCAGTGTTTTGAGGCTGCTTAAAATATTAGATTAACTTAACACTTACCTAAGTCTCTTCTCAAAATAACTTAACAGCCAGTCCTTACAAGTGATTGAATACTGAAGTCTGTGCCCTGCAGAGTAGTCATAAGCGAGTAAAAAGTAAAATTCTTCTCTACCTATATCCACATTACATAAAAAAATGCTCAAAAAAGAAAAGGCAATTAAGAAGATTGATTTACTTGTATAGTGTCACTTTCATAATCTGAGTTTTTATGTTTTTAATCTGTTCAATTTGTACCAATCAGAAATAGAATCATACAAATATCCACAAATTAAATATCAGATGTATTTGACCAACACCTAATTTTTTATTAAACATTTAGCAAATGCTCAAATACAAAGACAGTAAGAAAAGTGTCAAGGCAAGGCAACAAATTTTAACTATCTGGATAAAATCAGTGGTTAACCTCACCCTCTGCTGAAACTATTCTAGGTCTGAAAGAGTTCAAGATGATTGTGTACACTGCATGTGACAATCTTCTGCAACCAAACCACAACAGAGCCACCACTTTCGTATTTCCTCTGTGCAGGTTTGGTTAGTTTTCACATGAATAGATATAGCTCTTGAAATCCAGTTCTAACTGTAATAAAGTATTTCCTTCCTTCCTTCCTCCAGAACTGATTTTAATATCATCCAAAGAACTGTTAAAAGGCAGAAAAATTCCCATAGGAAAAAACTTCTGACTCTTAATTGGGGAAGGGGGGCGGGCAGGGAAGAAGAGAAGAAAGACAGATATTAAAGGGTTTCTTATATTAAAGTTTTTAAATTTCAAATGGTTACACTGTTTTACTCTTTTTTGTGTATTTAAAGCACAATTAACTTATTTTAATGGAAAGAAGATGCAAGGAAGTTTACATGCATCTGTCTAAAATTAACTGCTTACCACTAACAAAAAAGGCCTTGATTCCATCAAATTCCATCTATACAGATATCTAAGTAGTGTCAGTTTTCCCTATCCAGCCAAAACTTGTATGTCCAAAGACTACTTAATTTAATCCAACAGGTGGGACTCCAGGTTATAAATAGAAAAATGAAGGTACATTGAGATTAAGTGATTTGCCCAAGACAGGGATTAACAGGATTAGGATTCAGGAGTTGCCGGTTTGAATTTCTTTGCTTGTCCCATATTCGCTCCAGCAGAGAAGGGAGGAAAAGGCTTATATTTTCCACTCGGCATCAACAAAAAATGCCAAAACCCTATTATCAGCATCAGCTATTTGCCTATGGGTTCACTTTACATACACCTAAAGCATGCCTATTATCAGAAATAAAATTTTGAGTACACAAGAACTAATCTAATTTATTTTAAATCAGCATAAGACCTTATAAAACAAAGCTCCAGACAGTGTGTGCATGCAAGGGTGTCGAGGGATGTTGCAGATACATTCTTCTAACAGAGAAAGCCAAAAGAAATAATGAACAAAGTTTTCAGTAATTGTATTTCTTCTTAAAAAATCTACTTCCTTTAGTAACCACATTTAATTGCTGCATCTGTGTATGCATTTTGCATGGCAAGGTTTTGGTGGCAGGGGGTTACAGTGGTGGCTTCTGTGAGAAGCTGCTAGAAGCTTCTCGCACGTCCAATAGAGCCATTGTCAGCCGGCTCCAAGACGGACCCGCTGCTGGCCAAGGCTGAGCCCATCACCAACAGTGGTAGTGCCCCTGGGAGAACATATTGAAGAAGGGGGAAAAGCTGCTGTGCAACAGCAACTGCAGCCAGAAGAAAGGATTGAGAACATGAGAGAAAGAACTCTGCAGACCCCCAGGTCAGTGCAGAAGGAGGGGAAGAGATGCTCCAGGCGCCGGAGCAGAGATTCCCCTGCAGCCCGTGGGGAAGACCCCGGTGAGGCAGGCTGTCCCCCTGCAGTCCATGGAGGTCCACGGTGGAGCAGATCTCCACCTGCAGCCCAGGGAGGACCCCACGCCAGAGCAGGTGGACGCCCGAAGGAGGCTGTGACCGCATGGGAAGCCGATACTGGAGCAGGCTCCTGGCAGGACCTGCGGATCTGTGGAGAGAGGAGCCCACGCTGGAGCAGGTTTTCTGGCAGGACTTGTGAGCCCGCGGGGGACCCACGCTGGAGCGGTGTGCTCCTGAAGGACTGCAGCCCATGGAAGGGACCCACACTGGAGCAGTGTGCTCCTGAAGGACTGCAGCCCATGGAAGGGACCCACGCTGGAGCAGTTCGTGAAGAACTGCAGCCTGTGGGAAGGACGTGGAAGACTGTCTCCCATGGGAGGGGACCCCACACTGGAGCAGGGGAAGAGTGAGGAGTCCTCCCCCTGAGGAGAAAGGAGCGGCAGAGACAACATGTGATGAACTGACCCCAAGCCCCATTCTCCGTCCCCCTGTGCTGCTGGGGGGGAGGAGGCAGAAAAAATTGGGAGTAAAGTTAAGCCTGGGAAGAAAGGAGGCGTAGGGGGAAGGTGTTTTAAGTTTTGGGTTTTATTTCTCATTATCCTACTCTGATTTGATTGGTAATAAATTAAACTAATTTCCCCAATTCGAGTCTGTTTTGCCCATGAGGGTAATTGGTGAGTGATCTCTCCCTGTCCTTATCTTAGCCCACAAGCCTTTCATTATATTTTCTCTCCTGTCCTGCTGAGGAAGGGAGTGATAGAGCAACTTTGGTGGACACCTGGTGTCCAGCCATGGTCAACCCACCACAATCTGCTAAAGCTGGCAGTGTTTACTTTCTGAGAAACAGATAAATAACATTTCACTAGAGTTTTTTTTTCCTTTAATATTAGTTCTGCAAGATGTCTTAGCTAGGGTTCAAAGAAAATACTTCAGGAGATTACAAATTTGATTTCTGTGACTATTGATTTGTTTCTTAACTCCTCCAGTCTAATAAGATTTAATATAGTATTCATTTTCCTTTGCTTACGGGATACGTTAGATACAAAAGTTGTGGAAGTTTTATAAGGGAAGAAAAGCATCATGGAATAAAAAACTTTCCTATAAGGTTTATTAATAAAGTATTACAGAATAGTCAGTGCCAAACTAAAATGAAATAACACAGCATCATTAGAAAGACACATTTTGCTAAGGGTTTAACATATTAATCTGGAAAATAGCACGTTTGAAATGCAGAATGGAAGGGTGATTTTTATGCTGCCTAACTTCAGGCACCAAACTTGGGTCCTCAAAGAAAAGGCTGCTCTACCTAAACTCCTACTATAATCAATAGAGGGAAAGATTACCAGATAGTGATTCATGGCCAGGAGCCCATCTGAACTCTTCAAAATTGGCCTATGGATCAGGCACTCTCTGTTGACTATTAAAGCAGCCTATTGTCCTAGTTTCAGCTGGGACAGAGTTAATTTTCTTCCTAGTAGCTGGTACAGTGCTGTATTTTGGATTTAGTATGAGAATAATGCTGATAACATGCTGATGTTTTAGTTGTTGCTAAGTAGTGCTTACCCTAAGTCAAGGATTTTTCAGTTTCCCAGGCTCTGCAAGTCAGCAGGTGCACAAGAAGCTGGGAGGGAGCATGGCCAGGACAGCTGACCCGAACTAGCCAAAGGGATATTCCATACCATAGAACATCATGCTCAGTATATCAACTGGGAGGAGTCGGCCGGGATAGGCCGATCGCTGCTCGGGGACTAACTGGGCATCAGTCAGCGAGCAGTGAACAACTGCATTGTGCATCACTTGTTTTTCTTGGGTTTCATTTCTCGCTCTTTTTGTTACCTTCCTTTTCATTATAATAACAATTATTATTTTACCATATTTTATTTCAAGTATTAAACTGTCTTTATCTCAACCCACAAGTTTTACTTTTTTTTGCAATTCTCCTCCCCATCCCACCACGGGGTGGGGGGGAAGGAGTGAGTGAGCGGCTACGTGGTGCTTAGTTGCCAGCTGGGGTTCAACCACGACACCTATGAAAACTAGATTTCTAGTTTGGGCATCAAACTTGCATACTCATAGGACAAGACATGATGGACACAAGCTGCAATGAGGGACAAGCTCCAGCAGGTATTCTTTAGTTTTAGCTTTGGCTACACCAGTGCACATACTCAACTTTCCTGTGCAGCAGCCTCTTTAGAGCAAATGCCAAAATCCCACTTTGCTGGGTTTGAGATCCAAAGCTCGGCTTTTAAGCCTGTATTTCCAGATAAATAGCAAGGCATAACATAGCCAGATCAGGTTCTAGGCTTCTGTGTTTCACTGCTTAAATAAAAGAACTCAGAAGATGGCCCTTCACAGAACAGATGTGTTTAGGAAATCTTTCACTAGACTTTATGTGCAACTCACCTAGCAGACTGGACCTAAGGGGAAAGAACAGCATGCTATTTTATAAGGTCCCTTGTCCTTCATGTCCCTTGAAGAACAACATGCCTGAACAAGACTCTACTAGTTAGTACTTTGAAGCTATGAAAAAAAACAACAAAAGACTGCAACCTCTATATAAAAGGGAAATATTCTGAATTTACAATGAGGGAAGATGAATAAAGAAGATACTCCAGCATATAAAGTAGTTTCTATTTTGAGCTCCTTCAAAAGGGAAAATCTCTTGCCAATTTTACTTTAGAAGCTAGCAACTTCTATACACGGAGACTGGCTTTCTAAGTGATACAGTTACCAGCTAAATACCAGAATGCTTATGAGCAAAGCTACTTTCAGAGAGGGTATACATTACTAATGCACACACATGAAATTACCTTCCTCTCCCGAAGAGGGAAGGATTGTTGTGAAAGTGATACTGAGCATCTGGTTCTACAATAGGGGTGATGAACTTGATGACATATTGTCCTGGTTTTGGCTGGGATAGAGTTAATTTTCTTCCTAGTAGCTGGTACAGCGCTGTGTTTTGGATTTAGGATGAGAAAAATGTTGATAACACACTGACATTTTAGTTAGTGTGAACACTGCTTAGCAACAAGTCAAGGACTTTTCAGCTTCTCACACCACCCCACCAGTGAGTAGGCTGGAGGGGCACAAGAAGCTGGGAGGAGGCACAGCCACGACAGCTGACCCCAACTGACCAAAGGGATATTCCATGTGATGTCATGCTCAGTATATAAACCAGGAGGAAAGCTGGCCGGGGGCTGTTGCTTGGGAACTGGCTGGGCATCAGTCAGCAGGTGGTGAGCAACTGCATTGTGCATTACTTGTTTTGTATATTCTAATTCCCACTCCCCCTTCCTTTTCTGTCCTATTAAACTATCTTTATGTCAACCCACGAATTTTACTTTTTTTTCCCCAATTCTCTTCTGCATCCCACTGCAGGGGGCAGCGGGGAGTGAGTGAGCAGCTGTGTGGCGTTTAGCTGCCTGCTGGGTTAAATCACAACACATATGTTAACTAATCTGACTTCTGTCTTGCTCTAAAGACTTTGTCTAGAAAAGTAAGTAGCAAAGGGGGTTATAACGTCAAACTTGAAAACAAATAAAAATATATCCTACATCATCCCATGTAGGTCATGCACAGTGATCTACTATTCTGAGTAAGGCAATGATTACTCTCAAAACTTTAAGATGACAGATTCTTACAAACAGCTTAATAACACAATATTGCTTTATACTAACATATGTGTGTTTTCCTACTTGTCTCATGGTAAAAGAAGCCTGTATCTGTAAGAAAAATACAATTTTTAGCATATAAAATTGAATTCATAATATCAAAAGGCCAGACATCTTGATTTTACTTCTATGAACTTCAGCTAGTCACTTCATTTCCCTGTCTCACTTTCTGGAACTGTAAAGTGAAAATAGTATTGTCATGATTTTTGGGAAGTTTCATTCCTTAACATCTGTAAAATACCTGGAGATCCTCAGACAGCAGGTACAGAAAAGTGTCATCATTAATCATCATTCTGAAATTAAGACATCACATTTGAGGTTCTGTCCATCACAGAAGAAAGCCATGAAACACTTCTCAGCGCCTTAAGGACAATTACACTCTCTCAGTCATTTCAAGGGTTTGATAAAAGAAGTTTCCAATCAGAGTACGCAGAAAAATTAACATTCTTTCAGGAAGAATCTGCAATATTAACTGTTCAGTATCCTAACCATGTTGACTAGTATCTGCTTTGCACTATAACTTTGCACAGCACAGCAATCCCTCTGCCACTGCTAGCAGAAGTGATGAAATATCTATTAGGAACATGGAGAGTGGGGATGAGAAAGAGGAAATAAAGAAAAAGTTTTGTTTCTGACATAAAATAGTGATGCAGAGACAGCTTCACACCAAAAGCACTGACAGCTTGACTTCCTTTCAGATAACGTGTAAGTTATTCTGGGAATTAAATAAGGGAAATTTGACTGGAAAGTAGATGAGAACTTTGAATATGCAATAACTTAACTCCAGCACAAAGAATAGGGAGAAAATTAGTAATAGATACCAGATACCAGGGCTAGAAGGAAATAAACATTTGAGAAACAGACGATCAAAACAAACAGATAAACTCAGGAGGATTGTATAATGATACAAAATAATAAAAAAATGGGCAGGTAGAAGGCTGACTAGAGGAGGGGGTGAATACAGTTCAGAATGAAAGTTTGTCCTACACCACAAAGGAACAAAAGGGGAAGGGTTGAAATTCTGTTCAGGACAATATCGCCTTTCCTGACATCTCTCCTTCCTCTATGAAAATGAACACTAGTAACATTTTAGAACCTGACATACTTGCACTTTCCAACAACAACAAAAAAATCCATTTCTTTTCAATGTTCGGTTTCCTTTAGGTTTATTATGTACTCTGTGTACTCTCCAGCCCCCTTTGATACTATTGCTTCTTCTGTTAAGCAATACCAGTCTACTCCATTACAAATAATACACAAGTTCTACTGGGGAATCTATACCAGTTTATTAAATCAGCTGATGTAAATTTTGACTGCTTCTGGGACTAGACCTTAATGCAGGAAAACCTCAGAGAAGGCAAGATTTGACAAGTATCTCTGTGAGCACTAGAACTAGCAAAGCTTTTATCCTACAGATTTGTGGTTTTTGGCTAACTGACATTGAAGTCTAGGAAGGTGTGAACTTCTATGGAAGCTTTTCCTGCGCCTGAAGCATTTCTAAAGGTCTTTGTCTTTATACCTGAAAAACCATTTTGTGAAGCTTTCAGGAATTTATCTACCTAGCAAAAAGCAGGACCACAGCCCTGCATTTCAGAAGAGCAGACTTCAACATCTTCAGAGATCTGCTTGGAAGAACTCCACGGGATATGGCTCTAGAGAGAAAAAGGGGTCGAGAAGAGCACGTTGATATTCAAGTATCTCCTCCTCCAAACTCAAGAAAGGTGCATTGTGCCAACAGAGGTGATGAGATTCACGCTTAGTAAGAGCATGGAATGCAAATCACTCTCAAATCAGCTTATGAAGGCATCAGACTGTACATTATCAGAATCATGTCCCTGTGACAAATTAAAAATGGATCAAGTTCCATTTATAAATATTACTGACTACATTTCATAACTTATTTGCAGATTACAAGTTTTCCATAGTACTGCCTTAGCCCCATTTCACAAAGTAGTAGTAACATATCAAAGTACTAATCATGCATGCAGATCACTTCTACTGATACTCATCTAGGGTTCTTGAAAGGTGCATAACAGAGCATAAACCAACAATCCTTTTAATTACATACAACACCTTCATTCATGATCATACTGATTTAAACCAGACTTACAGACATTTATTGAGGCAAGGTGACTTTAAAGTGATGTAAGAACTTCTACACCAAAGCACAGCTGTACTATTTAGCTAAACTAATTCAACATCACACCTTTAGTCAAACGCAGACATACTGAATGGCACCAAGGCCTCAAAATGAAGTGCAAAGTAGGGACTTCCTGAGAGATTATGAGTTTGGAGGCACCAATTATCTTGCCTAACAAGAAATGTTTGCTGGAAGAGTTCAGTAACATAGGTACAGAAACAGAAATTCAGCTCCTGTCAGTCCTTTTAAAACCACAGGGAAAAAATTAGTTCCTCAAAAGAAATAAATGGCACTCCCAAGCTTATTTTACCAGAATAAGTGAATTTAAATTTTTCGTGAGTATAACTAATAGATGGAATGGAAGAACAGGGGTGACAGATTGCACTTGTCCAAATTCACAATCAACAAACAAGCAAAAAAACCTTACAGATATAGGTCAGGCCTGCTTGACCCAATAGGAGACACAGACTCTAGAGTCAGGAGCACACTATATAAATCAATTGGCTTAACTTAGGAAAGCTAGGAAGTGAATTTGCAGTGATGGAAACTATGAATAACAAGACCACCAGAGAGAAAAGCTGTAAGAAGCAGCTGGGACGATAAAGACACAAAGATGACTGGTTCAGAAGTTTTATGTGCAGCTGGACAACAGTACTTAAAAAAAATAGATGTTAAAAACAGTAGATCTCTCTTCACTTACCATGACATCTCCTAGCACCTAGGTTACTTTGAAGAATTAATTGCATGTGTGTAAAGGAGGGTCCTTACTCTTCTGTTCACACTGAACCGGAACACACATTCTCTCTTCATAGTGCTTTTAAAACCTCAGATTGTATCTACACTGCTCACAGTAGCTCAACGCAGAGATGCCAGAGTTTATTCTGCAGCAATGAGCTACCTGCACTCACCACAACAACACTCCCCATATGTCAGCTGACCTGCTGAGATAGATCAACTAGTCTCAGGCTGCTGTCAAAGAAATATAGCTCTGCAACTTCCAGGTCCCAAGCTAGTATCTTGAGACAGTGCTGAATTGTACCATATGGAAATACCAACCCTGAGCTTAGACTGTCTATATAAACATTGTATTACACAGTACAGACACACACATGAAGCCAACAGCATGGGGAGAAGTATGTTTTATGGTTCACTAAGAAGGGATGAAGATAATCCTTTCCTCAGCTCAGGCACTTTCACATCTCAGGGCAGGTTAAGAGCCAACAGTGGGTTGAAAGCAGATGTGGGCTTCACAGAGGGTCTTATTTTCTTACAACCTCTTTGCAGAAAATCACAGTATAAGAAATCAAGAGAAAACAAGATTTTCATCTTCTTTCTCTACCTCCCTCTCTCCATTTCAGCATCTCTGCTGCTGAAGAGTGGACCAGAAACATCATAAAACATACTAGTTAATGAAGCTAAAGCTTCACAGACCTTCTACTGGACGATCACCTATGCATATGTAGTGTGCAGATCATCTCTCAAGGCTTGTCACAAGTGAGAGATACACCAAGTTAATTTAATATAAGAAACATGGAGCATTCAGAATCCCAGCCTAGATCACACAACTTAGAACTAATTTTATTCCAGGGAGCTTCTCCACAATTTGGAATACTAACTCTTCAGGCCCATATTGGAAGCTAAAAAAGTCTTAATTGAAAAAATCCATTTCAGTTGGTTTGAATAACAATGCTGTCAAAGGGATGGGAAACTTGCCAAAAGACTGCAAAGCAAATGGTAATAATAATTACCAGTTGAATTTTGGATAATTGCTTAGCAAAATGCAACAACGATCGCTGTATATAAGCTCATTTAAATGTTTCACTCAACTGGGACAAAAAGTAAAAAACATGTTAATTTAATTTGCCAATGACACAACCAGTGAAGAACTGTTAAAAGAAACAATATAGCCAGAAAAACGTTAGAAAACAAACAGAAAAGCCTATTGGTTTTCAAAAAAAGTACATTTAGAGAGACATACACCTAGAATATGAAGTTGAAAACACATTTGGAAATTAAGGTGAGCTGGTGCATGTTCAGAGATATAGTTGAAAAGGAAATGTAATAATGGGGCAGGGAACAAAACCAGATTAGATAAGGAGGACTTCCAGCGTACTACATTTAATTTCACAAACTGCATTGACAGAATGGTATGAACTGAATTCAGTGAGAGGCTAGCTGAAGATTCCATCACTGACCCACATGCTACTACTTCTACAAACGATTACTGCAATGCATTTTAGATCTATGCAATACAGATGTTTTAACTTAGAATGCTTGTAGATATACCTCACCATCTCTACAAATGTAATCCTGCACTTACTTCTCCTCAGCTTCAGAAATCCTTTGTCCTGATATTCCAGAATCATCAGTGGTTCCATGCAGAGCTACATTGATAAATCATAAATCACAACAGCTATAATTGTAGGGCAAAGGAACTACAAAGTGAATAAAGGCTGGAGATATACCATTTCAGCCAAGGCTATTTCACTGCAGAATGAGCTTCCAGAGAACACTGTATTAAAATCCACAGCTTAATTATCTTTAGGACATACTATGAGACCTTACTGATTCATAAAAACTTTCCTACAACAACATGGTATAAAGATCTGATTTGGTTTTTGTAATAAAAGGGAAAGGGCAGAAGATTCTCACACGTGCTGCGATCATCACTGTATTGTTCTATGCATCTCACTAAACAGAGATTGGCTAAGCTACAAATGGACATAGTGTAACGGCTTACAAGGGAGGGAGTAAAAAAAAAAGAGGGAGGAGTTTAATATAAAGAGTTCCATGTGGAAGAATCAGAATGACACTAGCGAAGCGAAGGAAGGGGGTTTGGAACCTTAAGGAAGTAATCTTGACAGTAAATTCATTAAAATAGCATCTTTCAAAAAAGCTGGGAGAACAGTGGTCCTTCTAGCTCTTCTCAGTCTCCAGGTTACATGAACTATACGGATAGGATATTTCTTTAATTTTTGTAAGGAATCTAGCCTTCCTGGTGAACTCAAGAAGAACTAGTCAGAGACATACCACTCTTCTCATTCCATGACAGAGATTATGTGCTTGGTTGTGCTGGTAAACCTCCCTTCCACAAGCACTAAAGGTAGTTAGGCTTCCAATTTCCTAATTCAAGTGTGCAGAAGCAAAAGAGGCAGCCATTGCAGCGTGCGGTGAATGTGAAAGAAACAAGATAAGATTATAAGAATATTTTATTTCAATATGAGCAGTAACAGTACTTTTTGTCTGAAGGGGAGGTTAAGTCTGCAAAAAGGATCCTCAACCAATATAGTCCAAAACACTTTCTGCAGCAGTTTTATGTTTCAGTGCTGTGTACATCTAAATAAAGTAACGATCACCCCTGAGTGGAAGGAAAAGATCCCGTATCTGGTGTTGAACCATTCCAGGGCTATATCTAAGGTATCAAACAGCAGCTATATTTACTGGAAGCAATTTTTAAGGGTGGGGGGGTGGGGGGTGGGGTGCGAGACCAGGAAGGGGGGAGGCACTCAGAAAAAAGAAAAAAGAAAAGTTGCTGAAAAGCACCAAAGAAAGCTGAGGCTCTAGAAAAAAGTGCCAATGGTCCTGACTGAGCTTTCTGTTCACTTCTCAATACGTCAGGCCTGGAACAAGTTTCTCAGTTCAAAATTTCTCTAATTGGCTGGAAAGCATTTAAGGAAAAATCTTTTAATTAAAAACAGAGAACCAACAAGACATGAAAGCCATGGGGGTTGGGAGAGGCATATGTTGACCTTATGAAGCTTCACAGCAGAACTCTGCAGGGGCTGTTTAAACTGAGAAAGCACAGTTTTAATTAAAGAGTCCTGAGGAACAGACAATTCAAAAGAGCAGGTCAGCTAGATTCCAAGAGGTCAATTTAAGCATAAGCAGAGGGAAAACAAGACTTCTGGTCATTTTGCCTTCCTTTGGGAGAAATCTGTTCCTAACTGAGTATTATGCTCTGTGCTTCTCAACAAAAAAGCTAGCTTTCCTCTAACCACCTGTATGGGTGTTGTATATCATTGGTAAGTGTTTGAGAGAGAGAAGAAATTTTGTGAAGTCCACCCTAGTTTCTTGACACTGGATCACATTCTAAAATAAAACTAATTTTTTTTTTCCCCCAATGCATGGAATCCTAGATATGCTTATGCATACTTGAAAATAGAACTCTGCATCTTGCTAAGCTTCTAAAATCAGTGGGAAATACTGTAAAAAAAAAAAAACAAAAACCAAAAAAAACCCCAAACAAAAAAAACAGATCCAGCATATCACCAAACAGAAATCCTCTTTAAAAACAAACAAACAAACAAACTAACCAAAACCCGAAACTTTTTCTTTATTTTTTGAAGTGTATTATGTTACTATCACATTTAGTGAAGCTAGTCATTTTTTGGTACTATTTGGAGTCAAAAGGAAAAATAAATCTAACCTCCAAACAAAAGGAGTTATGAAGGGCACTGTAACCAGAACTCATCAAGTAGCAGGGCTACCATAGAAAAATGTAACATAAAAGTTGCCACATCACTCCATGAAGAACTACCTTCCAGTAATTCAAAAGGATAAGGAATTAAGCAGAAAAGTAACATCTACAGTAATTTCCCCAAGAGAAACAGTAATGTTAGTGCACTTCAATTAGTGTATACATGGTTCTGCACATACATGGATTGTTACACTTAAGTATTGCTCCTGTTCAGATAGATTTCTCTCCTATTGGCCCTTTGAGAACTCATGGCTAGATGCATCTGCTTGGGTGAGTGAAGTGCATGTTCCAAGTCAAGGCATGGTTATTTCATGATTGACAGACAAAGCAGTAAATTTCCCTGCATCAAGGAGGAGCAACTAGCAGCCAGATTAAGCAATCAGTTCACTCATTTGTGAGATATTGTCTGCTTTTCTAAAATCCCAATTAAACACTCAGAAGTGGAATGGTGGGGGTTTTTTTGTTTGTTTGGGGTTTTTTTGAGTTTGTATAAGCTTAGAAATCGCACTGTCTCACATCTTTAATTTTATTATCCCTTGCTGCCCCCCAGCCAGGGTGCAAGCTTTGATGTAAGTTGTCATTTATTATGTTGACCTATATCCTCACAGAAGTAGCATATATGCAGTTTACCAGGGATACCCTCCACAGATGGACAAAACTAAGAAAAAGCCACCACTCACTACTAAAACAGAAATTCAAATGGAATGAAACTTAAAGTAAATGAGAGGCAGAAAAAGGCAGTAAACACTTTTATGGCAAAGGAATAAATAAAAATGAGAACATCCTGGGAGACATGGAAGTAGGTGAATGTAATACTTTTGACAAAGTTAGACAAAAGATGCCTTCATAGTTCTTCACAGACATAAATCGATGACAATACTGAAGCACAGAGCAATCCCTGTCCAGAAACAAACCCAGGAGAGAAACTGGGACAGAGCAGAATCTTGCTGTAGAAGGCAAATTCTATTGAAACAAAGTGGACATTCGATGAACAACTCTCCATACACCTGACACAGGACACCAAATGTAGAAAGACTAGTTCAGGTCTCAAAAGCAATATACCAACATTAATCTGAGCCATACTGCTTCCAATTTCAGAACCAGCAGGTTCTTTGTCCCCTGCTCTGTTGCATAGTACAGGATAACCACTGTTGTGGTTTAACGCCAGCTGGCAACTAAGTACCACGCAGCCACTCGCTACTCCGCCCACACAGTGGGATGGGGGAAGAGAATCAAAAAAAGTGAAACTCATGGGTTCAGATAAAGACAGTTTAATAGGACAGAAAGGAAGAAAAAAAACCAGGACAACAATAATAATAAAAGAATTAGAATATATAAAACAAGTGATGCACAATGCAATTCCTCACCACTCGCCGACCGATGCCCAGTTAGTTCTCAAGCAGCAATCCACCCCTCCAGGCCAAGTCCCCCCAGTTTACATACTGGGCATGACGTCATATGGTATGGAATATCCATAGTTTGGGCCATCCTGCTGTCCTGGCTGTGTTCCCTCCCAACTTCTTGTGCCCCTCCAGCCTTCTTGCTGGCTGGGCATGAGAAGCTGAAAAATCCTTGACTTAGTATAAACACTACTTAACACACCGATGCTTTTAGTTGTTGCTATCAATATTATTCTCATACTGAACCCAAATCATAACACTATACCAGCTACTAGGAAGAAAATTAACTCTATCCCAGCTGAAAGCAGGACAGCATAAACAGAATTTCATACCAGGACTCTATAACTTACCTACATCCTTGTGGTGGGTTGATCCTGGCTGGATATCAGGTACCCACCAAGCTGCTCTATCAATCCACATCCTCAACTGACAGAAGGAGAGAAAATACAACAAAACGCTCATGGGCTGAGATAAGGACGGGGGGAGATCACTTAGCAATTACCCTCACAGGCAAAACAGACTCAACTCAGGGAAATTAAATTTATTGCCAATCAAATCAGAGCACAATAATGAGAAAAAACTAAATCTTAAACATCTTCCCCCCACCCCTCCCTTCTTCCTAGGCTCAACCTCACTCCTGATTTCTCTGCCTCCTCCCCCACAGCAACACAGGTGGACAGGGAAGGGGGGTTGTGGTCAGTTTATCACACATTGTCTCTACCGCTCCTTCGTCCTCACTCTCTTCCCCTGCTCCAGCGTGGGGTCCCTCCCACAGGAGAGAGTTCTCCATGAACTTCTCCAACATGGGTCCTTCCCACAGGCCGCAGTTCTTCACAAACTGCTCCAGTGTGGGTCCCTTCATGGGGTGCAGTCCTTCGGGAATGGGCCACTCCAGCGTGGGTCCCCCACGGGGTCACAAGTCCTGCCAGGAGCCTGCTCCAGCATGGGCCTCCCATGGAGTCACAGCCTCCTTCGGGCACCCACGTGCTCTGGCATGGGGTCCTCCCTGGGCTGCAGGTGGAGATCTGCTCCACCGTGGACCTCCATGGGCTGCAGCGGGACAGCCTGCCTCACCATGGTCTGCCCCATGGGCTGCAGGGGAATCTCTGCTCCAGCACCTGGAGCACCTCCTCCCCCTCCTTCTGCACCGACCTGGGGGTCTGCAGAGCTCTTTCTCTCACATATTCTTACTCCTCTCTTCCAAATGCTGTCACACAGTTGTTTTTTCCCCCCCCGTCTTAAATACATTATCCTAGAGATGCTACCATCATTGCTGATGGGCTTGGCCTTGGCCAGCAGCAGGTCCATCTTGGAGGCAGCTGGCATTGCCTTGTTGGACACGGGGGAAGCTTCTAGCAGCTTCTCACAGAAGCCACTGCTGTAACCCATCCCACCCCCCCCGCGCTACAAAACCTTGCCATGCAAACCAAATACACTGCTGCACACAATATGATGTTTAAATTGTCAAAATTGTATCATCATAAAATGACATGCTGTAGCAACAAACTATCTGTAGATAGAGTCATGATTCCATGCAAGCTTGTATAACTGTTTTTAATTTGATATGTACACATATGTTCTTGTGTTCTAGTGTAGTGATCATAAAGAAACAACTTAAAACTAATTTCTGGAATAATCCGATTAGAAGATGTACCACCAGCCACGCTTCTAAAGAAAGCTCTAAGTTGAAAGTCTTACTTGCTTTGGGCATCATTTAGTGTGAATTTTTCTATTGTTAAGAGACTAATTCTGCAGTTCAGATCAGCAATGATCTCACTTCTGGTTGCTGCCATTTGTTGTATAATAGCATTCCTTCCCACATTCATCTAAAAGCAATGTTTTTCAAGGAAAAAAATCCAGGTCTAATCTATGCCTGAGTGTGGTAATGACCATATTTCACCCACCATGTTGCACAGGTGCAGCTTCTTAGTAAATGAGCTTAGGTCTTAAGAGACCATGAATGTTCTGAGTTCCCCTATGCACAAGTATAGCAGAAAAATCCCATAGCAAATAAAACCGAAATGAATAAAATCAAGGTTCTAGACTGTAATTACTGCTAGAGAATCAGAGAAATTGGACTGAGGGGATGAAAATATCGACAGCAAGTTCTCTAAAGTGATGCATTTCTGCCTCTAGTTAATATAAAAAGAAAATGTATGTAAGTGTATAAATACACAAGGTAAACATGCCATATTTGCTCAGACTTCATGAACTCTTTATAGGCCACAACCAGAGCATAGTAACATCCACCTGAGCTTTTGTTCCTATGCTCCTCCTTCCCCTTCAAAGTACCGTGGTGATTATATTTTCTTCCACAACCTTTTCCATATTCACATAAAACTGCTAAAGGTAAAAGAGAAGGGAGATATTACGTAGCTAAAACTTTTTCGTTCTTCCCAAAAAAACCAGATGCCCATCATCTGGCTGAGGCCAGACGCTAGATAGATGAAGCCTGATGAAAACTTGCATTTGAAGTACAGCAGTGGCTACTTTTCATCAGATAGCTTCTTCTCAATCTGTCAACAAGGTTTACCACTGACAGCTGCAGTTCTGGTGGATGACTTCTTCACTATCATCTCTAACTCTCCTACAGAAATATGTTCTAGGAGTCTACACTTTATCTTTCCTGGCTATGACCTGACCTCAAATCAGATATGGCCTCACTGCATTCTGGTTAGATTAGTACCATAAAATTTATCTGAAGTCTTAAAAATATTATCCCTGAACTAATGTAAGTGATTTAGAACGTAACAAAGTACCTATCACTGGGAAGAAGGTGTTACAGACAACATAGTCAGTCACTTCAATAGCAAATTTTGTCATGTTTAACTACAATTGTCTAATTTCCAAGGAACTAAATGGCATATGTCAAGAAGTGCAAGTTGTTATTCACAGTCTTACAAACTCTATTCATCATGAGCAGAAGTGTTGCAGAGCTTAGCGAGAAGGTGAGGTTTTACCTATATTTAAGAGATGGTTTTAGTCTTCCCTGCAACAAGGGAAGCACTCTGAATAGCCTGAAACAAGTGAGGCTTATAGTAAAAAAAACCCACCAAAATTCACATTTGTACAGCAATATTCAGTGTACTTGCTTAAAATACTGAATCAAAAACTAAAACAAAATGTAATTTTAGTTGCATGTAGTTACATGAGTTTATTTTGAACTCTGGCCAATTCTGTAATACCTAATATACTGAGTGCAGTACAAGAATAGCTAGACAAGATAGTACAGCGCTGAATAGTTATTTTGGCATTGGAGCTTTTTCCTTGTGGGTAGGGTTGGGGAAGAGGTCACACAGTTGTCAGTGGTCCCCCATCCACAGCCATCAGGATCCTGCAAAATCATCTAGGAGATGTGTCAGGACTAGCTCAGGCAGCAGCATTCTCCACCCTACAGCCCAACACCACTATATACTCTACCTCCTGCAGGGCTCCTAGTCAAAGCACTCAGTACCCCAACTGCCTAATAATCTCAGCACCTACCTCCCTTATGCTCCATATCCTATATTCTAACCATCTCTGGGTCCACTACCCTGCTCCCAGCTCCCATCCACCACACCCCAGCACTTTTTTTTTTTTTTTTTCCCTCTATCCATTCCCATGCACAGGCCTACAAATGTCCTCCCTCTGATCTATTGTTGCTTGACATGCTGTTCTGTAATGGAAGGAGCACTGGCAACAAGGTGCTCCTATGCTACTTCATGCAAGCATTTTTTAACTATTCCACAGGCAGCTGTGACGGTGTCTCCCTATTAACAATGTTAGAACATTACAACATAGCACGAAGTGTTGGTATTTGTACTGCATTAATAGCTTAGCTAATGATTTTAATGTCAAGGTAGCAGAGCACCAGCAGATGCTGGAATACTTGCCTCCATTTTTCCCAACTGTTCGGAAACACCTCCAGAAGGTCCGAAGAAAAGATGCCCTATTATGAGGGGTAGCTTGAACAAAGCTGAACTCACGGAACAAGATGTGTGTTCCTTGACGCACGCTGTTAAAACTGTGGAGATAAAGTCAAAACAAGAGAACGTTAGAAAGCTGAACCAGTGTGAGTGTTCTGGGGCCAGCTGGAACAATAGCAAGAAAACCACTGGCAGTTACATTTTGTGAAACCAAATCTCCAAAGTTTATACCCATCTGTTCTCTAGAGAGAAGGCTATTTGCAAAAACCACACATTGGAACTTAATTATAGGAATGAGAGGTTTGTGAAAGTAAAATTCATTCTAAAGAATCTCAGCGAGGGGTGTCCAAGAGCCACTTATTTGAAACCAATCCATTGGAAAATGGCTGGCCGAGAGTAATTGTTGTTTATCTGACCAGAAGATGCCCTTTCCTTTAGTACCATTTGAATTTCACTGCTATTCTTATCACAGTTTTCCACGAAGCCACACACACACACACACACACACACAAAAAAAACCCACCCCAAAAAAACCACCAAAAAACCCTCTTTAACAGAAGCGTCAAGATTACATTTCTAGGTTACTGAAACTTGACTGTATTGGATGCATAAAATCTACTTCAGTTGTCATGAAAAGCAGATTGACGCTTCACTAAACACCACTTTGCACTAGTGCATTTTGAAAAGAGTAGCTGCTCATTATGATCAATAGTCAATTTGATATTCACATTCTTGTATTTTAGTACAAATTTCTCATATTTGAGTTGTAAGCACTTTAGGCTAACTTACTATAGTAAACATGTGTCTTAGGTTTCTCTGAAGCACAAGAAGCTCTCCTTTTCGCATTGTAAAGCTCAACATGCAAGAACAACAGAAATGCAAAATACAAACATTCTATACCAAAAAGTATAATGACAGGGTTGCTTCAAAGATAGATTTTATGCATTTCACTCTGCATCGTGCAAGTGGGACAAAGCTTTCAAACACTCCAGAGAGATCATTAAAAACATTCACTTGGGACAGCAGCTTAACTCTCCCACATAGGAGAGAATTAATGAAAAGATACAAGTTTACTTTCATCACAGCAGAACCTCTCCATAGGTAGCATCTCCACAACAGACAAAATCCAGTGGTCAGTGTGAACCCCCTCAGTTTGCAATTTTAAATCATCTCTTTAAATACAAAGAGTTTAAATCACTTTATCCTTCATAGTATAGAAAAGGGTCTCACATTTGAAAGAGAATTATACCAGACAGAGTTGAGCAAAATTAAAGTCATGTAACAACTGGGGGGTGCGTGGAGAGAAGCCAATTCAATTTTTCAGAAAAGAATCACAATTTCTTTTTTTTAGTGTCCTGGTTCTCAAGGACATGCGAGTAGATTGAATTTTTTGTCATCTGTTGAAAGCTAGGTGCAGAACACTGTTTCTAGCCCTCCTACCCAGAAGGAAATGCAACTCAAAATAAGTACAATCACCTTATTATTAAGAAACACTCGTGACTCTTGAATCCTGGACTTAGGAATACTCTTTCTGTAAACATCATGGACAAATATATTATTTCGTATTTATGAACCCTTATTCACGCACTAGTGCTGTACAAACCAGAGGAAAGCACAGCCATTGTCCCAAGAGATTAAAATAAATCAATAAATCATGTGCCTGATCAAAATATGCCAGAATTACAGGAAAGGGCTCCCATGACTATCATTGTAAGTAAAGAGTATTCATTACAAAGTGCTGTAGCTCACTGCCTTAGAGTGAACCAGTTCAGAGTAAGGAAAAGTAACTTGCATAAAGTCCCACAAGATGCCTGCGACAAAGCTGGAAATGGGATTTCAGATCTTCTCATCCTAAACCACAGCCTGTAAGACTTTTTTCATTTCTGATTTGCATTGTTTCGCTAATTATTTGACAAGCTGATGGAGAAAAGCAGGATACTAATGAAAAAGAAGAAACTTGGTGTAATATGAGAAGGCAGCTTTCAGAACAAAGACACAAGTAAGGGAGACATTTAGGAAGGGAAAGAAGATGAAGGCACAATGATACAATTAAATGCACCAAATTATGCTGCTCGGAACAACTACAGCACATGCAACATCCGCAAGCAGATCCTGGCACAACTGTCATGGAAAGGTCCAGATATGAAGCTAACATACTATTAATTCACAGCAGACAGCCCTACTGTATTACTCCTTAGTTCTAGTAAGTGAAAACTTGAGTCACTTGCATTTTCAGTATGGGATGGCTCTCTAAACCTAGCAGGCAGAAGGGTATGATATCATTTGTTGTTGCTTACTCAGTTAAAAGAGTGGGTGGATATGTTGGAACATCAGCACACCTGGATGTGCTGACAGCCAAGTGCCGCCAGCTAGTTGAGTAAAAGAGGTACGATGTTTCTTTCATTCCTCATTTCTTGCAATCAGATTTTAACTATACAATGGAAGGATTTTTCCCCAAAAGCTCAAGTCTGCAAGCATGGGAGTCAGAATTTTAACCCAGTTAAGATGCTGCATTTCAGAGACCCTACTTTATAAATTCCTTTTTATAAGTTGTAAAAGTTCAGCTCAAAAGGAGCCAGCCCATGATGGAGCTATCCAGCAAGCAGCCCAATGACAAATCAACAGATCTATTCTCAGGCAGGGTTAAGGTCACTACAAGAGACAGGAACACTATATATTTTGAACAAACTATGTATTTTGAAATTCCTTTATCATGGGTAGATGGGCAATACGAAAATAACTTGGCCACCTTTTCCTTAACAATTGCTCAGAGGTGAAGTTACTGTTAAAGTGGCAAGTAGTAACGGCTTGCAGGCAAACCCTTCTGGAAGAAAAAGAAGTGGTGAGAACCCAAAGCTGTTGCAGGTATTCCAACAGCATGCAGGGAGTATGACCAACACCGCACCTATGATTTTTATATACATGCGAACAGATGTCTTTTCCAGTTTCTTTTGAACACAAAAATGGAACAGGCTGCAGACTCAGAGGAATGGCTTAAGTAAGCAAGATATCAACAGCAAAGCAACAAACTTAGCTCAAACATTCTCATCAAGTTCACCAGCTGCTGAGATTCCTCCCTCAGCATTACTCAGTCTCTATCTGCCCTCCTCCCACTGAGCAACTCATACCCTTAGCAAAGTTAGGTGGCCAGAGCTTATCAGCACATTTGCAGGAGAAAGATTTGTGAACAAACTATCTCAGCAAGGTATTACTTTGTCCTCAATCATTTAGAAATGGGTTTGTGAACCCAGAAGCAGGGAAAATGATTCTTCACTTCTCTGGTTAACTTCTTTCCCTCTTTAGGCATTTAGTGCAGCCATCTGCAAGAGATTCCTTCAAGAAGAAAGCTTTCAACAACTCTGCAAGTGTCCAAGCCTCCTATTGCAAACCTAATGGTTGCCCAGGCCCTCTACATTACCAGTAAGTAGAGCAGGCAAATTAGAACATTAACAGAAGTTACTAATGACATGATTTTATTTGTCTTGCTGAAACTGAGACTAGAAATTGAAGTGAATGTTCATTAGTTAACACCAGTTCACTGCAAACACTCTTATTTCATGCAAGAATTGTTACGCAACTGGATACCCTGTTAACAAAACAGCTTTTGCCATTCACTTGTGAGAATATTCTGGAGAAAGGTGAGAAAAATAAAGCAAGGTTCTCGCTCGATGGGAAGATCTAAAGAAACTTTTGCAGTAGGGACTTCAAGATGCTTACTTTTTACTCCTTTTCTTCACATGCCCCAGCGCAGCCAAACCACAGAACAGAGTCTCTTCCAACACCACTGCTGAGAAAGCTGCATCTTGCAGCACCCCCAGTCTATGCTTGTGGGATGGCACATGCACCTGAGAAGAAGAAAAAAAGTTCTGGGAGGACACTGCGATAAAACAGCCCCAACTCTCAGAAATGGCTATGCTGGGAACTCTAGCACTCAGGTGCTGCTTCTCTGAACAGAGCTGCTTTCAGTAAGGCTTTGTCTTTTGTGTAATTACATTTCGGCAACTTGCCAGAGTTCAGAAACTTTCAAGCACTCTTTTCAAACCTTTGGACTTCTAAATAGATTGTAAAAGTCCCAGGATGCTATGGTAACATCCCAATTGAAACCCACTACACTAGTTAGCCTCTCCCTCAGGCAAAGCCAAATATGCACAATGCAGAGAGCGCCCCAAGTCCCCAAGAAGGACAGAAGAGCTTGCCAGGACCCTGCTGTCCCCCTAGCAGGTGCCACCTTTGGTTACCATGCAAAGAGCTGAATGAGTTCACAGGATCCCTCCTCTACTAAATGGAAAACAAGGAACAAGGACCATTATTCCTTAACTTACAGCATTACTGCTTGCATTTTCCATCCAGAGCATGATGAAGGAAGAAAATCACATTGAAGACTTATGCTGCTTCTGCAGCATAAACAATTTCCCACACACACACTACTTTTCTTCCCAGTTACACAGGTGTCTAAGTCATTAAAACAGAATTGAGTGTCTTCAACAAAAATAAGGTAGTCTCAAATGCAAAGTTGCCATCAGAGGCTATGTCTAGACTGACTGAAACATCTGTAGAGAGAAACAGTGCAGAGGACCTGATGTCAACATGGGTATCTCGGGGTTCATTTTTTTCTTGAAACACGCTCTGGACTAGCTCTAGTCTGGTCCCATGGGCTGAATGCTCATTTGCAGTTGGAACACATCTTCCAGTTTAGTTCCATCTGAAAGGAACCCAGGTCACGAGCTCCAAGACTGCTTCATAGTGTGAACCAAAGCACAGTAAGTAGGGATAATCAGGAGTATTAGGATTAGAGACTATGGTACAATGGGTAACAAAGAACTAGCTCTAGCAACAGAAAATACTGACATTCAAAAGGCTTTAAAACCCAGGCAATTTCTGTTGTTAAATAACTCATCCACACAAAAAGCATCCCCAAGTGACCAATCACACTTATCCCAAGGCTACGCTCTGAAATCGGGAAGTGAGGTTTACCTTCCCTGGAACGATCCCAGAGAGCAAACACTTAAAACTGTAGGCACCATTGGGAAAAAAATCCCAGTTTCACTGCTGTGATGAATACATTACTGCTGCACAAGCGTACTTTAATTTAAGATCATTCTATTCTTCACCTATTGGTTTAAGTGTACTACACTACTTGCAATATTCAGACCGATCATTGGATTGTTTCTTTAGCTATCCCTCTTGGAAGGTAGCATAGGAGCATTAGCATTCCTCAATTCAAAGCTGTTCTATCAAGTGCTGTTTAAAATTCCACAGATATTAAAATTTGGGACAATGAAGTCAGCCTCAAGGAAATCACCATCTTCCTCTAATGAAATTAGCAGTGCTTTTTAGGCACTTCCTCTGAAATGTGTTAGCAGTGTTAAGACGAAACAGATGCTGAAAGTTATTCCTGATGACTGGCTTTAAGGAAAAATCCTTTTTTAACAGCCAGGCAGATAGGAAATCATTAACACTCTCAACATTTGGTGAGACTGGGTGATGTAACACTGCAAACACAGAGACTGGATTTTTTGAGATCCTTTCTGTCTCACCCACTCAAGTTTATTTCAGCTGAAGGGTGTGGAAAGGGGGAAAGGAGTGACACAAATTTTAATGATTTGTTTTCAGGCTTCTTGGTATAGGCTCAGGAATATCTGTATTCGTGGCAGAATTAATACAGGTGGTACAGAGATTATCCCAAGTACTCTTTGAAAGGCAATGAACCACACCACCTGTGACACAGCTCAGAGCAGGCAGTGAACAAGCTTTCTTATGTTGCTTTGTAGCAAATCAAACGCTCTGAGACCAGTCTACAGATTCTGGAGAAGGAAAGGATTAAAGGAGTTGCTGTGCTTGCTCTTTATTACCCAGAATCCCTTTATCTTTTTTAGAGTACCCCTCCCTTAATTTTTCCTACACTAGGTCAGTAATTTAACACCTTGAAGCTTTCAAATCAAAAGCTAAAATGACCTTACTGTGTTGAATTATTAGCCCAGGATTTAAAAAAAAAGAAAAAAAAAAAAAAGCAAATGGGAAGGGGGGAGATCTCTAAAAACAGAGGCCTTTTGATCAGAGCAGCATCCTGCAGTTTGCTGTAACTCAAGCTGGCCATTCTTATGTAGTAGGAATTAAAGACTCCCCCTGCCAGGCAGGGCCCTATTAAAACACAATAGCCATTTGAAAAGGGTAAGCAAGCTGATATGGATATAATAGGCCACATATTGGGGCCCCTTTCTACTCTGAAATAAAGCTTCTTCTTAAGAGTTATGAGCTGGGAAACCTAGTATTCAGGAAGATGGGAAAGGGCATACAATGGAAGATGGTAAATAGTCCTGCAGAAGCCCTCCAAGGTGCTTAAGGGAAAAGTAAAGAAGCCTTCAGAGATAAGCATCAATCACCCAGGACTAGCTCTTTCAGTCTGATCAGGTGCTATTTCAGACCACATGGTGTTTCAGTGAGTCTGGAAAGGTCTTGCTGGTACAAATAGAGATTTAGTTTTTACAGTAGAAAACAGCGAGTTGTGCACCACAGACAGCTGCATGAATACCATTATAACTAGTTTTATGGAGATATTGCAAGTTGCTACACAGCTTCCCTCAAAAACCCTTGCCCTTTCCCCCCACAAAACCTAAAACAAATAAATAAATAACAAAAAATTCCAGAATTATGACTACACAAAGAAAACTGCTAACCCTCCAGATAACGTATTTAGTATTTGTTCAAACTGGTCCAACTAGACATTTTGGGGCAAGAAGAAAATTCCTTATTGAACTGCTTTATAACCTTCTATATGCTGAGGGTGTGGGAGAAGTCCTCAATAAGCTTTACTGTCATAAAGCCATGATCTCCATTCTTTGGCTTCCTTTATTAACCAGCAGATGTATTTCTGCCCTCCCTATCACGCTGTGAAATTCATTCACCAGCTACAAGATACTATTGAAACCATGCAGTGAACCTGTGGCAAGGGTGAGAAGATGGCACAAAGAAGAGAAACACTATTAAAAATACAAGCAACACGAGGTAGTGTTCAGATTTCCTCTAGTCTAACAACAGTTCTGGAAGTAGTTATGGAATTGACATCGGCTGGAGATGGATTTTGATACCAACATGTCAATGTCCACTGAAGGAGGAGTATGAATTTGAAAATTATTGAATAACTGCACCCATCCTGTACTGCTGAGATCAAAGCATAATGCCAAGTGAAGGCAAACTGGCTTCTCAGAAAGTTGAGGCCAAAGTATAAGCATGAGTAAGGGCCTGCTTGCTCCATTCTGCACGTAGTCTCGTGTATCTCTTATTGTAAGACGGTTCCATGTTTTATAAATTAGACTTCCAATTATTTTAAAAGGTAGCAGCACAATCACGTTATGACTGTGATGATGCAGGAACTACTGAAATATAACTTAATGACTGTTCCAAAGAGATTCAATACTGGTGCCATGCGTGCAGCCCCCATATTTGCTCTTTTCAGTCTTGGTTAGACTGGAGAATTTCAGAATAAGAAAAAAATTTACAACTAATACTTTCTCACCTATTCAGTTGAGGTGCTATAGTTCTTGCCAAGGCAAAGACTGAGCAGCTTCCAATATTTCCATCATGGCAACAAATGAACCTTGCCAAAATTTCTTAATATAGATGAAGCTTCATCATTTGACATTAATGCTAACTCTGCATTTCGAGATTGCTTAGCTAAACCACTTTGTGCTCACCACAACTGCTTGGCTACAGTGTTGACCAGCTACAGTTTGTCCAATTCATTTGAAGATACACAATAGGATTAGTTTTGCAGGACATGAGGTTACTGCAAGTCTCTAAAGCTAATGTGTTCTGGAATCCGTGTAGTTTCAACACTACACAGCATAGAAAGTCTCAGGTTCTCTGAAGACATCCAGATTTCTAGAAACTAGACTTTTTCTTCTTTTTTTTCTTTTTTTTTTTTTTTTAAAGAAAAGGAAGATAAACCAAATTTTAAAAATAGATTTTTTCAGGCAAGCTACAAGACTTTCAACAGTTTGCTATTCACGGGCATTCAGAGACAGTTAAGGGATTTTATCCTGTAAAGGATAAGGAATCCTATTACGGGATCTTATCACTTCCCATTGTTATGGGCATTTGTTGAGTTTTACAGCTTGGTATATCCAATTTAGGAGAAATTTTACATTTGTTGACCTTGTCCACATTGGAACACACATATTCTTAGCAAGACAATTAGAAATGCTCCTCAAGATTTTCTGTGATACCACAACATTTTACAGCCTAAGAATGAATACAGAAGTCCTTCCAACACCACAAAACCAAAAAAAACCACCCAACCTCAAATTCTGATCCATCTTTTCTTAAAGATCTTTCAGGGAAAAATAAAGTGTTCCTCAAACTTACACTACTTTATTCCAATTTAATACAAAGTCTTATAAGCTTAGTTAGATGGAAGCCAAGAACTCCTCTGAAACTGATCTCCTATATACATATAGTAGCCTAGACTCACGCCAAAATGCTTCATTAAAACCAGAACTAAACCATATGAGTTAGTAATACAGAGAAAGGTATAGTTATTGATGAAGCTATCATGTATTCAACAGCGGTTCTCTTACAGCTTGAGACATCAAAAATTTTATTGGAGGAAACAGTATGTTCCAAAAAAAAAAAAAAAAATATTCCTAACAGAAAAATGATAAAACTATGCCTTTTAATTCTTAAAAATAAAAAACCCCACATATAATAAGGGAAAACACACCAATGTGTACCAAACTTCCTACATTATTATGTTTTTCCAAAGCTGCTATTCCCTAGTGCATTTCTACTGAATTCCAGGTGCCAATTCCACATTACTAAACCAGTTTTCTTCAAAACATTTACAGAAGCTGCAGGAAATTCAATCCTTACAGCATGTGACCAAGCATGAAAAGAGATTACTGCTTTATATACACGTTGCAGATTGTATGCAAAAGACTGTAAATAGTCCCAGTACATCTGTTGTGAATATGTCACTATTTATATTTCTCATTTTTTCCTATATATTCCAACAGGGTGAATTCCAACAGCAAGCACAGCTGAGCAGTTTTCCAGAATTATGGAGAAAGGTGCTTGTCAAACTGTGATCTCAGCATTGAATATCTATTTTGCATCACGGTGAGCTCTACTACAGACCTCTCCTCAGTGTAAGACGGACAATATAAGATTGCCACAGTTCACCAATTCTGACTTAAGGGCCCTTTCACTTCTGCAAGAATACAAACTAAAACAGAGCAGAGATTTGTGATCAGAAATGCAAGCACAGGGATAAGGCAGGAACTACCCAATACCACAGATATTAAAAACAAGTAGACTGATGGAGAAAATAAAATTAAACAAAAGACCCTGTGGCATCCCAAAAAGGATCTGATAAGCACTATGAAATACCCAACTGATGAAATGAGTTATGGCAAAATAACCACAAAGAGCACATGTATAAGAGGCTCCGTAAAGATTTTCTTAGGAACAGCAATGACTTGCCTATCTATTTTGTTGTACTGCCAAATGCAGACAGTGGAATGGACTGAGGAGTAGGGAAACGGTATCACAAATGCACATAACCAAGACAAATTACTTCTCTATTACCTTCTGATCGAGATCAGAGAGATCAATTTTCAGCAAACCTTAGGATTTTGTCCTTTTCGCTCTCTCCCTAAATTATCCAGACTTGTTTCAAGAATAAATTTACACATTTGAAGTGTGTCACAAAAGTCCGATTTTAACTCCCATCAGGGATCATGCATACATCTCCAAATTTGTACAAGTAATATTAACAACTATGATGAAAAGCAATAAAAAAAATTGGAAGAATAAACAGAATTGTGCTAGAGTTATGAGCTAAGACTAGACAGAGGGTAGTACATTCAACTCCAGCCCAGAGAGAAAACACAAACACAGTTGTCAGATACATATAGTCCTAAAGCTTGTACCATTTGCCAGGTTTCTGGACTTTGGCTTTTGGAACATTTCTAACATCTGTTTTTCAGTTTTATTAGCTATCAATACTGCCTATATGCAATTAGCTTTAACCATCATTAGGAAGCTCAACTTCATGGCAAATGCGTTGCATTTCAACATTCAGGGTTGTAAGAAATACAAACATACCCGACTACATAAGGTCTCCATAAGGTAGCCAGTCCACTTCTGCTGCAACTATTCTGACAAAGACCACAAATAAATATGTAATTTCCATGATGTAAAGGAATAGGAAAGAAGTGGGCAAAGACTGCACTGCTACACCAGTGAATACATACTAGAAGCATCATAATCTGACCACACTGCATATAAAAGTTGTGATTGCCTCTCTTCAAACAGCAAGAGCAGAGTGCAGCTCAAATCAGTGCATAAGTGAACGGTTATCTACAGATAACTAACTACCCTGTGCTCACGAGATGCTGATATCAAGTGCTAACATTCATATGCTATGGCAAGTTCTCTAGATTTTTCTGTCACCAAAACAGTATTATAAATTTCCTGAGCGGAGTGTATTATCGCATGCACCATCAATGGTAAACATTGTCTTTCATGTTCAATTCTATGTTACTCCTTTGGCTGCAAGCCTTCCGAGATTGTCCCGCTTACCAAAAAGCTTCTTTACCTTCCCCCCCCCCCCCCCCATATTTCTTTGCCAGGGTTTGGGCTCATCTGAGTAACCACTCACCTGTAAGATTCTTGAGTATGTGGGATGAAAACACTACATTTTCTAATATATTGGCAACATACAAACTACAGTGGGAATCAGTGTGTTATTCCCATTAATATATGCATTTTTTCCAGCTGTTTACTCAACAGCAGTCATCCCAATCAGCATATTTGTCAGGCTAGGACTTGTTGCAATGTTTGTTACAAAGAAACAACTCTGGGAAAACCAGGAATTCATAGATCCTGCCTGTCAGATGAAGATAGCAATGCTGTTTCTGCTGTCAAGCAATTCTGTAATAAAAACACCACCCTTCAGGTGGCAGATCTAGAGGTTCTGGACAAAATTTATATAACTTTAATCACAAATAAACCAAGTTATCCACAACCCCCAAATCTTCCATAGCTTTCATACAAAACGTATACCCCATGCACAGTAGACCAAGGGTATTGAAATCCAATTTCTAATGTGCGTTGGAGAAACTTAGATTACAAGGAAGAGACTTTGCCATTCTGACAACTCTTCTCTGTAGAGGCAAGAGTAGAAGGCAACAAACGGACTTTAACAGAAAGGCTTTGTGTCCGTTAGCACCACTCTAAGTGGAGAAACATGCAACTAATATAGGTTCCCCAGAAAGATTTGTCAACAAATTCAGTCCTGCAAATCCATGTACTCTGTGCAGAGAGAGTTTGAAAATGTCTCTCTCATAGCAACTCATTCACATTAGCTGCAAAATCTACTCCTCAGAGCTCCTGGCACGAGTGCTGTGTCTGAGTGCATATATTCATTCTCTTTCCACCGATAACTGAAGAGCAAAAGAGAGGCAGACAGCACTCTTAGGCAGTGCCCTAGGGATCAAGGAATCCCAAGTGAGAGCCTGTCAGGAACCATCAAGCACATTATACCAGCTGAGATTTTGAGCCCAAAGGGCTGCTTCACAGCTAGGTCATTGACAGCAGCATCTTTGTACCAATTGCATGGCTCAGTGCAGTGTTGCATTGAGTGCGATAATTTTGTCTTTTTCTCTCCAGAGCAGAAGACATGTAGGAATTCTGAGAGTATTGGAGGAACACAGGAAATATTATTTTTGCAATCACTCATAAGATTATATCAGAGAGAATATCAACATTTTATGTAAGAACCTGAAAGTATTGTTACCTCCCAGAGGCTACTGATTTGTTCAAAACACACAGAATTAACACAAAAAAAACCCCAAACACCAATGCCCCTCCCCCAAACAGTTTTACTGAGAATGAATGGCTCCATCTCTCAGGGAATCTGGCACAACCTGTCAAAGCCCTAAGGACCTTCTCACTACTATTTTTGCTCTTTATACTACAATTGTACAAAGCACGGACACGACGTTCTACAATGCTAGATGTTGTAAAGTACATGCAGTACAATATCACTTCTGTCTTGAAGAGCTTACGCTATCCTTGCGAACAAGACAGAACAAGTTACTGTGAAAAAGGGAAAGATGCAGAGCAGACGACAGCAAGATGATGACGATGATAAGGCCTACAAACACAGAGATGCAAAAAAAAAAAAAAAAAAAAACCCAACCAAACCTGATGGCTTTAAGCTAGCTCTGAGAATCTCTCCACTTTATAAGCAGATAACTCATCTTATTTCCAGTTGCCAATTAAGGTTGTCTTCAGCGAGTGGCTTATTTCTCATGGGCATCCCATCTGTCCTGTTTCTGGCCCTTCCCCCCTGCCCTCCCCCCCAAAGGGTACTGAGACTATTTTAAAGAGGAGGACATTGTTTACTCTACAGATTTATTTAGGTAATGTTGTATAGCAGTACAGGACTGAACAAGCCAAAAGTTTTTCTGATACCAAAGCCTGTGTCACTGCTACAGCCAGACAAAGTCAAGAGAGAAGTATCAGATTTGTCCCTAAGGAATGAGTTGAACAAATTGTTCCAGCCAATCCAGACAACAAGAGAAAATGAGGTACTTTCATTGCTAGAAGTTGATACGTCTCACCTTGATAACATCTTCCTATCCAAGGATCTCAAACTATATAGCACTGACAGTCCTGTTACCCTGAACAAGGCAAATATTCTTTTGTGTAGAACAGGGCTCTACACAATGCAGACCTGGTATTTTGAATTGCCAGGCACACAACAGATCTAAAAGCAGTATCTGACCCCCGACCCCCCCCCCAAACACACACATCACAGACACCTTCTCAGATAAATATTATCAAACTGTCACACAAGATCCAGCAGGGGCACTTCAAGTTAGAGCCAGCAGAAACATCCTTTACAGAAAAAGGGGATCTCAGACATCAGTTTGCAGAGCCCAAAGTAGTAGTGCTCCATCTGCAAGCTAAAAGCAAGATGTCTTTCTCAATCATGCTCCAGCTGGCAGGTGATCAGGAAGACATTTCACCAGAAACAAAAGAAACAAGAAGTGTTTTGGGAGAAGAACATAGACAGAAAAATGCCTTTTCCTGTGTCTCCAGTTCACTTGTGTTTTGTTTATCAAACACACTATAAAAGTGATAGGAAGAAGAGTCTCCTGCCCAAGGTAAGTTATTGCTGATTAATATTTCTGAGCTTTCCAGAGAGTCTTGAACAGAGTAGCACATCTACCTGCAAACCAGAAGAGAAAGTTTCAAGCAAAGGGTTAGCCCAGAAGAAAAGCAAAAATTACTAGTAGGAAGTCTCTTGGTCAAAAATTTTTGTTGCTGCTTCTTCCAGCTGAAGTGAAAAAAAGCCACACAGACTCCTTTAAGATCCCAGAAAATATAAAGTGGGATGCTATGCACATTCCCTCTCTGTGATCAAATGCATTAGCATGGGGGCCCTGTTTTTCTTCGGTACAGGAAAGATCAAGAAAACAGGATGATAAATAATGTATAGGAGGATCATGTCCCTTTAAGATATGTTGGCACAGAAGTTAGCCTGGAAGAAGTAAAGCAGCATTAGTGTGTAATTACACAGAGGGCTTTCAAGAGTCTGCATTTCATGCAGATTCAAAACCAGTGCAGAGATTTCTTGGGTTTGTAATGAACAAATACCAGTAGCATTTCAGCATATCTATAAAATCAAGACTAGTCCTAAGAGAGGCATTTTACTTGTTTAGCTAAAAGATGTGGATTAATTGGCAGAAGGGTGATTGATCTCTACTCCTGCAAGAGTCAGGGGCGAGTCAGACGAGGGAAGCCTCAAGGTACTCCCAAGATTGAAAGCAGATGTCCACATGATTGGGACAAATGAACAATGGAATAAAGTAGGAGAAAAAATATCCTTGAAGACTAAAAATATTCTGCAAGGAGAAACATAGAGATAAAGGTCAGCCCTCTGCAATCAGCAATCCTGGTGCTAGGCTGTGGGTAGCAGTAGAATACCTAGCCAATTTCATTGCCTAGAAACAACTAGAAACACTCATTGCCTGCAAAACACTTACTGCTTGATCCATACAGAGCTACTTGACCACATAGTTTTCAGCTATGAAATTTCACTCAGGTAAGCCAAACCCCAACAAAATTTTCTTAACTACCCATAAAAATAGTTGTTGTAACTAGCACAAACATTTGAAGTGACTCATGGTGAGGTGGGGCATTGCAATGCATGATGCAGAGTCCATGATTGCTTGAGTGGTGAATCCAGCAAGAAAGGTCCATGGAACACCACTCTATTGAAAAGCGTGCCCTCTGAGAAGAGTTTGGAGAATATCTAACACCCATCCTTGACACACTAACTTCATTACTTCTGAAAAGTTACAGAACTCATTACTTTATCCCATACACATTTAAAAAAAAAAAAGGAAAAAAAAAAAAAAAAGAAAAAAAAAAGAAAAAAAAAAAAAAAGAAAAAAGTCACTTTCTTGGGCCTTACTGCTAGCTTTCTAAACCCTGGGCTTGGTCTCTAATTTTAAGTGAGCATAAATAGAGAAAGCAAAATGTTAAAAACTGGACAGCTTAATATCAAGTCCCTTCATCTCAAATCACTGCAGCATACTTCAAAATATGCACATGCCAATCCTCTCACTTAGAATAACCTGGAACAAGGAAAACACTGGGAGAATGTACACAAACCTTCTGGAATCTCACAAGTTATCTTTGAGTTTGAAGATACTGAGATTAAAGATAAAAATCAAGATCAAGCTTATCTGCTTGGCAGAGCAGTGTAGCCTTCAAAGCACAGCCTGAACAAATGTTGACAAGTTGCGTGGATGAACAGAAATCTATTGGGCAGTGAGGGTTCACCACTAAGCCCTGTGAGCCAGAATGTATGACACTTTCGTAATAGGAAACTTTGTATTCTGAGTCTACCTACACCCATATTGCTGATCATTTACTCTCCACTTTAAATAAAGAATCCCACATTTCAAATTTTAAGAGTTTCACAGCTCTCAAAATTACTAAGCCTGTTTGTGCTTTGGTACAGGAGCACAGTTTGATCAGCTAAACTCCAGACATACTATAAAAAAAAAAGAAAAAAGAAAAAGAATGACTAGTTCTATATTACTTACGGAAGAAACGAACATGCAGTCTTTTCCTGTCTTTCAAGAAATCAGAAGCTCCATAGAACACTCAGTGTGAACAAAAAGCCATTATAGAAATTCACATCTTTCTTTGAAAATAAATGGGAAAAACACAATCTTCAGCACCTAAGTCAATCAGAGGGTTGTGCTCTATGGTGACAGTTTTGTTTGTTATAACGACCTTGAATTACTATTTACTCTTTCAAAGGTAGAAGAGGGATAGGAACTGAAAAGAAGATGGTTATCATGTCATGATGAAGAAATACTATAGAGAAGCAATGTGAGCAGTTTCAGAAAGTGTGGAAGACCTCTTGCTCACCATTTAATTTAAGTGTATATGATCAGAAGTTTAGAAAAGGCACTGAGGTGTCAGCTTCAAAGTAGGTGCAAACCAAATCTGATCTGGAGAGATGCCTGAATAACGATTTCAGCTGGGTATTTCAGAGCCACCTTGCCTTCAACTCTGGTAAAGAAATCCTGTTGGTGGGTGGAGGTCATTGTAGTCACGCTCTTTATCTTTCTTAAGGTCTTGTTTACTATTTGTTCAGCTGACTTATCTCAGTATTACTTTCTGTGGAAACTCACCTACATCAGGTGGAGTATCATGATTCCCAATCACGTCAAGTGCACAGGTTGTACCTTCATTTGTCCCCAATATCTACTCTCAATGATTAATTCTCTGCAACCCCCACTTAACAGTGACCACTGCAACTTGCTCAGAACATGGAAGTATACTGCTCATTGGTTTGTGTAGTAAGAGTTTCATTCCTGATACTATGCATTTTTTTAACTTCGGTAGTCTACAAAGAGGGAATGCAGAGGTATTCTGAGAGTTTGTGAGCTACTTCATAAACAACAACAAAAACATATTATAAAATTATAAAATCCATGGAGTATCAAGTATTATTTGCCTCTAAAATAGATTTCCGAGGTCTTTTAAAGTCAGTATTCATTCTAGTTACACTAAGCTACAGAGAAATGTTAACAGTAAAACTAAACAGCCTTAGTAAGCTGTTTGATTCTTCTAGTAAAATTGCCTTTATGCTGTTTTGCATGGGTCTTCCAGATTTTGCAACATGGATCATTCATGCCACGTGAAAGTTGGAAGTACTTTGTTGAGAGCAAAAGAGATAACATACTACCAAGAAACAATATTTTCTTGTTACAGTGCCATCTATCTAAAAGAGCTGTTACACAAACAGATGTAGCAAGATGGCTGATATCTTACCTCCTCTGCCAAGATGGTCAAAATCACACTAGGCTTGGGGAAAAAAAAAAGCTTTAAGAATTTCCCCTCCGACTTGCTGCAGTATTTATCTTAGTTACTCATTTACCAGTGAGAATCTCAGTTGTTTAAAAATTGAAAATGTACATGGGGCAAGAAAATATAATGCAAGTTGTCCAATCAGTCGAACTAGCAAGTTAGACCTCATTTGGAGATCAGACGGACACTGATGTGCAGAAAACAAACAAAACAAAACAAAAAACACACACAAAAAAAGAAACTGTGGTCAACTGAGAAAGCAAGCTACTCCTATGCTTTGAGATCCTCTTCCACTGCTGTAGTACAGAAGCTGTTGTGAAATACTCTACACATTGATTTGCCTCAGAAAAAGGTAACAGGAAGGAAGCAAGCAAGGCAAGATTTTCAAATGGGCATCAAAAGACAGAGACTTATAACCACTGCA
The DNA here is from genome assembly GCF_900496995.4 of Aquila chrysaetos chrysaetos. NCBI lineage: Eukaryota > Metazoa > Chordata > Aves > Accipitriformes > Accipitridae > Aquila > Aquila chrysaetos. Next base: position 44,975,404 of record NC_044005.1, on the reverse strand, counting down.
AGTACACACATTACCAACAGATCTTTAATGAAGCTGCCTGGAGTTTTAGACATTGTGCAATACATGATCAAGTTGGCAAAACATACAGCAATCAGCTGAGTCAACATCAACAACACTGAAGACCAGCACATAGCTTTTCCCCCCTGAAAAAAATCTTTCCGAAGTAGTAGGAAGAGATTATCTGTGCTAATTATTATGTTCATTATTTAAGGACTTATGCAGGTTATAAGGGAGGAAGAGGCATTCTATTAAAGCATTCAATAGGCCAACAATCACACAAGAAGACAAAACAGTTCAAATTCAGAAAAAGGAAGAATGAGTGCTGCTGAAACCAGAAGCAGTCTCTGCTTTTGATACTAACAGCCTTGATTAAGGCAAGCAGAATTTGGTTTTCTATATGCTTTTAAAAGCTCTGTTCCCCAAAGTGACTGCTTCACATGAATGTTTGTAACAGAAGAGGTACTGAACTGTACGAAACCCATGCACGTTTCCGAAACATGCTCAGGCAGCCCTTGGCTAACCCAGTGAAATCCAGCATTCACAACATAATCAGCATGTGTCCAGCTCCATTCTCCATGTACCCTGCCTGTTTCCAAAAGCCCCCCTCAGACTGGCCCTATTGGCAGCATCCTGATGTACTTACTATTCAGTGAAGAACCTGGCAATGCCATACTGACTAATATCTTCTCTGTTCTCCAGCAGCTGGCTCACTGCATCCTCCATGTACGTGAGGACATGTCTTTGAGCTGCAAATAAAAGACAGTAAGAGACAGAAATTAGAATACAAGGGGCCTGCAAAGCCCAGAGCCAGACCAGCCTAGTTGTGTGCCTTACACAACAAGCCAACAAGCATTTGCTCCCCCAGTTCGAGAGTAGAGGTTTCATTCCCCCAGATAGGGACAGTAAAATTCCTGACCTAAATCCTGCTTTCTTTCCTGGCTACACAGAGTTAGTCATTAACAGTGCTGATCCTTTTTCAAAATCCCCTGGGATTCTGGAAGTGAAGGAAGAGGAGAAGGAGTTGTGAGACTGCCTCACTGAAAATGCTTACTCAAGAGAAGTTCCTGATCTCTGTTCTGAGTCACAGCCATCTTTCCTATACAGATGTCAATGCTGTATTGATGGAGCTTTTGCAGAGCTTTAGGTGTTCCCTGCCCTCCCCTCCTTACCAAAGCCAAGTAGCTCTAAGGTTGTTCTGTAAAGTTTTTTTCCTAAAGGTGCAAATAAAAGTACATCTGTTTCCATATAAGCATCAATGAATGTTCTTGGAGTGGCAGGTGGGGAACAGGTCTCAATGCCAAGAGAGATTTATATTGCTCAAGAGTCAGTCTCAAATAGCTGCCTAAACCAAACATAAGGAAATTTCAGAAGTGGTGGATCTGCCAGTACCCAACCACAGAATGCCACTCACTTTTAAGACTACTGAGTAAAGATAGTTTGGGACAACACAAACCATTTTGCTGCTTCTGCAGGGGGCAGACTCTGTACAAACCAAGCATTTGCCAGGGAGGAAGCCACACAGATTTGCCACTGAGCCCCTTTGATGTTTTTGGCTAGAAACCAAGTTAGAGCAACAAAGAGCCGAGTCTGGGGTGATGCGCCAGCTACCAAGCAGCAGACTTTCCAAATCTACAAGTTCAACAATCAGAAGACAAGTCACAACAAACCCAGGAAAATCATTCCTAACCTGGAAAGCACACAAACCCTGTTCCCAAAGCACACACCTCCATCCTAAACACGTATGCTACTGCACCTTTGCAAGTAGTGTCGTGTCCTAAAAAGGAGCAGGAGATAACCCTTAGGGGATATAGGAAAGGCAAGGGCTGTTCTTGCTCCTTGCCAATCTGCTCCAGACTTGGCAGCATCATCCCCTCACCAGCAACTGGCCAACCTCAGACCCACATCAATATGCTTCAAACCATTTTAATTTGTGCTTAATATCCTGGTAAGCATCAAGCCTGCACCACTTGATACACAGCATGGAAGTCCCTTTCATCTTAGTGTGAGGCAGGTGGACTTAAAGAGAAGCCCGGAAATGATTATTCCCAGTGGATACAGTGATTAAAAGTATGTATGAACATTGATTGCTATCAGGGGATTTCTCTGCCTAGAACACTTTTCAGGACAATGGTAAAATTGGTTAAGCACACCCTGGAAAATACCTTGCAGCTGATAGCAAAATGGTGAGCCAAAGGTTCAAAGATATTATCTGGTACTAAAAGATACAGGGCGTAGCTTTATTTAATTATTTTAATGCAAAGGAATAAATTTAATTTATGTGAGTGATTAAAGAAAAATAGCTCTGCGCACCTGTGTCCCCTGAGGGAGGAATGAGTCGTGCAGCTCAGTCACAGGCTCAAGATAACAGCAACTGGGTAACTTTATTTCAGCCCATCCTTCCTCCCTCTTCTTTATGCAGCCCATCTTGCACTCAGAAACTGTCTTTCCAGGCCCCTCTTGAGCTGTCAGCGGTACCAAATTAAGCCACAAAACGGTACTAGCAGACAGGCTTCCACTCATCTCAGCCTGCAGTAACTTCTGCTCAACTGCAAAGCCATTCTCAAAACTTTGTGGGGAAGTATACACTCCTTTCATAGAATAGGCCCTATCAATGAAACATATTTTTGTTATTTTGCTTCTTTAGAGTCATTAATCTCTCCCCTAAAAGCCTATGGGAATAGACAGGCATGGTCCCACAGTGCTACAAAGCACAATGTGGCTGACCTCTGTAACAAATACCTTCGAGTCTGCTCCTGGAGAATAAATTAACTTTCAACACAGAATTTCAGACATTTCTGTCACACTTAAAAATGTACACAAATATACATGGGTCACTGTTGAATACAGTTGCTGGTAGAAGGGTATTTCTGTTAAGCTTTTTGTTGCATGGCCTAAAGATCCTGGCAAAGAACCTCTCTCCCTATTTCCCAGAAGGTAGGTAGAGGCATGGGGGAGGGAAGAAATTGGTGAGCAGAGAAACTGAAATAAAATAGCACTTGCAATCTCCTTGAGAAGTCTCTCTCTTTGGCTCTTCGGCTGCTGTGCTATTATCCAGGTAGCACAGTTCACACTGCCAAACCAAATTCCAGCTCTGGCTTCCTGTTCGCGGGCTGCCCAGTTCCATGGAACGGTACAAGTAGTATGTTTTATAACCCAACCAACTCTACCCTACACAGAAAAGTCAGAATAAAATTTAATATGCAGGCAGGTTCTAGCAGGCCAGAAAGGCAAAATAAAGTGCCAGGAGTCTGGTTATAGCAAAATAGTAGTTCCATAATTTATACAAATGGTACTTTCCATAACAAACACTGGAACCATACTGGAACATTAACTGTTTATGCAAGCAGAGTTATAAATCCGTGGGGTCCTGTGCAAAATAAACGAGGCGATTCATATGTTTTAATAGTTTTTGAAAATTCAGGGAGATATGGTGTATTGGTATACGTGTTGCTCATATTTTTGAGGCTCACTTTGCAATAATAAGGCAGCAAGTCCAAATCAGAATGTAAAGCCCAAATACTCACGCAATTGTGCTATTACAGCTTGCTTTCTCTACTCATTTTCTTCCTGATAGAACTCCTGTATACTGCAGCTTCCACACAGGAGGTATTACAACAGGTTATCATCCTCAGCTTTTATTTGCTTATGGCTTATCGCAACAAAGGTTCTCCGCCCTACTCGTACAAAACTTTCCAATGCAACCTGTATTTGCCAAACTCTTTCCTGAAATCCCATGCAACTACCCCAAACAGTAAGTAAGCGTGCCTGCCACACTCATTTGGTAGGTGCTACTCTTTGCTGTCAGATTTAAGAACTACCAGGCAGATTTCACAGAAGGATCTCACGGATTAAGTTCACAGAGGAGTCTTCGGGCAGCCCACGACCTAATGTTAAGTAGATAGCGTTGCACAGAATATCTTAATTCTTATCACTAAACCACTAGCAGCGAGGTTACAGTTAGAGCCTCTGTTCAATCAGTAGCAATATGTACAGTACAGCTCCTCCAAAGCTGGCCTCTGCAGCACTTAGTTGAATGGCCTCTGGTGGTAATACCACCACACTCACATTCTCACACCCCACCATCACTCATATGCCCAGTGTTTAAAGTGAATTTTGGAATTAATCCACTTTCAGCTTAGAACCAAATTCAGGTTCAAAAACAGTGGCTGTTCAATTCAGACCAAATTATATAAATCTCCTCCATCTTACAAGTAAAAGGAGAAACGAGGATTACATCCACAGTCAATCCACAATGTCTATGGACATCATGACAACAGATTAGACAATCACAACTAATCCCATTTAGCCGTAACTGCACCAAATCATTTTGCATGTGTATTTAAAATAGCAAAAATAGTCCTTTTATAAGCCGTCAAATTACTTGTTTCAATCTTTTTATGAGAACAAACAATCTGCTAATTCATAAGTTTGATTACAAATACTGTAAGAACAAGCATTGATACTTGAAAAATCTTGAGGGAGAATTTAATGCAAATAATACCACTGCATGAAACAGAATATATGCACTGAAATTCTCAAAGCCAGAAATTCAGGAGGAAGGAAGAAATACACGTCACCTTTAAGTAATGATATTGCATATATGTAATATTTTTATTATCAGCAGTGCTGAGGAACGGAGAGGATTAAGACCTTGGAATTGCCACAGTACTGTTTGTGTCAGTTACATGATACCTACTTCAGCATGTATTGGCAACACAATCACGTTAACCATACTGGTTTTGCATATTAGTTTCCCAGTTTTACAACTTAGATGCATCTCCCTAATGCTATGCTGATAAGAAGCTTCTCTTTCCAACAGGTTTGCCTTTTCCAAAGGAAGAGAAGAAAAACTGAAGATCAGTATACCAGCACACTTACCAAGAAGTGATGCTGCCTGTCATACTTGAAAGGAATAGCAAACATGGGACGGCCAATAGATGCAATAAAAATAGCAGCAGATGTTGCAAAAGAAAAATAAAGTGCGCCAAACGACCTGAAGAAAGAGTATGATTGGAATAAATTGGTAACAGATAGTAAAACACGTATCACATACCTTGTTTAAAGAAGCAGCAGAACAGAGCCCTGTAGTGGAGGTAAGTATTTATCAAATTATTATCAAATCAGCTAGCCACATTATTGCTCAACTCTTCATGAAAGATGACTTCTTCTGGAACATGAGCTGTCTACCAAAACAATTTGTACTGTATGTACATAATAGGGTGCTTTTTTTAATGGCTGGTTCATTCCTGGCATAACTGAATATATTGAAAAAATCAGGTGGGAATTCCTGGATAATAAGACCAGCTTTTATTAGTGATTTGCCTCCTCCTCAACTGAAGTGCTGAAAATACACACTATTTGATGCAATTAATGTTAAGATTCATTTCAGTTATCAGAAGTTCAAGAGCACAACAAGCTTTAATGTATTTTGAATACTTCTGCCATTTTTTAATCTCTGAGAGCATATAAAGTAACAGCTAAATACTAATTCAGAATTTATTCTGAACTGGAGCTTACCTAAGGACACTACTGTATTATGCCCATAGGAAAGTCACATCTATAGTAACACAAAACCAATTTCATACTAATATTACCAAAACAATAATGACGCAAGAGGGAATTAGTAAGGATACAAACTGCAAGAACAAACTCATGTCAACTCTGGAAGTTTTTCCAGCATTAATGGTCTTTCAGGATGTTCTTTTTAATCTTTCAGATATCATTAAGGATTTCATCCATTCTCATCAGGGATTTAATCTCTTCAGATATCGCTAAGGGATGCCCTGAGCAAGAGAAGTATGTAAACAAAACGATCAACTTAAAAGCTAAATCACTACAGCTGTAGTTCCTTCCAGCTTTGCACAGCTTCACAGTGTAATTTCCCATTAACCCTCAAAAAAATTTTTTTTTGAAGGACAGAACATGTAATGAAGTACAAGTAGACCTTGTCACACCAAAGATAACACTACGATGCGAGACATCCGCTGTTACTCAGGAACACATGCTAAGAGGCCACACAGTATAACTATACTGTATTTCATATGTTCACAGTTTCAAAACCACTTTCAACAAAAAGTTTAAGAAATGTTTCAGTTTATAATTTAATCTTGACCATAACTGAAAATTTGTTTCAAACAATTAATCAGCATATTTGTCACAAACCATGACATTGTACTTTTTCAGTTTGCACTCCTGAGACTGCACACAAACTTAATTGTCCAAGTCCTTCCAGCAGACCACCTTCTGCAAGATGTCATACAGCTGCTAGAAATCATCACCTCACCCATGCAAAATTGTTGAGCTATCTTTTAAAAAAAAAAAAAAAAAGCTGAATTTATGCTGTGTATTATTAATGTTGTGGAAGTAACTGTCATTCCAGCTTGCTATAAGGCATTAAGTAGCCTAACGGTTCCCTACCTATTCATACTCAAATGTAGAAGGACTATGTACTCTCCAGTTCTGGAACTCTACCTAGATCAGGATCAGATTTCACCTGTTACCTTTCAAGTTAAGGTGGAAGTCTTGTAATGCAACAGCAGGTTTGGAGATGAAATCTCCATCTGTTGGAGAAAGTACTAGACTGAGTCTAAGAAGATTCAAACTTAACTAACATTTCTACATGCAAACCCCTATGCATCAGTGGGGAAGTCATTCATCTTCCACATTATAGTTGTCCTATGTGTACAACAAAGCAAGAAATTAAAAAAAAAAAAAATTTAAAAAAGGCATTTGCTTCTGCTTTTTAGACCATAAACTCTTTCAGCCGGAGTGCCTCACAGAAGCTCATCAAATATCTAGACTAAGAGGAGACTCAGTATCAGCTGAGACGCCTGGATAACAACGTAACCTATACATTGATTATGCTGTTAAAGAAAACGATTGCACTTGGACTTTCCAAATAAGTATTTCTTAAGACTGTTCAGAAGAAAAGTAAACCCTAGGTACCTGCAAAGTCTCTACACAACTGAAGTTCTCTGCTGGGAGGTACTCAGTTTTGTAAAAGCACCAATACCATGAATGTTCTTTCTAATCATGAAGCCCAAGACCTCTTATGAGAGAGATGAGGAAACACAACCATGTTTCTGGCACTCAATAGCCCCATGCTTTACTGATAAGGCATTTCCCTAACAGAGTATTTGTGTTCTTACATGTCTCATATTGGCAAAGGAAGAAAAGAAAGCACATCCTGGAGCTGGGGAGTAGAGGAGAGGAGAATCCAGAGAAAAATAAAAGTTCAAAAATTTGCAATAATCTACTGCTTTTTCTCCATAACAGGGAAGGTTGCGGGGGGGGAATACAATTTGAAGCTTTAGAAGACAGCTGCATGAGCAGAACAATACACTAAGTGCACCACTGCCTGCTATAAATAACTGAGCAATCACCAGTTATTAAACCATAATGAGGAAGGCATGGAAAAGTATCTCAAATAGGCCTCATTTTGCCTACTGTAGTTCCAGTCTCATTCATCAAATGAGAAACACATTTTCATCACTATCCCCAAACACTAAATGTTGTTTATTCAGTGAAAATACTCTTTAAAATGTCCTGCTTGTTACAACATCTTCACTGTAGCCTTTCTGCCAACTCTGCAGACCTCATCTCCTTTCCTATTCACTGAGTATCAGTCATCTCTGTTCTACTTACTGTCCCACAATCATTGTGGTATGAGATGTGTTGCCCTGATTTTTATTTTCCAGGAACTCTGCCGTACCAAAGCTTTGCAATTATTTTTCATCTTAAGTAAATGCTTAATTCTCTCCCTGTTCACTTCTATTTTAATTCACAACTGCTTTTATTTCCCTCAGCATCCAAACTGGATGTGAAAGAATCATCTCAAATAGGAAGGAAAAAAAAAAAAAGATTAATGCAGCAAGTAGCATGTAATGTTATTTTGGCCACTCGTTTTATTTGTTGGCCTGTTTTTGATATTGAAAAAGGAAAAAAGGAAAAAGAAGTTAGGTGAAGCTTGCCTATTCCAGGTCAGGAAAGACAGTGTCATCTGATCTGGGAGACTCAGAGAATACCTTATGTGGCAGCCTGGGGCAACACAACTTCAGAATGAAATTACAGAAAGCAAAACTTATCACAATTGCTTACAAGCCCACATCAGACAACTACATTAACAAGACTTTGAGGCACACAATAGAACAAACCCATAGAATGGTGACTTCAGAATACCAGGTCAATGTAGAAAACATAAAAGCATCTTATGAAAACCTGTGGGGAGATGTGTTTATTGGGGGGGGAGGGAGCAGGGAGAGTTGGGGTTTTGGGGGTTTTGTTTGTTTGTTTTTTAACCACTTTCCTACTGCTGATACACAATTCATTCAGTAGGATCTGTGAGCAGTTTGGTAAGTTACAAAGTCTCATGAAGACAAAAACATTGTTATTGGTAACATTTACAGCTAATAACAATACTGTAACGTAGCAGACACTTTTTGCCCCTCTAATAGACAACAGATATTGCAACCTAAACAGAAGGACATACTATGTGATCAACAGAACAGGCTCTTATACAAGTTATTGCTCAACCTGACACGCTTACATGTGTGTCTTTTTCTGACCTCAATGTCAGAATAATTTCGAAGGTTTTACAAAATGAAAAGGGAATGGTAGATCAGCATGTGGAACAGAGATAAAAGGTGGCTCACTTTAAGTAGGCTAATAAAGCTGCTTGCACCTAACAATCTTGCACATCTCTTAGAACTCATTTCTCAACTTCAGATGTTAAACAGAAAACTGGTTTATTCTTACACTTTAAGAATTTTTTGTCTGCTTCCCAGATTGTTTTGAGTGATTCAATCCTTACTGACAAGTTTCACACAAGTAAAAGTTAAGTGCCTATTTCATTAAAAACAATTAAATTAACCTAAAACCAAGTTGGCTCATTAAAAAAAAGAAATTTTGCAAGTTTCAGCCTAGAGCAACTCTGGAAAAGTTATGAGTCTCTCTATTAATGCGTAGGTTGAAAATGCTGATGTAGTGTGATAGAGTAGCACAAAACCAAAGGGTGTATCTACATGGCACACTGCGATACTGTTCTCGAATACCTGAACTAGATCCAGAATTGAAATCAGCAATAAGAACTTCAGCAAAGTGAGTCTCCTGAGAATCACCCCAAACAGAGCCCTAAACAAACTCTTCTTTCTGCCTTGAGTTTCCTTAACACAGAATAGCATTGCAGCTATGCAGGTATGCACAAAGTACCCTAACAGCAGCCTAGCAGCAATACCACAAAGAGATTCTACTCTAAGATGAATTAGATCACTCCTTTGCTTAAATACTTCATCTCTCTTTAGTGCTATGATGTGCTTTGAAAGAACAGTTGGATCCCTCCTCATTGACACTATTGCCAGGCTGAACAAACTAAGCTCTGTTAGTCTCCTCCCTGCAAGACAGGTTTTCCATTTACTGGAAACCAGCAGTGTTTCTCTAGTTTTGTTCCATTTTCACTTACCAGAGACAGCAAAATCGTGTGGAACAAGTAGCACAAAGCAATCCATGCCATTTCTGACCTTTCCTTGTACAAGAAAGCCACAGTAAATGATGTATACCTTTATAACAGTCATTACCAAACAGCCTCTTAGGCCTAGAAAGTAATGGCTGAAGAGTTTCACTTCAAAAATACTGTCTTGAACACATTCCAAATGCTTACTACTTGTAATTCATCTCCTCTTTAGGAATTAAATGAAGTCATATTGACATTACTCCATCCTAATTATTTTTATTTGACACATTAACACCGAATCACTTCGCTCCTTAGTTTCCTGGAACATCAAGCAGTAACACAAACTGTTAGAGTCAGCTTAAAAGGATGTAGTCTGCAAGGGAGCGGCTGCTTTGTAAGTTAAAAGATTTCCATTGTACGTGGGAAACATTACCAACATTACCTTATTTCAGAAAAAAAGCCGTCCTTACACATGCCGGGAAATGAGCATAAAGTACGGTTGCTTACGTAGACCTGGGAGCAAAACAGGTTGGTAATGGGCTAAATGAGGTTACAGTCTGCCACGGAGCAGCTGGACGTTGCTTGCTACTACTCACATCGCAAACGAAACAGGGGAGGAGACCGCTGCTCACCTCCCTCAGGCCGGCGCTGCCTTCATCTGAAGGCAGCAGAGGGGAGCTCCCTGCGCCCAAGAGGGCCCCGCAGCCCTCCCACCTCAGGGGAACACCCGGGGAAGCAGCGCCCTACCACACCGAGCTGTAACCCCCGCCCCGGTGTCGCCCCCTCCCCAGGCGAGAAGGCGGACACGGAGTCACTCCAACCCGGCCCGGCCTGAGGCCGCTCGCCGCTGTCCTCGGGAAGGCCGGGCCGGGCCGGGCCGGGCCGCAGTCACCCCCGGCCCCACCGAGCCCTCCCCAGGGGTCGAGGCCCGTCGGGGCGCTACCCCGCCGCGTCTCCCCGCTCCTCACCCAGGTACTCCGGCCCCGGCAGCGACAGCCGCTCGGGGCTCAGCATCCTCCCGCCGCCGCCGCTCCCTCCCAGTTTCCGTCGGTTTCCAAGGCGCCCGACGCTCCCAGCACTCAGGGCCCGGCGCTACTCGGCCGCTCGCCCCGGCTGGGAACACATCTCCATACCGCCAGGGTTCCGCGCCTAAAACCGCCCGGGCAGGCGCGCCTCAACCCCCGCCCCGCTCTGCCACCCCCGAGCGGGGCCACGGTGAGCTTCCCCCGCCAGCCCGGCCGGTCTGCACAGGTTAGAGGCTGCGGGCAAGGCTGGGAGGCCGTGAGTGGTCTCTGTGGGGGATGTCTCTGGAGGAGTGTGGTGACATGGCGGCCTGGCCTTGAGGAAGGGGTTGCGGGCAAGATGGCGGCCTGGCTGTGAGGAAGGGGCAGGGGTGATGCCCTGCGCGGTGTGCTCCAGGGCCGAGGGACGCCCCAGAGGGAGAAAAGCTAGTGAAGCTGAAGAGCCAAAATGGCACGGGGAGATGCATGTGTGAAGTCATTCTGCATAGATTTAGGTTGGAAATCAGAAGGTGCCTAATGCTAGGGGCTGTTGGGACTTCAGCTGTGGGGGAAGGACCCTAAGGTGAAGGTGAATGGTAATAAGTTAATGAAGGGCACTGTGTAGCACCCTTGTCCCAGAGAGCAGGGACTGAACAGGGTGACCGAGGAGGTCCTTTACAGCTGTGTCCTTCTGTCCATACCACTCCTCTCCTGTTTTTTTGCAACCCTTGTGCTCGAGTGAGGGAGGTATGGGGAGCATCAGGAATTGTCCTTCGTTCCCATGAAAGTAGAAATTAGCGGAAAAGTCCCGAGCCATAGGGCTCTTTCTGTTCTTGTCTGGGAAAGGCCCTTGTCCCTGGATGTAGGAGAGGCAGAGCTCTTCACATGGCTGGAAGCAGGCTCGCTGGGCTCTTCTTCCCCAGAAGCTGATGGGGCTAAAATTCCCAAATTACTTTGCAGTTTCTTGCATTGCCATTAGAAAAATCCCAGCCCAGGATGTAATCCGGGGAGTTTAAAAAAAGAAAAGAGGACTGGAAGTGATGTCTATGTTTTTACTGACAAAGGCAAAAGAACAGAAGATAAATAAACCACTTGTGCATGCATATAACCTGCCTTTATTCCACTGGAGGAAAGAGCTGAGTGTGACTATTGGCAACTCAACTTTAGTCTATACTCAAAGGACAGCCACAGTTAAAAAGGGCAAACAGGATGTTATAACTTACCTATTCGTATCCCCCCCCAGAATTGCCTGGACCACTCCGCTGCCTTTGGCTTGTTCTGTCTTTAAAAGGATGTGGGTTAGATGATAGAAATAGTTCAAAAGTGGGCAGAGAGGATAATTTAGGGAGCAGACAATGAGACACTCCAGAGTGAAGAATGATTGAAAAAATGTAAGATTGTCTTAAAAGAGGATAGGCATAACATACAAAATTATGTTATCTGAAATGATTTGTGCTACAATGAATCATAGAATCATTTAGGTTGGAAAAGACCTTTTAAGAGCATCGAGTCCAACTGTAAAGCTAACACTGCCAAATCCACCACTAAACCATGTCCCTAAGTGCCACATCTACACGTCTGTTAAATACCTCCAGGGATGGCGACTCAACCACTTCCCTGGGCAGCCTGTTCCAGTGCTTGACAACCCTTTCAGGGAAGAAATTTTACCTAATATCCAATCTAAACCTCCCGTGGCGCAATTTGAGGCCGTTAAAAACTCATATTTGTTCAGTTTTGCAGTTTGTGCATTTGGTTATAGGCTATAAATTTAAAGACAGGAAATTTTTTATAATAGATACAACTAGATTGTAGAATACATTGACACAAGATATTTTTGAGGCCAGGAATTCAGCAGAATTTAGAAAAGAAGTAGATATTTTCAAGCAGAATGAGAAAACATAGGATTATGTTGTTACATATAAAAGCATAGGGGAAAAAAAAGAGCACAATATCTGTAGGAATATGAACTGTCCTACTTCACAGTGAAGCCAATTATCTGACTAATGGCGTTTTGGAAAACATTTTTCCTAACATGATGTCTATTCCATAACTGCTCGCTTTAGGGTTTCTGGCACTTTTCAGTGAGGTATCTGGTTCTTGGCCACTGTTGGAGAAGAGAAACGGAATTTGATAGACCCCCTGTGATCATTAGGTTTAAGAGCACAGTTCCTCCACTTTTAAAACTAGCATCAAGATCTCTATTTTCACAAGCAATCCTTTAGCATCAGCCAGGCAGTTTCACTGGTGTTCAAAAGCCAAATCTAAAAGCCTTCCTCTCCCATATTGCTGGTCAGCTGAGCTGGTAGAAGCCTTCCACAGGTTGTGCACTGTTTCTTTTTTGTTGTTTAAACCATTTCTGTAAACCACAATTTATCCTTGATCAGTATCTGGAGCACTCATTTACAAGAGGCCTTTAAAGTCCAGTTTTAAATACTACATTCTAATATCTCCCTGGGATCTTTTTTTCTTGTTACTGTTTGGTCTCTACGGGTTGGACTTTGTTATTTCCTTTAAACCAGCTAAGGGAACCCTTTTGGACACTGAGCCCATTTGTGGTTTTAATAATGATAAGTTTCAGTAGTAGTGGTGCCTGACTGTTAACGACTCAAAGAAAACTATATAAAAACAAGATGTCGTTTCTGGAGCCATTTATAGACTTCCCTGTTTACTATTATTTCTCTCTGGGCTTGCCAGAGCCAGGATTAGGTGATGTAACAGATCAGCTGCAGCACTCACCTGTTCTCTCACACTCATGACCTGAAAAGGGAGAAATGCTGCCAGCCTGGCCATAGGTATTAAGTTTGTTTTCCCATATTGATTTTAGAACCCTAGGCTAGTGCATTTTAATAAATTGAGAAGGCTTTTCTGGGTCACTGGAAAACATCTGCAAGTTTAATAGCTGCCCCAAGAGGGGCAAATCTAACAGGGGCTTAATGTTCTTTTGGACCCAGCTGGAAGAATGATGGTAAAAAAACTGCATTTTTCTCTGTCACAACCCCTTGGTAGATTCAGGGGGGGTGGAACTAGGTCAGGGGAGTTGGAACTAGATGATCTTTAAGGTCCCTTCCAACCCAAGCCATTCTATGATTATCAGAGGTACAGGTCTCACTTTAGGGCAAGCCTATGGAGTATGCTTTTAGGGTCGCTATCTACCCTAGGAATCATGGTGGTACTTACATCTCTTAACTAAAATTGCTGAGTTTTTAATACCAGGGATGTTTGGCTATCCAAATCAGTATTTCAGGAAGGGTCAGTTAGACTACATATTGATAGATTTTGTGCACACCCTCTTTCAGGGTTAATGTGAACTTGATTTGATTTAGCTTAATTCACTTCAAAGTGTGGTTTAAGTAGTCTTTCAGAAATCATACCTTTAGGTAAATTGGGCTAATTTACTTATATAAGAGCCCATGTGACCACAAGTTTGAAAATAGTCAGTGGTATAATTTAAATTATGTCATGAAAGAAAATTTCTTTATTAAGTTACGATGCGCAGACTGAAAAACTCCTTTCTGTGTCAGTTTTATAAGTGTTTCTCAGCAATTTAGCTTAAATCAGATTTCTATTTTCCTCCATTCCCACATACTTTGCCCCCACTATGTTAATTGCTTAGCTTACTCTTTGCTGGTTTTATGTTCACCTTCCTACATGATATTACCAATGTTGAGCTGAAATATTTTCCTTTTATTAGCCAAAGTTCTCCTGAGAAACAGCTCCTCTTTCAGAGAGAGTATTGTATAGAATAATAAACAGGACTAGATATCAAGCAACAAATTCCAGAGGAAATGCCTTGTTTTAAACAGACTGAGTCACTTTGTCTGGCTTCTATTACTTTTTCTTGGAATGAAATATTTTATTTGCTTAGAAATTTAACAATTATTGCTAAAGTACTAACAATAAAGCCTAGACGTATCAGAGGAAACTTAACTTTTCTATTTTTTTTTTCTTCAGGTGACAGTTGGAAGTGCTATTGCTTTAAGCATTGCAACTACAATGTACAAAGAACTAGGCTGTGGGCAGTTTTCAGTCCTGTTCCATCTGACTTCTATGAAATTAATGTAAGCCAGTTCCAGAGAAACATTAGAAAACTGTCTGTAGCCTTTCTTGTTCATCCTTTGAGTGTCCAAAGCTTAGCTTTTGAGGATTGGTGGTACTTCGTATTTTTTGAGGCTTCCTACACGTTTGCCAGCTGAGCTTTACCTAGTACATAATAATTAATAAAATTGCAGGTGTGATAACAAAATGTGTTTATCTTAAGATAATGTGCTAATCTTTAAAACAAATCGTACTGAGAGGAGAAAAACATTGACTTAAACAACTGTCAATCTTTATTGATTATCTATTATTTTGGGCACCATAGCAGAGATAAGTTTTGAGGAGAGATCTGAAGAAATGGAGAATAAGAGCTTCATATGCTATTATTTCTGTAAATTATTGGAAATCTTGTAAGTGAAATTAGGATTCTATTATGCAAGACATTTTAAAAATCAATGGCGCTGAAGCTGGATGATTCATTTATGAGTCAGTTGCAAAACCATAAAAAACTCCCATTACATTTCTGATTTAATAATTATTTTTATGAATTATGACCAAAATCTCTAAACACATGCACTAAAAATAAGATTAGCTTAAATAAAAAGGTCAGCCAAAATGACAATGAAATTATGTGATGAAATCCACATTTTCATATTGTTGATTCCTCAGGAGACATTTACAGAGAAAGATCCAGTACTTCTAGTGCCTATCCTAATCTGAACCTTCTCAAGATGAATGTTTTATCAGGTTCACATGCAGCGCAGTGGTTTCATACAACAAGTAAACCAATCATTTTTCTCTAATAATGCAGTATTAATACTAGTTTATCTCTTCAGGTAAAACCTAGACAAACAGATAGGACTTACTTACATTGTTAAGATCAATGGACTTTAGAGAAATAAGATTCACAAGGTTTCTAACTGCTAACATCTGCCACAAGATGAAATCTGGAAACAACTGTTGTGTTTTCCAGCTAGTGATAGGACATGATGACAGCAGCAGCTCTCTTAAGTAGTCAGCATTTGTACCATTAAAGGGCTTAAATTTTACACCTGTAATTGTACCTGGAAGTCTTAAGTCAAGAATATACTTAACTGGTAAGATGTCATAAGCATGCAGGAAGCTGTACTGTGAACATTATGCCATCATAATTTATTTTTTATTTACTAGTTTAGCTGTATTTTAATCTGGATTGCTGAGATTTTATTTTTCCCCTTGAACTGGTGGACAGAAAGAAAGCAAGAAGAGATCTGATCTAATTTTAAGGTGTCTCTATATTGATGAACTTTACATTCACCTGAGGATTTAGGTCTAATCAAACTCCCAGATCCTTGTATTTCAAATATAAGTTGTTAGGAAAAAAAAAAATTAAAACATTCCTCTACTCCACAGTCATAGGAGTACTTCTAAATTCTGGGTGATCTGCTTATGAGAAGAGGGAATATTATTATGACAGGTTCTGTGGCTTATGGAGGCCACATCTTCATTTTAAAATCAAGGGTAGCTGTAAGTTGTATGATAGATTCCTGGCATGTATTAAATGTACTGTCCAAATTCTGGTTGGTTTTGAGCTTAGTGTTAGCATGCAAAGTTGGCTTTTTTGTAACAGCAAACTGTTGAAAGACTCTCCTTCAGTTTTTGTTCCCATTATCTCGTCAGGAAGGAAAGGACAACATCTTTAAAAGTACTTAAGTACCAAGCAAGTGACCCTTCTCTGTTGGAATGCCGCCCCACTAATGATGCAGAGAAGAAAAACAGCCATTTCTGGCAGAGTTTGCAGGATCTCTCATCCCAAACAAAAAAGTCTAAAATGCCTGGTAAAAATAAATATCACTATGAAATTCTGGCATGGGAAACATTTCTGACAGCCAAGGCTTAGCTCATCCTGGGGGGTGACCCAAGAAGGCCTGCAATTTTCATTTTTCATTCCTATTCATCGAATGTTCCTTGCAAACTTAAGCTGCCAGACTGTGTTATCTATTAGACCAGGTGTCTGTGTGAGAAAATTATAAGTAAATGACTCTGTGTGTGTGCAAGAGAGTAGGCAAATCTATGTGGGAGTGAGCTATTGCTTCTTGGGCTGAAGTGAAGCAGTAATTCTGACAGCTGTACTGGCCAGCTCTTATGGGAAAGGTATATAACTTTCTGTGTGCAGTACAGAGATTTAGCACTTTCAAAACACTCTGAAAGTATTTTGTCTTATAACATCTACATGGAAAGCAAATGATGGAAGCAAGGAAAAAAAACCAACCAAAAGAAAGCAGAGATCACGGATGCATTAAAATTGTGGAATTCTTGCAAAACAATCCTTAGTTCTGCTTGTTAAGTACACAAAAGAGAGCCTGAGTATTTATTAGGGCTGTTGTGAGAGAGCACTGCAGAACCCTGCAGCTATGCAAGAGCTGAAGTCAGTATTTTTTTTTAGTGGAAGCACACATTGGTATCCCAGTCATTCGTTCCGTAATATAAGAGGACAAAATGATTAATGTTCTTTCCTTTCTTTTCACTACATAATACTCGAGGTGTTTTCAAGAGTAACATCTCTGTGGAGTCACTAGAAGAGAAGATAGAGACCAGAAGATGATATAATGGTTGGAGTACTTAGGAAGAGAAGTTGAGGAGTAGTGGATGGGAGATGGAAAGGGAAGTATGCAAATGACTTGCTGAGAGAGAAGATAAGCCTTGGGAGACTGAAACTGCAAATTAAGATCATGGCAATTAATTCTAAACAGAATAGAGGGAACATGGAACTTTTTCCAGAATATAGTAGGAAATGAAGACATTAGTTAAGTTTTATCTGAGAAATTTATTTAAATTTCTCTTTTGATTTGTTAATTTTATCATGCTAGTTTCTAAACCACGGCAAAATAGATTGACCATACCACATTTGAAACTGATAATAACATGTTGAGATAGTAAGAAAACATCCTTAGGGTTCCAACTCTTTATGTGTTAACCTTTACACGGTGTTAGTAAAAGGAGAGTTGTTCCTTGAACACTTAAAGTTTAGACGTAGATCAGAGTTTCTCTCAAACGCTGTGACTGGAGTCCATTTCTGATATTTACTAAGCATACTCAGTGTGCTCTAAGCTACACGAAACAGAAAACTGCAGTCTCAGTGACAAGGTTTTCATTGTGCCTTAAAAGCATGGTTTCGTGCTCGCTGAAGTCACCGATAGTTTCCATCAACTCTGCTGACCTAGAATGAAGCATAAATGGAAATGCAATACACAAACCCACATCACCTTGAACTCTCAGAATGTTAATCTTATGTTAATATGCTCAAGTATCCTAAAATCCTAAAACTGCGATGACATGGACACAAGTATATGTGGCTAGGAGGGAGGTTGGACGTGTATGCATATGCGTGGATGGCTGATCTCAGACTCATGTGGAGGGTGTGTGCAACTCTGGATCTTGCTCCCACCTGTGCCTTTATTCAGGTTCCACTTAGTGCTGGTAAGAAGCAATTAATTTGTTCCCTCATTCACATTTATCAAGAGCTAATATGAGAGAGGGAGAGGTGTTAAGAGGCGTCTCTGATTCAGCCACCTGATAGGAAAGCAGATGGTTGACATGCCCTATCTCTTATCAGAAAGACTCAAGGGTTATATCTTGTGCATGCTGGCAGTACTTGCCTAACCCATCGTGCCAGTAAAGTATTAGAACTGAATCATCTTGAAGAAAGAAAACACTCTTTATCTGTCTGTCTACATTTTTACATGTCACTCATCTCCATAGTGGCAGGGCTTCTGCAAACAAGAAAGGTTTGTGAGCTGAGGGAAAGATATGTTTATGTCTTTCACATCTATTCCCATGACTACTCATTTCTCTCAGAGGCCCAATTAATGTATTCTAGTTTTTTGAGAAAGGAAAACTCAGCCCATCAGAGATATTCCACATACCGAGACGTAAGGTCACCTTTCTTTCTGTGTGATTGATTTCTACCACAAACTTTTTGTCTGAATACAGACACTATTGATGACAAACTACATTAATAGCTTGAAGACAAAGACACAGGTCTTCAGTTCTTTGGAAAATGCTTCTCTGTGCAGTCAAAAGTTAATTTAGGAGCCACAACTTGCTACTTACCCATTTGAATGTGTTTGGAGAATAAAGGCGGTTAGGCTTCTTCCTTCAAACTGAATTCTTCTATTGCTAGCTTTTAAAAGAACATTTTCCTTTTATGCTCTTCCTCTTTTCTCTTTTTTTCTGTGCCAGAGTCAAGGTATTAAGCTGTGCTGTTCCTAAGGCTAGGCCACAGGCTACCTTTGCAATGCAGACATTGTGCAAGGCCTGGGTAATTGCCATTTCACTGCAGGGAGGAGTCTCATCAGAAATAGAAGAGGGTGTATTTGCATTATTTTTACATGGAGGATGTAAGGGAACCGGCAAAAGGAGCAGAACCAGCTTGCAAGACACCCAGGAAGAGCTACCATCTCAAAGAAAACATGAAGAAAGTTTTGGGTTTGGGTTTTTTCCCCTAGTTTGAGAGTCAATCTACTTAGTTGGGGTTTTTTCCCCCCAGAGTGGAAGATTGAACAGCCTGGCAGGTTGGCTTCAGTCCCACCTTCCAAACACACACACAAAAAAGGGAGGGGGTCAGATGAATCTGCACTGCAAAGTAGAATTAATGGTGGTCCATGAGATGATCACAAAGTTTTCCAAAATAAATGTACAATTGGAACGCTGAGAAGGGAGCAGGTAAATGGAAAGATAAAGAAAATGAAATAACACATAAGCTCTGACTTGTTAACCTGAATTTTATGTTGTTGTAAATGAAAACAGTTGTGGCAACACTGCAGAAGATGGCACATCGATTACTGTTTTCTTAACAGTAAGTGGGCAGTAACTTGTGAAACACTGTAAAGGACAATGGTGACAGGATTTGAATGTTTATGACACCTGTGAGCATATCTGGGTATACAGTAGTAGTGCCACTGCTTAGAAAACTTAAGGGAAAAAGTGGTAGCATAACATATAAATCAATGCTGGAATTTCATTTAATGTATTTAACACAGAGACCATAATTTACAAACTATGTCACCAGCTGTGAAAGCTGTAGGTCCCTCAGCTGTTTGGAAAATTAAACTGTTTCTTTACATGTCCAACAGTGAATTCAGAGGCCCAACTGTTTAACTGAATCTTCCTATGTATGGGTAAAATCTTGACTTTTAACTTACCTGGTATTCCAAGCTACCACCTCTTTGGTTCACTGGTGATACTGAAGAGGGAACTGATGTGGGTAATGTAGCAGTGGAATGATGATAGAAATTAAAAGGGCCATTGGAAAATCCTGTAGTCTGATAGCACAGAACCCATGATTTTATCTTGAACCCAGAGCTCTGTTGGGAACAACTTGCCATTTTCCTGGCTTTCCTGTTTAGTTAGTGGAGCTCACTAGTAATACAGAATTTGATCAACCAGAGTGCAGAGTTTGTAATGATCTTTCCAGTCAGAGTTTTCTGAATTATATCCATTGTGGGACTTAGGTTTGGGAGCGGTCCCAAAAGATCGCCTAGTCCAGCCTGCACTGCATCAAGACTAAACATATCAAGGCTAGCACCTGCATGCTTATCGAACTTTGTCCTAAACGATGCCAGTGGAAGAGATTCCACAGTCCCCCTAGACAGTCTGCTCCAGTGTTGAAAAATCCTTAGTTGGAATGCTGATCAGCAAAATCTTTTAAGCATTTCTTGTCACAAATCAAGTTGACTCTTTCATGTATTTGTACTATAGCCGTAGAGGATAGCTGATCAACATCTCTCTAATACGCTTGTATGTATTGGAAAGCTGCATCTCACTTGAAGCTTTTATTTTCTTGACTAGGCAAATCTAATTCCTTCAGCTTTTTCTCAAAGGGTGTGTTTTCTAAACTTCTTGTTCTTGCTGTTATTTTCTTGTTTCTCTTCAGCTGTGTTAATATTTCTAAGGTGTTCAGCCAGGACCAGACACAGTATGCCACTTGGGGCTTCAGTACCATGTGAAGTTAAGAAATCAAATAAATTGTCTTGTATATGACACACCTGTTAAGGCATTCCAGAATTAAATGCATTTTTTGGCAGTGGCACTGCACTGTTGATTTATATTGGTCATTATCCATACAACCCTAAGATCTGTTTTTGCTGTATTTCTGTCTACTCAGGAATTCACATTGTTTATTGATGTCTGTTTCCTAAGAATAATATTTTATATTTCTCATTACTGTTTTTTTCTGTGTTGGTTTTTGGACAACCTGTCCAATTTGTCAATAGCATTTGAGGTGTCTGATCTCATCCTTCCTAGTGTTTGCATCCCCTGCCATTGTTTTGAGGTTATCAGATTTTTTAGCACAGATTAAACAAGCATAAATATTCCAGCATCTAAGTTGTCAGTGAACATACTAAACAAAACAGAGCTTTGGACAGACCCTGAAAGGTGTCTTTCTGAGGTGCCTTTGCATTTTGATGAATAACCACTAATGACTACTATGGTTTCCTTCTGTCAGATGCCTGCACACGTTCCACTAGTTGTATTTAAAATGTCATTCTATGAAAGTGTCTTGTGAGACAGCGCCAAAAGCCGTACAAGATGTATCATGTCCATTGCCTTCCATTTACCCAGTGAGCTTAACATTACTTTAAAAAAGGGAACCTGATTTAGCACAAATGCATTTTGCCCATTTTCCTTGTGCTTTTTTCATTCTATTAAATTAATTCATTCTATCTCAAATATTTAAAACATGATTGCTCCAGACCTCTGAACATAGCAATTAAGCTATCTGATCTGTCATTCTCTTCTAGGAAACTTGAGGTGCAGAGAAACATCTTCCCAAGGAAGGGCCCATTTGAATGCTTTAAAAATACTTTGACAGGTAAGACCAAAACTGTCCATCCCATTTTTTTTCTTTTTTTCTTTTTTTTTTTAACCTCTTCTTAAGGTCTTTGCAGTTTTAAGAAAGTTAAAGTGTATTTTTCCTAGTAATCCTACTTGGTTCTGGTTCCTTTCTTTCTTCTTTTTCCAATGACACCATGTCCTTGGTTCTCTTTTTCCTAACACAGGGTTGCTATTTAAAATCACTCTGAAGATGATGTGAACTTTTAGTATTCTTTCAGAGTAGTTATTTTCTGTCATTGGACTAGTTTATTTCTCTAATGTGTCTATTTGGAGGGGGGGGGAGAATTATGTCCTGAAATGGTTATTAGAATAATAATCTTCTTCCTGTTCCCTTTATAATGACTGGTGGGATTTTTTGATTAAGCATGTTGTCATATAAATTAATTGTTAATTATATTTTAATTACTTCTTTCTCATCTGTCTTACAGTATTTATGTTATATATCACTTATCAGTGATCTATAAATTATTACGAGTTACTTAATAATGTTCCTCCCTCATAGCTGTGGGTAAAAGCAAATACCTACCTTGTGCATGGGTTGAAGTGCACTCTGAAATTTATATAGTCTTTCTTAAAGTTATTTGGTCTGAAAGAGGCAAGTCCTAAGCATAATGGCTAAATTTTACCACCATTACTTAGCAACCCTTCTACTTTTCTTCCACCAAAAATACCCATTTGACACTGCATAAATCTACTTTACAATTATTCCTCAAAGATCCCACACGGAACCAGGGCTATATTCAATCATAGTATTGTATCAACAGGTAGGTAATTGAGAGTTTTATAATATAAATTTCCATCTGCTCAACTGCAACCTATTTAGGAGATTGTTGTGAAAGACAATACTATGTGCTTCTCTAACATTTCACCAGGGGATTTCAAAATGATTTATAAGACAGAGATGTAATTTAGGGAAGTTGAGCTTGGAGAGGAAGGTGATTTCCCAGAATACAACACAAGATGCAGAAGACTGGTAAACACACTTCAACAAACACAAGTGGGTAAAAATATTTGTTCCCTGGGGAGAGAAGGACTGAAGAGCTAACGCGTGAATTTATTTGCGTTTAGGACAATATTTTTCAAGAGGCCTTTGTTTCAAACACAGGAAAATACTCATCTCAACTGCTGGAAGACTGTTTCATGACCTAAGTATATAATTATCAGGAAGTTCTGGGCCCTGTGTCTGTGCTTTATCACGTTCAGTACTTAGGCATTTAAACTTCTTACAAGCTTCTATGAGGCTGAAGTCAGCAGGGCTGCTCTGATTTATGCTACCTGGGGATCTAGCCTCAGTAGAGAATATAAACTTAAATGAATTTTGGTTATGTTGCCCTGTATTTCAGGGGGATGCAGTAAGAGTTTTGCATGCTAGCCAATCAGCCAACCGCCAGACAGAGCGATGTTAACGTTTTCTCTCCCTTAGCTTCAAACCACTGTTCCCAACTCTTCCACTTAAATTATCTTAAACTCTGGTATCTTGGAGTTTATTTCTTTACAGTAATTGCATATTCTTTCCATGCCTCATTCTGTCACTGCTTCTGGGTCAATGTTAGCATAGAGAGGTTTTTTAATCTCTCCACCTCTTGGCTACCTGGATTTGTCATTACTCTTCTGCAACTTTGGACGCTTTGCCTATCAAATACGTAGAATTCAATGCCATAGTCTACGTGCTATTGCACTTAGGCTATGTAAAGTGGATCTATTCCTATCTTGAGGCAGTGATTCTGCATATAAAGCAAAAAGTCTGCATTTTTTAAATTTTGGGGGCCATATATTGTAAATTTATGCATGGTTTGCTGCATACTGTTTCTTATGGTGTTCCTGCTCTTGGGAGTTCTCCTCCTCAGTGAAGCTCTGTGTTGGATTATTTTTTTGTTTACATTGAGCTCAATTTGTCAAGACTCAGTCCCTGTTTTAATTTTATGTTGACGTTTTTAATAATATCCCTTGTCTTCACTGTTTTACACTTAATTAATAGGAGAATTCTCAGTCACATGCTGTGCTGTATACTTGCTCTTGTGATTCTTTAAAGGAGAGTATTAATTGCAGCTTCCCCTGGATTCATCTGTGCGAAGGCTTTAAGTAAGACCATTCCTATCACTGGCCCTTTGGTGTCAATTTGACAAAATTCCCATCTTCCCCTGTGGTCTAGGGTTTGGACTATCTGAATCAGCTTTCCACGCAAGTTAATACTTTGAAATCAACTGAGATTAATTATTTAACAACAGTTTCTTGCATTGCCAACCCTATGTATTAAAATGCCAAATCGTGCCACAGAGGATCGTAAAACTGGCTTTAACGATGATGTCCAGTGAAAGCCTGTTTTCTTTTAAATGCAGCACAGAGACCAGAAGGCACACAAGACAGTTGTTCAAGCGTTAATTTCCACTCCTACAGGCAACGACCCTAGCTCTGGTTTTAGAGTATCCGAGACTCACACACAATCAGCTGTCTCCGGACACCGCGGCTGTAAGGAAAACACCAAACAGCCGAACACTTGTCACGAACGGAGGGAAAAAATGAAACGTTTCTCTTAGATAGCAACATGTATGCTGGGCAAAGGGCTCGTGAGAGAGGTGCTTAGAGGCTTTCCGTTTCTGAAGGGTCTTTGGCAAACGGGTTTGGGAGAGGGAGAAGGGCTCTGTCGCTTGTCTTGGGTACAGACAGCTGGCACAAGCCGGGAAGCGGTGGCAGCGCACGGGGGAACCGCTCAGCCACCGGAGGATACCGGGCAGCGCTGCGGCGGGCAGCCGAGAGCCCGGAGCGATGCTCCTTGGCGGCGCTGCGGGAGTTGGGACAGCGAGAGCCCCGAGGACCGGGGCCGCTTTAGGAAGGGCTTCCCCGCCCGCGGTGAGGGAGCCGCAACCGCCGCAAGGGCGGAGAGGGGCCGGGGGTTCGTGGCGAGCCCGGGGGTCTCGCCGCGGTGCCGGGCGGTAGCCCCAGGGGGTGGTGACGGGGGGTGTGTGTGTGTGGCGGGGGGGGGGGTGTCTCGCTCTACAGAGCCGCGGCCCCGGGGACCGCCTCTGCCGCGCCGAAAGTTTGCGAACTGCCTCGGCGCTGGGGGGGAGCGGGGCGGGGGCTGCCCCGGCGGGGCTCCTCCTCCGGGGCCGGGCCTGGGCCGGGCGGAGCGGGGAGGGAGCCCCCAGCCCCGGGAGCTGCCGCGGCTGCGGAGGGAGCGAGCGGCGGCCGGGCCGGGCCGGGGTGCTGCGCGCAGGAGGAGCCCGGGACGTCGCTGCGGGCGGCCCGGGCGCGGGGCCGGGGGGCTGCCACCATGAGGCGGCGCGGCGGGGGTTGCCTCTTGCCCGCGCCCCCGCAGCTCTTGCTGCTGCTGCTGGGAGCGCTGCTCCGCGCCAGAGGTAAGCGGCTGCCGCGGCGTCCTCTGCCCCGCGGCGGCGCGGGGGGGAGCCCGGCCGCCGTCCCGGGCTCGGCGGCGGGGAGCCTTGCCCGGGCGGGGAACCCTGCCCCGCCGCGCCGCTCACCTGCCCGCGCTCGCCGAGCGGGGAGCCCTGCCCTGCCGTGCTCCGCCGCCGCGCTTTGTCCGTGCCCCGTCCCGCGGCCGGACGCGGGGCTCTCGCCTTCCCCGTGCCCTGGCGCGGCGGGCCGGAGCCGGCGGGGTCCCCCGGCAGGCCGGGGCGCGGGGTCCCGGGGCGGCGCGGCGTTGCCCTGGCCCGGCCCGGCGGCAGCCGGAGGGTCCCCGCCGCCCACGCGGCCGCTGCCCCCCGCGGAAGTTTGGCGGCGGCGGGCGCGGGCTTTGTTCCCGCGGTGCGAGCGGCGGGCCGGGCCGGGGCGGGCGCGCAGGTTGCCTCGGAGGCTGCCGTGCCCGGCGTGTCGGGACAGCCGCCGCTCCGGAGCAGGAATGCAGCCGCGCACCCGCCGCGACGGGCCCCTTAAAGGTACAGCCCGGCTCCGCGGCGGCGCCCCGGGCTACCTGCCTCGGCTCGCCTCGCTTCGCCTCGGCGGGGACTGGAAGTCCTCCCGCAGCGCCCTGGCAGAGCGGGGCCGGGGCAGGAGCGGTACCAAAAATAGTGGCGAGGGGAGGGGTTCGCTGCGGTCTTAGCGAGCAGGGAAGCGGTTCCATGAAGTCTCGCCGGTGAAAACTTATCTTTGTGGTTGCTCTATCAACTGAAAAGCAATTGCTGTTTCTTCGTCTTGTGCGGTATTTTACAAGGGCGCCCGGTGGAGGAGGACACATCTAAACGCCTCGCGGAATTGTTTATAAGGAGTTGGAAGGCTTTTGGGGGAGGGGTGTGGAGAGGAGATACCTACCTCGTTTCCCTCCCTTCACTCCTTTGGCAGCTGCTGTATAATTTCATCCATCCGTTTTCTCCTATGCTACTCTGAAATTACGGGAAGCATTTGCAGTAGTGCTGCTGACCTCCATCATTCTGCAAGTATTGCCTCTGGGGCACAATCACGTGGAGTTTGGGTTTCACGTAATATTATTTCTCTTCTAACAAGAAGCCTAATTGCAGGTAGTCTTTGAAGAAGGTGCTAAACCAGCTTGGAAAGGCTGCAGTTCTGTGTATCAGAAAATCTGCTTTTTAGAAACCAGAAGTACTCTTAAGTTCCCAAGTGCCACACAGATACTTAGCTGCAGTCTAGGAGCGAGAAGGATCTAAAGCATAGATCTTAGTGTAGGTGCAGATCTGGATGTGTTTTATTTTGGCTGTTACCCAGGTGCTCCTAGTTAATGTGTCTGGGCTGTTAACAGCCATGTGGGGGATGTCTGATTGTAAAGTGCAGGTTTACTCGTAGGTGGTTGTGCCTTGATATCTCCCGGACACTTTTTATGGCAGTTTGTCTCTCTTTCAAGTAGTTCTCCCATCAGTGCACTTTCCTGTACTTTCTCATCGAATGAACGTGAGTTTGTGATTGGATGTGCCAACTGCTTCCAGAAGTGAGTATCCTCTTTCCTTCACAGGAGGATACGCTTTGCAATAAGAACACAATTCCTGAGCAATTTTTTTCCTATTTGAAGCAAGGAAAAACATGAGGAGGTGTCAGTAAGGAGGTGGCAGAGAAGATGCCAAAGTTTGTGATAGTTGGTGTTCCTCCCCTTAGCTAGAAGTTTTTCATCATTGTCCCTTAGAAGTACCTGCAGGGATGGTATACAAGCTTAACTGTCACAAAGCATGCACAGCCACAGAACTCGTGATGCCAAACAGGTAAATTGTTAGAAGAGCTTGGTTGTTTACCACTGTGCTTCAGTAGAGGAGCAGGTAAAGCAAACAAGTCTGCAAGATTGACCTTTGACCCTCTTTTGGTGGATAGTGGCAGATAAAACTGGAGAAGTCTGCCAAAAAAAAAAAAAGGTCTGCAAGTATCTTGAGCTCTTGGAAAAATGCATTGCAGGTAAAAACAGGTATATAGAGAGAATTTAAAGCTAATGGTGTGCGCTGCTGGTGTGTGGTGATGAAGAAGGGCCTGATGTTATGATGGTCTGTGTTAATATAAATACAGAATGTCACAGAACCTGTCTGGGTGATGTGCTTGCAGTTCCGGCTCCTGGAGCTCTGCCAGAAAAACACATGGCTAATATCAGCTTTACTCCCCAAACATCTTGACTACATTTTAAAGTCACTAACTTGAATGTGATACCTCTATAGAAATAGAGTTTGCAGTGGGAATCATGATCTCCACTATGTGTGCTTGGCTTTGCGATTGGTTCTGCAGCTCTCAGCCAAGTGTAAAACGGCTGTTTCCCTGTTGTCAACTTGGAGCTGATAATGTTCTACTTCCTGGGTGTGCTGAGAGTGCCTGGGTTTACTGTTGATCAGGTTGGATGATATCCATAGATCTCATGATCACCCTGAATTTTCTTGACTGTTTCTTTTTGTCAAAGTGGTGGCGGCACTAAGTAACATACCCACTCTTCGAAAATGAAAAGTAAGGTGCTGCAGGAGGCTGATAAGTGGTGGTGGTTGGTTTTTTTGTTTTTGTTTTTGTTTTGGGTTTTTTTAAACAATTCTGTGTCTACTAAAAGCATTAGTGGAGAAGCATAAAGCATCAATCTTCCAGTACGAAGTTAACATTATTGTTTCATTTATTTAGTGTAGATAAGCAATTTTCTTTTATATTTTCTTTCCAAAATCATTCAGTTGTGAGCTTTAGCACTGTCTTCTGCCATAGAGAATCCCTTCTTGCATCCTGGGAGTGTGGGTGTATGCAGCAACCAAATTAATAGGTGCTTAGTTACGTAAAGTGCTTGGATTTCCAGAGTGTTTTGTGAACCTTGAAGAGGGATATTCTGTTCATGTGGGCCACAAAATGGGATTTCAGAAAACTTGGAGCTATTTCTCTACACTGTGTTCATTGAAGTTACAGAAGAAAAAGTGGTTGGCTATAAACATTATCCAGTTTTTTGTAGTTCAAACCAGAAGGCAGTACTTGCTGTACGTTAAGTAGAAGAAGAAATTGAAGTGATTTGTATTTTGTTTTTACTCCTAAAAACCTGTAGTTCTCCAGACTGGTGAAATTAACATTAAAAAACAATTAAAACATTCATTCTGTGAGAATGATCTGTAGTCTGATAGTCCTCTTGAATCTTCCTGCGCTCTTGTGAAATAGGCAAATATTATCCTTGTTTTGTAAATGTGGGAAGTGAAGTAGAAATTGTCTTGCCCAAGGCCAACCCCGTTTGCCCTAGAATGCAACTTACCATTGAGCACAATAGAATATATGCTTCATAACACTTATAAAAGCTGATAAAGAGATGTTATCTTAAAAACCAGTCAAGGTTTTAAAAATAGGTTTAAAAAGTAAGTGCACGTCCTACACCTTCGTTGAATTCTTCTGCTGCTTGTGACTTGTAGCTATTTCTCTTTTTACTAATATTTCTATTTCTCTTGCTGATGATCAAAAGATTCATAAAACCACAGAAATTTTACTGACTCTCTGTTGGAAAGGGTGAACTGGTAAGTAAAGTGTTGTTAAAAGAAACATGTAACAAAAGTGGACACTTTATTTCTCTAGTCCTCTGTTATTTCCACCTTAACTATTTGAGATGTTATCTCAAAGAGCTTTACATAATAAAGTGATATATACGCACATGCACGCACATTTAAACTGACCATCTTTTAAGGTGTCTGGCTTTACCTGATACGACATCCAGAGCTGGAGCTCTGGCATACGGCAAACCCATTCCATTAATTGGCATACTGTATTTAGTGGCTGTCTGTGTTTCACACAAATCATGGCAGAGAACTCTAATTGTAATTGTCGTCCATGAATCTAATGTGCGTGATGGTTAGGCTCTTGCTTTTGTGTCTGTAGTGCCTGTGGTTATTTGCCATGGCTGTTATGTTAGGCGTTACTCTTTTACGGGATTTTGTTGTCTCTACTGCGTGAAGACTGGGCAATGTAATGCTTCTTGAATCTCTTCTTTCTGTATGGTCTTCCCTGTAGATTTCCATTTCTCTGTACTAAAGATGGGAACTATATGGATCTAGGGGCTTGTGATTCTGTAGGCTTGTGGTTTATTCATGCTGTATATCTGGTTGCTCTAGGACTGTTACCTTGGGTGTATTTGGCTGCCATCCTGTTGTGGGTGAGTTCATGTTCAGGTTTTTCAGCTTTCCAGGCATTTTTTTGCCTTTGTGATGCAGGACTGCCTGTTAAATGCTGAAGTATTCCAGCCTGTATATTTAGTCTGTGAGGCTCTTGAGCTGCAGTCGGTGCTTCTGTGAGGAGTAGAACTCCTTCTTGGCTGCTGTGAGCCTAGGTGAAAGGAAAATAAGTTTTCTTAAAGACTTTATTAACATCGAACAGAGCTGATGTTTGTGGACTTATGCCTTGCTAAATTGTGGATGGCTGAAACTCCTCATATCAAGGAATTGTGTTTATTGTTTCAAATAGAAGAAAAAGAAAAAAGGGGATTGAACACTCGTGAGCCTGATTCTGATGGTATGAGATACATGCCTATAGCAGGATGCTTAATGTTAGCACAACTTTGGGCTGTGAAAAGTAGTAATAGAAGCTTTTGTTTTTCATGAGCTTCTTAGGTCGTTAGGTTTTTCTGTATTTAGCCACCAGTCAGCAAGTAACAAACCATTAAGATCAACAGACAGTACTGTATATGCATATTCAATGTTTGTACTGCAAATTGCAGTTTTGTAAAAAAATGTATGACCGAAGACCGTGCAGGCTCTTGCTTCTCAAGCTGTTACATGTTAATAGCAACTTTCTGATGTTGCAATACCCAGAACTAAGAAGCACCAGATTTTTCCCCTGAATGGATTAGGATGAGAATAAAATTTACCTCCCTGTACTATAGTGATGAAGTTATTTAAAGAAATGTTGTCCAGCAAAGCTTCCAGTAAAGAATGTGTTTGCCTGAAAACAGACCCCATATTCTGTAGTGTCAAGGTGAAGTTTTACTCCTGGAGTTAAATTTACCAGCAGTGAGACTTTATCATGACTCCAGACAGGGGAGACCTCTCTCCTGGCTGCCAGCATGGTGACTTCCTTCGTATGCCCTGGCAGGGCATAGTCTTCTGTATCTCTTTGTTACTGCCTGACAGCCCCTCCCAGCTGCTGGAGCTTTCTGTTTCTATTGCATAGCAGCAGTTCTTTAATCAGAAATCTTGTTAGTATTCAAGGATAATTGATCCGACTCTCTGGTAGGGGGTGGGGACCCAGCCTTGCATCCTTCTCCTACTTGCCACCCCCAGTTTGACCCCTGTTGTCTCTTTGTTTTCTCCTGTTAAGTTTGTGCCAGTGATGTGTGTGTGTGCTGTTTTTCCAAGCAGCCTGAAGTTGGCTGTAACCAAGAGCAGCAGTTAAATAGAGCCCGATTTCCCCGCTTCCTGGCGTTTAGTTGTTCAGCTCCATTTTCTGGTCTTCTGTGTTTTTGATTTGCAGAGAAGGAACTTACTTGGTGCCCCCGGGCATCTCTTAAACCCATTAGAAAAAACTCCATTATTTCACTGTACTTAGAAATCCTCCTCCTTTAGTCCCAGCATCCATCAAAATAATGTATCCTCTGTAAGGCCCTCTGGAAAATGTTTAATAGGATCTTTTCAAACTCAAGGAGAGTTCCAGTTGGGAAGGGGGAGGGGAGAAGGCTAATGGAAGATCTGACTGTGACTTGCAGTAAGCCTGAACTTGGCCTGTGTCAGCTCTCCCTTCACCTCCATGCTGAGGGAGTGCTGAACAGAGTGGATCCAACACTGGGATCAAAGCTGGAAACAAAAGGCTTTGGGAGAAAAATTTCCCGTCTGGCCAAGAGGCAGCCACACAAAGGTGGTGCATAATTTATCATTCGAGGTTTATTTCTGCTGTGCTCCTTCTGGAGAGGGAAGGAAAAAAGAAGTGACTCTCCTGCTGTTTCAAAGGGGATAAGTGATGGCTTTGGAGACTTGAGGCAGGAAGGAGCTAGAGATACCATGGAAAAACTTTTTCAGTGCAGTCTGTACCCAGCTCCTCTCTTCTCAAACACGGTCAGACATTATTTCTGTTGGGAGGGAATCCTATTCTTGCCTTTTGAAGTTTCAAAGAGTGAGTACTTTTAACTTCTCTGGTCATTCTCAAGTCTCAGTGTATGGAGTGGTGCTGCTCTTGGCAAAATTAAGTTCTTTGAATTTCTGAGGTGTTTTTCTTACCTTAAGGATCATTCTAAGTGCTGTGGCTCTGTGTAACATGGAGGAGGAGGCTACATTTGCCCCAAAGGGTTTATAGTCTAAATTGGACATCTGACATCTGATAAGGATCAGGGATATGATAATTCTAGAGGGATAGATAAGGTCCAATATTAAAATAGCATAGCTTTCTAATTAAATTTCCTTTAGCTTTGGTTTAATGGGAAAAGCTTCTGAAAGTTTTTCATTCCAATCACTTCTTAGAACAAGGATAGAGAGGGGTTTTTGGGTAGGAGTTGGCATCAAAGACTACTGCAAGCTGGTAACTGTGGAAATAAGGATGAGGAAGCAGATGCAAGAGTAGTGTAAACCATGAGAAGAAGGGAGGGGGATATAGGAGTACAGATATTAACAGAAGCAAAGATAGGCATTTTGAAAATGAGAGCCAAGGACTTGAGCTGGCAAAGGAACAGAAGAGCTGTGTAAGGAGATCCAAGTGGAATAATTATATGGGATCTGATGGCAGAAAGAGTTGTTAATTAGGTAGTATAAAAGATGGAAATTTTGAAAGTGAAGATGAGCATTGAGCAGAATTTAACTGCTGAGGCAGGGAAAGACTTATTTTAGTAATGATTTAAAGGAGGATGTGACAACTTGTTAGGGACCCTCAACAGTACAGCCCCTGACCTAGTGGGGTGATTTTATGAAATATCAGGAGTTTAGCAATGGGGACAACGGTAGAAAGGGAGACTGATATTGGCATAGTGCTGAGATGGTGAGCCCATGAGATAGAGGTGGTGATGGAGCTATCTGCAGCGGTGGAATGTGGGACCTGTCAGGCTTGGGAGCGCGTACAGCCAGAAGGAGTTTTGAGTGGGATGTCTGGGAAGGTATTTTGGAGGACAGTCCTGTCTGGAAAGTGTATGAAATGGGAGGGCAGAGTTGAAGAGAGAAGCTAGGAGGTTGGAGGTAATTGCTTGGAAAAAGACGTAAAGTGAGAATAGGAGATTACTCTGGGTTTGGAAAGGAGTCTGGGTACAGAAGCAACAAGACTGGTGGCAGAAAATAACACCTTTCCTGGAAAAGGAGGCTACTTCTCTTCCTCTTCTCCATTAAGAATTGCTATGTGAAGGAGTGAGTCACTAGTGAGAACTGTTAAAACATAAACATGTGATGTTCTCAGCCTCCTTCTCTGAAAGGCTCATAAGAACCATCGTGTGACTATGCAAGAAGGTTAGAGGGAAATACGCACTGTGCTCCTCTAGCCTGAATCTCCAGCTCTGTCAGTTCATTTGACTTGGTGACAGCTGGTAGTGTCTGGGAGAGGTTCTTGCCTAAGGTGCAGCCATTCACTGTAGCAGAACCGTGTCCCATGGAATCTAGGATTAGAATAAAATAAAGACACGCCTTCATTTTTTTCTTTGTGCTCCCACCCAATTTTAGTTCTGAATTTACATAACTGCTGAGTAGTCAAAATCCTTTCTTTGCAGCTCTGAGGACAGGGAAAAAAATATGAAGTCTCAGGATTGTCATTTCCTGCTTCTGTTCCAAGCTCCTGAGGTTGAACCAGGAGGTGGGATAATTCTCTGAAGTAAAATGGCATTTGTTAAGAGGAAGCCAGCTTTACTGCTGTCCCTTCTTTGTGATTCAGAGTTTGCAACTTCTTCAGGCTTGACAAATTTAGGAAATGAGGTTTTTGAGGCCTCAGAGATTGTGTTCTTCTGACCGTGATTTTTGAAGCCTGTTACTCTTGAAAAGCCTGAGTTGAGTTTCTTACGGCTGGAGGACATGCCCCTTATTTGTGCTGCCTTTTTAAAAGAGCCTTGATCAATGTAGTACCTATTAGCATGAGGAGAGACATAATGGGTCTGGCTGTGAGAGAAAACTGAAGAGTTTGCAGCATGGGAAAGGGAGATAGATTGGAGGCTGCCATTCTGGAGGCTTTAATAGCCAAGAAGCAGGAGAGGATAGTCATTGGCAAATAGGGATGCTAGTGGACCATCTGCATTTTTGTCATGGATCTCAAATAGAAGTATTCAGTGTCTAAATCTTAGAAAGCATGATGTGGGAATAGGTGGGAGACTAGGTCAGGTCTCCTAACAAGGGCACTAATCGTTGCCCTGCAAACAGACCTAAGTTTAATACAAGGAAAGAGCAGGCTGATTTCAGAGCCGTATCCATGCAGAGTCAAAGTGGTAAAGGGATTTTTCTTGGGCATTGACTTGGAAACGGGGAAGGACTGAATTGGGCTGGTTGGTGAGGTTACAGCCCTTTCCTATCTTTGCTAGGCCTTAGGAAAGGCTGCCCCTGGGTCTGAGTTCTTTCCTGTAGCAGTGAACGGCTGTTGCAACAGGGTGTTGACTCACAAACAGCTGATTCCTGAGCTAAGATGTCTCCACCACAAGGGTGGTAACCTCATCTGTTGTTCCAGTTCGAGCTGTCACTGGTCATGAATCAACACTGTCTGTAGGCCTTTGTTCACTGCATTTTTGAGTGTAAGGAAGAATTCAGACCTGCAGTCAGCATTACCTTAAATAACAGAAGGCCTTTAGGCCTTTTGGGTGTTTGTTGTTTCGTGTTTTTTTTTTTTTTTTCCAGGCCCAGGGTTCTTTTATCTGTGGAGCAGGTGGATCCCCTGCCTGTGCCTCAACTCCTCGAGAACGGCATATTTGTCATCTTTGCATCTTTGGCAGTTATGTTGAGTAATTTCTATGCTACCAGTACTCAAGCAGGGAAGAACAACCTTGTTGATCCCTGCCTTCTGCAACCTTCCACTACAAACTTCTTTGGCTTGAAGTGGCTCATCCACTCACAAGAGAAGCCCGTTGTTTCTCTTCTTTGTGACCTGCCTCCTGTGAACTGGAAGATGAGGAGATGTAATCTT
The DNA here is from genome assembly GCF_900496995.4 of Aquila chrysaetos chrysaetos. Lineage (NCBI taxonomy): Eukaryota > Metazoa > Chordata > Aves > Accipitriformes > Accipitridae > Aquila > Aquila chrysaetos. The sequence goes on along the minus strand of NC_044005.1, from coordinate 44,941,585 downwards.
CTGTTGCTCTTAGTGCAAATTCCAGACTAGAACAAAATAAGCAAATTCCTTAGGGTAAGTTTTCCAGTCAAGTGTCCCTAGAAAATGTTGTTTTTTTTTTTTTTTCATACTTCCTTTCCTGCTTGCTATGGTTAGTTCTTCACCCACAAGTCTTCAGAATTCTGGGAGCAAACGTTTAAGCTGGAAAGGAATGTCTTAAAAAAAAAAAAAAAGGGATAATTCCTCTTGATACTGTGTAGTAACTTTTTGTTAGTTGGTTGTGCTGGAGAAGCAAACTCTTGATGACAGTAATAAGTATGCTGGAGGAAGAAGAGCAACTCAGATGATAACTTTCTGAGGAATGACCCATGAGCAATTTTTGTACTGCAGATGCTTTAGAACAGACTGGCAGGGAAGAGGGGGTGGCAGGCACTTGCCTACTTTAAACGCTTGGCAAAACCCCTTGTTTAGCTTAATCGGGTACCCAAGGCCAAATCTAACACAGTTACAGCATAGAACTAATGGGAGATACAGGGCAAGTTAAATCTATGTACAATCCATCAATTATAGGATAAAAATAAACAGTACTCAGAAGCCTTCAAGCAAGGAAGGGAGTGAGGCAGAGATGACATCTTTGGTATGTGCATCTTGACTTACCCGCTCAGGCGAAACAGCCTCTGAGCTCAGGCTTCCGATTAAGTGACTGGGACAGCTGCCAAAACACCTACGTTTGCTAGCTAATGTACTGCAGTGCATTGGTCCTGCAGGTTAATCTGGGAAAGGCATGGAGTGATATCTGGGTTTGTTTTGGGCTTTTTCTTGAACGATGTCATAACAACATGCTCTGCATCCTGTATGTCAAGATCTTAAAATAAATGTGGTGGCAATGCTAAAACTGCCTATTAAAGTCTTTTGAGAAAAGAGGGCCATCACCATTACGCCACAGAAGACCAGATATGCCTAGGGAGCCAGCTTTTCTGACCTTGCGGGCTGCATACCAAAGCCTTTAAGGTATGTGCTATATGGCTCTGTGACCTTTAGAGACAAGCAGAAGGGGAGTGGCTTACAGGAAGGAAATGACAGTAACTCCATAAGGGGAGAATTATTCCGTTGCAGGATGGGACTGGGCTGGGGTGGGTATGCAGCAAGGTCCCTCTACAGCCCCGCACTAACCAGCCTCAGGAGCCCTTGCCTCCCTAAGGCTCCCTGCCAATGTGGCTGTGCTGGCTATGTAGTGGCCCTAGCAAGTAAGACATGTTTCAACTACTCAAACCATGAGTACTGAATACAATGCTGAGATTTCCCTGCTATATTATTTGACGGGAAATTAAACATTTGACTCCCACAAGAATGAACTCCAGAGCTCTGTATGTTCTTACATTGTAACCAGAGGGAAGTTAACTTTTTTATTTTCAGATGTGCAAACACATGATAGAACTAAATCTATGAAATCAGTGTAGTGATGGCGACAGATTAGAACTGGAAGGATTTCCATTGCTGATCTTTGCATAAAAAGACTTGGTTTTGGTGCTGTCTCAGCCAAAGTAGCAAAAGCTGTCTCCACCTAAAAGTACTAGAGAACCATAGACTGAAACCAAATGAAAGCGCTGTCCATTCCTACGAAAACATTGTTTCTGGGATTTGGCACTCCTTTTGAGGCTAATGAAGCAAATAACTTAATCCAAAATCCATCTGTTTGAGAAACTAGTCTGAATCTAAACCAGAACACAAGTTTCTGTAACAGAAAAAAGTCCAAACCTACTAGCCAGCTAGACTGCCACAAGTTATTGCGCAGAGTTATTATGCTGGCAGATAGTATCAAATGAAATGTGCAAAATCAAGTCATACTCTTACCAAATACTGAACTGGCATGTGCAACTTTGAGTTGGATACGGGGAGAACACCATAAATCAAACAGTAAATGTCTGGGAAAGAGAAGTAAAAGGAGAAACTGACAAGGAAAACTTCTAATCCTGTGAGTAAAGTATAAAAGAAGATTAGAAAGAGCAAGAGAACACTTAGCTCACTAGAAATAAACCATTATTCCTTGGAATATTTGCATTTCTATCATTGGACTCCATGCCATGTAGCCTTCTCTGTTGAAACCTCTGTGGAGGCAGGCATTTCATTTGTTGAATCCACTTCTGGGAGAAACTCAAGTGTGCTGTCTCTTACATGTGGGTAACACTTGCAGAGCTTGTTTTGCCAATAAAAGTGTCTTTGAATTGACTGTGGTGGGATGTGGTGTGAGTTCTGATGCAACATGAGGCTCTTTGTAAGTGCAGATTTTTATGAGAACCCGTCTCTAAAATCTCTAGTAATTTTGTTTTCTTGTTGCTGTTGCGAATTGGCTCCTTCCTTTCTGTGGTCCATTGTTGTACGGTTGATGTTTGGAAATGAAATGTCTTCCATCTGGTTAAGAAATTTGATTTATCCTTGGAGGCCTGAACTGCTGCCTTTGCTAGTAGGAAATAAACAAAGTTCCAACTGTCCCTAATTATCACCCACTTGCCTTCCTGCGGATCCATGTCTCTTGCAAGGGCACTAGAAGAAATGACTTATGGATTATGAATTGCGTTTTCCTGTCCTCTATTCCTTCACCTCTACCAACTTAGTCCTTTCCTCCTGTTTAAACTTTGTAAATTAAACATACTACTTAGAACGATTAAACAATGGGCTGGACAGTGGAGATGTGGCTTGCCTGGACTGCAGTCCGTGGCTTGTTACAGGTGACATTAGGAAGGTAACTGCAAATGACTTAAAAGGGCACGTTACTGATTTGGAGTAGAGTTCAGTATAATCTCGCTTTAGGGGAAACATTGTCTTCAAAATACAGTTTTAGGGTAATATAAAGCCCATGTTTTGGAATATCAGAATCAGAGGAATTTTTGCTCCTGCTGTCTTTTGCTTTCAGTAAACTTGATATCTCTCTGAGAGAGATTGATTTTTTTGTTGTTGTTGTTTTGGTGGGGGTATTAGGATGTTGTCACTGCTGAGGATTGTTCTCTGCCTGCAATGTATGTGGCTTGGCCTCTAGCTGCAGGGCTTCCTTGACCGATGGGGTGTGGTTTCATGTTACACCTAATCTAGTGTAACTGTGGGTTGCCCCACAGGAGCGGTCTCGCCCCCTTGTCCCTTTGATTAGGTCTGTGTGTCTGTCTGCTGGATGAATCAGTTCAGCTTGTTGATCTGTCACAGAACTTGCTGCAAAATGGTGAAACCAGTGACACCACAGGTTGTGTGGTATTGGCAAGCCGAAGAGAATTGCTCTTCAGTGAGCTGATCAGTATAGACCTGATGGAAGGATGGAGGGAGCAAGACCAACCTTTTTTTGGCACTGGCTTGCTGCTGCATTTCTTTGCCTTAACAGTAATTTGGAAGGACTTTCCCTGGAAACAAGGGAAGGTAAAAATTCAAGCCCAGTATTCAGTTTCTATGGCTCATGTAAGCATAGGCCTCTTTATTGTATTGTACTTGTATGACAGTCTTACTGCTGTGTTAGTGTCAAAGTGTGGTGAAAGATCAACCTATAGATGTTGCAACTGGTGCAGTACGTTAATTGGTGATGCCTTTTGTGGTCGAAACTTCTATTCATTAAGACTTGAAGCAAAGACCTACTATCTTGTTTTACTTGGGCTAACACAGACTTATGTTCTGAGTTGTTGCCAGAGAAATTTGTCAATCTAAATATGAAAAGCTTTATCCCCTTGCTAGTGCCTTGACTCTTCTTCCTTAATCTTGCCTTTTAAATGACTGATGTCTAGCAAAGAGTTGTTTTTTGACCCTTATTTGCAGAATCTGGATCCAAGTTTTGCTTGCTTTCCTCACCCCTCTCCACTAATGCAGTGGTGTGTTGTGGTTTGACAAGCCTGGCCATGCACACAAAAGGAGGCACGATCCCACCCTCCTTCTGTTGATGCAGAAATGGCAGTGCTGATGCTAAGTGCCTGGTTAGTCAAAGGAAGACAGTGCTAGCTGTTTGGAAACATCAGCTGCCTAAACGGCCATTCCTGTTCTCCCTGAATGAGTATGTGGCAGGCTGAAGGGGTAGATCTACATGGGCTGAATGTCACACATGAGTTGTCAATTGGATCATGTAAAGATTCACTCTGATGGAAATCAGAGCTTCACAGTGTTACATGCAGTGTGTGCATACAATAAGGACAGTCCCAACTCTGAAGAGTTCATAATTTCTACATGTAATAAATTGACAGATGTATCGAATAATGAGGAAAAAAACCACAATGAAATACTGATTAACATAGTAAATAGAGGCTCCACTTAAATGCTTTGCCTTTTAGTCTGTATATTGATACTCCTTGTCCTGTCCTCTCCATCCTTAAAATATCTTTCTGTTGAAGATGCCATTCTGTAATCTTTTTTTTCCCTCCTCTGACATGCTGCATTTGATTTTTGATTTGACAATTTGACGGTTTGATGCATTTGTGTCTGGAGTCTGATACTGGGAGAGTGAAAATTCTTCTCAGATGTAATACCCTTCTAAGAGGATCTAGTTGCTGTTTTGGTCCTAGATAGTGCATGTTCCTGTTAGCTGCCAGTGTGTTCAATAAATGGTTAGCATTAGTCTAATGAGGGGTATCATACCTGAATCCAGCTCACAAAGATCTCTTCTGCCTCTGTGACTCTTCCACCCTTTCCCCTATCCTGACTGTAGCAGCTCTTAGGATGGATTGCAAATGGATATTTAACCATATAACCACAAAGGTCAAGAAATTTGAGAACAGAGGCATAACTTGGACTTGGTTAGGAATCCAAGTGTTAAACCCTGGATTCCTGACTTGGAATAGTTTAGCTGTGGCCAACTTTAAATAATAATTATTGAATGTTCCTTTTTGCTGCTTTGTAGCAGCAAGCTAAATTGCTGGGTAGAATTCTGTAAATATCTAATTGGCTTCAGTGGCCATATTTACCCAATAGCTTAAGTGTTTTTCCCCATAACCTTTGGAGATCATCTGTACAGAACTTAACTTGGAAGTGTCCTCTTTGCAAGCTGTGACATAAAGGTTCTGTCTGATTGTTGGGCCAGGTGTGCTAATGGCTAGGTCTTTGGTTTGGTGTGGTTTTTTTGTTTGTTTGTTTGTTTTGTGTTTTTTTTGTTGTTGTTGTTCCTCTAAGGTTAGTTGACAACTTGATTTTGGAGTCTACAGAATTTTTTCTTGCAAGGGTAAAGAACTGAACCGTGGTGACTGGTTGCTTAAGAGCTGTTTTCTTCTGCATACTGAAGTCAGTGGCTTTTTCCCAGATTAGAATGTTACATTTTTAAACATTTACTGTAGTCAAGTGTAGAATGATCTAATTCACTGTGTTTATTCCTTTTCATAAGAATTTTCAGCACAGTAGCATGTGTATCCTACTTCTAAATGTGCAAACACTTGGTAAACAGACTCTAAGAAGAAAATAACTCTTCAGTCACTGTAGTAAATATGTCTGTAAAGCCTTAAACAGGAAATGACCCCAACTGTATGTCAGTTTGGCTGGGAGGCCATGGTTCTGCAAGCAGTGAAGCAAACGGAGGAATCAAACTGGGCTGGGTGAGGAGGAGTTGGAAGATCCTTCAGATTTGCATCTTTTCACTGCTCATCGCCCACTGGACCACTTTCCCTGATCTGTTTTTTACCAGGCTGCACAAAGCTGTGCCAGCTTATGGGGGTCATGGGACTGGGAGTAGGGGAAGGAGGGCTGGGAGCTCTTTAAGCTGGCACTACTGATCGATATGAAACTACAGTCTTGAAGTTTCTTTCCCATTTTGAGCAAGTATCAGTGTGTTTCTGGAGGACCCGAGAGCTGTGTTATCACTTAAATGTAGTCAAATCAAGGCTGCTTCCTGTCCTTTGCTTATCGTGCACAGAAGAGGGTTTGTTTTGGGAGGATATCTGGCAAAGAAATCAAGAAACTAGGTTATAGCATGAAGGGCAGAAGATTATATCTTCCCCATGGAAAACAGTCATGCTCTTCTGAGGACTTGATACCTAAATCATCTTGTATGTATTTCAGTTTGCCAAATGTTTGTGCAGTTATAAGGAGGGACATGGGAATGATTTCCAGAATGCTGTTGCTGTTCATAATTCCACATTGTTTGATAGTGCACAATAAAAAATGGAGGGAGGGGAGTGAACCTCTAAGCACACTTCTCGGAATCTGGAATTAATGGACCACATTCAACCTTGGAATAAAGGACCAGGAAATGGGAAAGCTAACTGAGCTCAGCCTCTGAGGTTGAGATGTATGCTGTCATGACCGTAATGGTGTGTAGCTTAGTGGTGTACTGTGACTTCAGTAGATCTGATCTTGACTCATCAAGGCTTGTTGGCTGAAGGTCCAAATGTACCAGATGTTCTTACTTAGAGAATGATCTGTAGGAATAAATGTTATGTTCTTATAGTGTTTGGGAATAGCCATGTAAGGTACCAGAAATATTTAGCAAATTTAGTCAAGATATAAACTGCACACTAAGGCCTTTTTCCTCACCACAGAAGTACGTTTTTTTTTTTTTTTTCCTGACTGAAAAAAGTAATTTTACTGTACAACCATTCAAATGGATTACTATGTAACTCTTCAACTTAGGAGTGGAAAGAGAGGAAAAAAGTCTGTGTCCAACTGAAAAAAACTCCCAGGAACTTCTCAAGGTAGACCGTAATTACTGGAGATAAAATTCTGCTATGAATAGAAGTAACTAGACAAGTAGCCCTGTGTTCTGCCGCATCTTAACTGCTATCCAGTCATTTTAGGTAGCATTTATAGCACTGGTGGGCTTGGGTCATTCTTTGATCAGAGGAAGTACTCTATACTTGGCTGAATAACATCACTTCTTGCAATGCTCACAAATTGCCTCAAAAGCTTGATTCAACTTGATTTGTCTGTTGTACCCTACTCTCCAAAGTACAGTGGAATAACAGGAAAAATGGCTCTTGAGTCATTGCAGTAAATGCATCTCTAAGACTGAACAGAAGACACCACACTGTCTTTTCATGGGTTTTGGCCCTGAGATCATGGCTCTAGCAGAAGGCAGTATATGCCTGCATGTAGGGTGAACTTTTTCTCTGTAGGCAGAAGAGTTTAAAAGGCTTTTAAGAAGTGTCAGAAATCCTTCTTCCAGGGCTGAATGACATGTCTGCTGAAATGAATTGTGGGCTTTGTGAGGAATCTGTCTTTTATTTAGATATGCACTTCAGATCCCTGGAACCTGATCCAGGAAGTAGTATCGGAAGCAGTTCTTAATAATATTGTTAATACAGGCTCTTCTCATGAGAAAAATCCGCAGGCATCTTTAGCCTGCTTTTGTATGGAAGCAATGGTTATTTCAATATGTGTGCATATCTTCTCACCCCAAAAAACTGGTCCCAGAGATTAAAAGTTTCATGAAAACAGGCAACACAATAAAGGGAAGGCACCACAGAAGCGACTTGGCTGTGGGTGAAGATTCCTCATGAGTTTGCATTTTGTTAGACATGAAAGCATCCCCTCCCTCCCTCCATTTGGCAACAGACGCACCAAAATTGACTATTAGTGATGAATCCATCTGAAACTGGCTTTGTTAGTTCTGCTTCTCATGTAGCTATTGAGATTAATCAGGTGTGCAAGTTGGAGTCTTGCTAGACATAAGCCTATTTCCAGGTTCCCAAGTAGTGGCAGTGGTTCAAGTGGTTAGTTCACCAAGCTCAGGAGATATTTAGTCCTCTCTCGTTAGGAGGCAGAAGTCTTCAGTGGGCTTTAATTGGGTTGCACTTTAGGACTGCTCAAAAGCTTTGGCTGGTTTAGGTTGTGGCTGCTTGGCTGTAGAGTGATACTTCTGGCAAGAAGCATTTTAAACTTGTGTTCTGAACTAACTGGCTGCTGGCTGGTTCCCAAATACGAATGAGAGGTTTGGGGTGGGGTTTGGTTGTTTTTGGTTTTTTTTGTTTAAACTTGTGAAATTTTTGGACTGGATTTTATCTGTTAAGGTTCTGTTATTGTGCTCATCCCCGTCTTAAGCATCCATGGAGGCTGTGCTCTCTTGTATAGCAAGAAATTTTAACTAGGATATCTGAAATAATTACTGCTCCCAGTGATCTGTCCTGTGCCTCTGAATGGCTGAATACAAAGTAAAATATTGCAGAATGTCACAGTTTACAGCCTGGCAACTTCCATTTATTTTAGCATGCTGGATTATAAACTGGTGCTTTAGGAGCTGTGCACAGCTGTCCTGAGGTAATATCTTGCCAGATAAGATCCTCCAGATTGCTGGGTCTGGTCAGATTGAACTGAAAGGAGGCTGCAGGCATGATGCTTTTTTCCATCTGGAGACTCGAATCTCTTGGTCTTCAGGCTGTGTTACAAGGCCTGTGTGCCTCAGCCTTAAGCCTGGCCAGGGTAGAAGCTAGCTGAGGGGTTTTGCTGAGGGCGAGGAAAGAAAGGAAAGATGTCCTGTGTGCTCCCAAACCTCCTCAGCGTCTTGGAGCACAAGAGAGACATTTTGTAATGCAAGTTGAACCAGTTCTGATGGTCTTTCCTAATTAGTTACATCAGAAAGGCCAAGGATCTTTACTTCTTTTACTGATTTTTTTTTTTTTTTAAATTTCTTTTTTTCCCTGCCTTTTTTTTTTTCCACCCTTTTGTCTTGCTTTCAGTTCACCCATCTGCATCTGGTCTTGCCCAGGCAGCTGCTGCTCTATTTGTATGTTCCCTGGGGGAGCTCTGGTGCTCCTTTAAGATCTCCTGTTGCTTTGGGAATTCACCTTTTAGACATGGTGCTTCATTAGCCTCTCTCATTTATTTAGTACTGTGAGAAAAGATCTCCCTTCCCAAAAAGCAGAAGAACAAGTTTCCAGCAGCATGTGCTTGAGAGAAGAGTGTCTCTATGTAAATAGAGCAGGTTTAAAAGCCTCCCGCTATTGGCAAAGGAGCGGCTGGGGAGTTTTTGAAGGAATATTGTTCGATCGAGTTGGCACTAGGAGGCCCTTTGGAGGCAAGGGCCGAAGAACTGCCCGCTGCTCTTTCTCACCTAGGGAAGGCTTGCTCGCCGGTGAGCGGGTGAGCGGCTGCGCTGCCCCGTGCACCGTTGCCTCTCCTCCCTTCCCTTGGTCTCAGCACAGTCGCTCCTTTTTGTTGCTGCTTGTTAGAGAAAAAGAGCCATTCGGGATTTTTCGACCATTGGGTTCTGTGTTTCCTCGTTTGCCGCCCCTCTCCCCCCGCCGGGCGTTGTGGGAGAGTCGTCCCCTCTGCAGGCGATGGTGGGAACGGCCCCAGCCTCACTTATCACCAGTGACAAATCAATGGCAGCCTTCAGAAAGCTGGCCCCCAGGATCCCTGCTCGGCCCAGCTCTGGATCAGTGGGAGGCTTCCCTGGCGGATAAAGGACTCCTTGCAGCTCTGACTTGTTGCCTTAAATCTAACTGAGGAAACCTTTTCATTCTCTTCAGCAGCAGCCCCCTCCCCTCTCGATTTGTCTTGGGGAAGGTGGCGGCTGGTGGAAGGGGGGCACTTGGGGAGGCGGGGGGAGAGACGGGAGTGGGGGAGCATTGGGGTTTGTAACGGTTTTTCTGTTTCTCTTTCACAATAGTCTGGCTAGTGCATGCAGAGCTGGACTCACAAAGCCTCCCCGAAGTGCCCGGAGTCCCGCAGGGCTCCTCACAGTGCAAGTTTGCTGTGTGTATTCCTACCAACAATACAGCTGGGCCCAGCAACAGGCTCCAGCTTTGGGCAAATATTTTACAGCTTTTCCTTAATCGCTTTTGAGGAGAGGAGGGTGAGATGGGTTTGAGAGGTGGGAGGGGCAAAGAAAGTTTGTGTATGCGAGGGAGACGAAAATAGAGATGGGTGGAGGGATTTTTCTCTGGCTTCTGCTGTCCAGGCTTCTAAAGGGAGCCTTTGTCAGCATTCAGCATCCACGCTAAAGCTAGAGAGGGTTTGGGGGGCATCAGCGTTGGATCTGAGGGAGGAGGGAGATTTAGGCAGACAACACATAATGGTTTGGGCTCAGCCAGTCTCCTTTTTTAATTTTTCTTTTAGTAGGAGACATTAGCTGACAAGCCCCTTCTGGGTGGTTTCTTCCAAAGCATTGGTGTAGGCTGAAAGCACAGCCTTTTCTTGTGCTAAGTATGTCTAGCTTATTTCTGCTTAACTGTTCTGTATGTTTTTATACTTGACTTCGTGTTCCCTCTACTACCTGTGAATTATCTCTCAATTTCTAGTTTATTTGATCTGGGTCCCAGCTCCAGATGTGGAAGAAATCAGAGAAGTGATGTCTCTTTAAAGCAAACTATTGCAACTTGACTGTCTGATAGGTTTTGGCCTTGGGGAGTTCCTTGAGCCCATTACTGTAGTCCTGGGATAGTCAGGTAAGCTTGTATCTATGTGCTGGTTCTGTCACCCATTTCTAAAGCTGCAGTGGAGATGCCTAAACAGCGTGAAACTGCTTGATTGTGTCAAGAAGAGATCATATGATCCCACTTCTCTGTAGCATTATGGGGAAAAAGTAACTAGGCCACCTCCTTTAAACATTGCTTTCCATCCCTGCAGGGCTGGCAGCAAGCTTGGCATGCCCACAGTTTGGGGCTAAATTCTTACATTGGCTAAGCTGTGTTGCATGCATTATTTGCTGTGTATTAAAGATTCAAATGTTGTCTTAGACCTGATACTCTTGTAGTAGGAATGATGCCAGAAGCATAATCCTTGTTCCAGATGTATCATGTCAGAAATTAAATTTGGGCAGGAGATGCTTACTGGTGTCAGTATTCTCCCAGAGCAGGGAGTACTCTTGCTCTAAGGTCATAGTTCCACAGATACTTTACGCTGAGCGTAACTAGGGGCTGCACATAAGGAGACTGGACTTCCTGAACTCTCTGGCTAAGGCCTGGCTCATCTTCCACTTCCAGTCAGTTAAATCCCAGCAAAATTTCCAAATCGAATCCAGTCTCCAAACAATCAGCAGAATTTAGTAAGTAAAGGCATAGTCTGTGTCAGTGTGTGGGAGAATATGCAGGATGAAGAAAGGCAAGACCGCTGTGCTATGGTAAAGCTCACAGTAAAATTCTTAGCATGGATATAGCCAATGCTTTTAAATAAGGCACATCCTTGCCTCTCATTCGGAGATAAGGGTAGAATAAGAGTTCTTTGTTGGAAGAAATTACTAATATGCTAAATACAGACCTGACTCAAAAGAATGTAAATAACTGTCTTCATGGAGATTTTCAAGCATCTTTATCTTCACTGCCATCTGGTGACTGCCCCTTTCTTCTATATTACTCATGATATAATATTTGTAGAAGGATTCTATCCTTAGACCATCACAGCTGCGAGTGAGGCAAGGTTTGTAGGGAGAGATAGCAATGTCAGTTAGACCAAGTAATGTGGCTGGAAAAACAGACAAGCTTTTAGGACCAGTTTCTCCTGGGAACTAAAACAGAAGCCTAAGTCTTTAAGTGCAAGTTGGGAACAGTTGTTTTGAGTTCAGCTTGACTGTGTTAGTGAATTAGAAATTCAAGAGAAGGTTCCTGATATCTCTGGAGCAAAAGGAGGATAATGTGTGGGAAAGGAGTGGTGCCATAGGGGCCAAGCCTACCCCAATCCCTACCTGATTTTCTTTTCAGTTGATTAAAGTTTGACCGATTTCTAACTTTACAGGTTGAAACTTGAGGGAGAGAAGAGTTTCTGCTTAAAACTGTCTGTGAAACTTCAGTTAGAAATGATTCAGTGAGCTTGGCGAATAAGGATAGAGAGAAAATGCCTCCCCCCACCCCATGTTTAAAATCTTGCCATAGTACAGAAAAGCTTGAGAATGTTTGTTGAGCCTCCCATGCTCCAGAA